>NW_012267257.1:15217318-15238167 GCF_000151885.1 Dipodomys ordii | reverse complement strand
CATTAAAAATGGATTCTTTCGTTAGAATTTGTGTTGCTTTCCGTTGATATTAGAGAGGAAGGCTTAGTAAAAAAAAAATTATCTTTATGCATCCATCTTCAAGCAGAAGCTCTTAATACTTTTAAATCCAGGAATGTTTTTAAATAAGTGAGAGACTGGTGAGTGCCTCTTTTTCTCCACTGAAGCTTAACTATGAAGACATTATAAGAAGGATTTAAGAGTTCTTAATGCAGCGTTCATAAAAAGGACAGTTTAAACCTTAAAATCAGTTCCCAAGGGAGATTATTAAATCTTATTCCAATTTTGTACTTGTGACTAAATATTTTCTTTATTTAGAAAGAGGTTTTACATAAGAAATGGAAGCACGGTTATTATACAAAATCCTGGTAAATACATTTCAAGGTGTTATTTAAAACTTCTATGAAATTTTAACTTAGGGTGAATATCTATTTTTTACAGTTTTATATAAGTGTGTAAGGTATGTGCCATATGAATGAATGTGAATATACAAAAGCTATTTTCCCTTTGGACAACTAAGGAACCATTTAATGAAATAATTATTAGGAAGCTGAAACATGTTCTAGTGGGGAGCAGTAACAGGGGAACACACAAATGGAGGGAGAGTGAACCAGTACAGGCATTATATCTACTATCAGTTGTGTAAAAATTGACCTTCCTAATAGGGATACAGCTGGACCCATTGCAACAATGAGATGTACAAGACTTTAAGTCAAAAAATGAACTTAACAACTTTGGCATGGTGGAGGGGTGGTAAGAGGGGAGAAGGGATGGGAAGGGGAAACAAGGAGGCGGCAACAATGCTTGATAAGAAATGTACTCGTTACCTTGCCCATGTAATTGTAACCCCTCTGTACAGTATTTTCAAACACACACACACACACACACACACACACACACACACACACACACAAAAATTGACCTTCCTAACTTGAAAACAGGAATGGAATGGGGAGAGACAGGGAAGAATGATGGAAGGGGAAACATTGACTAAGATGCGTTGTGCTTATAACCTGACTTCTGGAATTAAACTCCTTTGTACAACTACTTGATAAAAAATAAATATTTTCAGCTGGGAAGTTGGCTCAGTGGTTGAGTGCTTGCCTTGCGTGCATGAGGACCTAGGTTCGATTCCTCAACACCCCATAAGCAGAAAAAAAGCCAGAAGTGGCGCTGTGGCTCAAGTGGTAGGGTGCTAGCCTTGAGCTGAAGAGCTGAGGGACAGCGCCCAGGCCCAGAGTTCAGCCCCCATGACCAACAAAATAAATAAATAAATATTTTTTGAGTATATACTTCAAATAACATGAACCTGTTTCAATATATCTTACCCACAACATAGCTGGAATTTAATGGATTTTACTTTTCCTTAAAAATGTATGTCTTACTTATTACATCAAGGAAGTAACACAATAAAGCCAGTTGATGGTTATTTGATATTTGTGTGGTAGTGATGGTAAGGTGGTATGGTGGTATGGTGGTCTCTCATTTATAAGGGAGCCCATATAATGTTTGTAAATTATGTTTTTTTCAAAACAATTATATGAAGTAGGATCAATTGTTAGGTCTACTTCATAGATAAGGAAACCAAGACTTAAAAGGGAGGTCCATCATATGCTTGTTTTCATCCAACCAGGATGATAACACCAGAGTGGCTTATGAACCCAGGTGCCTAATAGTTCTAAGGAAGCTCACCATATACATACACTAAAAAAAAGAAAAAGGATAAAGGAGAACAGGAACAGAAAATGCTTCCTGCCTGGAATGGTGGTACTCAGAGAACAAATGGACAGGGTAAAGGAAGATGAATATGGTCCAAATACTCAATGTAGATGTGTGAAAATGGAACAATGAAGTTTGTTGAGGTTGCTTGGGAGAGTCAGGAGAAGGAAGAGTGAGGGGAGGATGAATTTATGGATCTGATCCAGGTACATTAGGACCTATGCAGTTATGTCTAAAGAAAATTCTCTTGTGCAACTAATCCATGTCAATTTTAAAAACATTGAAACAAAAGCGTATACAAAACCACCCGTGCTTCTAAACAATAGGTTAACAACTCCCATCCTCTAATACAGCTTCCCCAGGATTAGGAACATCAAGAACAATCAGTACGTTCTAATTTGATAAGTTACTCCAGGTCATCCAATTCAAAAGAGAATCTTTACATACACCAATACTCATTACATACACCATAGCTCATTAATATTAGAAAAATGCTGTTATACGTTCCAGAATATAGAGCAAGTGAAAAACTCCTCATCAATGTTTGGCACTTCATTTATAATTCTTTGAACACCTATTTTCCCTCTCCTAAGCACTAGAAGAAAAACATTCCTGGGAATGTTCTTTTCCAAGGGTGGCCAAATCTTTCAGAGCTCAAATGAATCTCCAAAACAAATGATCACAAAACAAATTATTAAACATAGGGAAGAAGAAATGGCTCTGAACAATTGTGCGTATGAAGTGAATTTTTGAGGTGTATAATAAATACGATTCTACTTGGAGGTGATTTTTTTCTAAATATTCAAGCTGCTGAAAGAAGTCAAAAGAGACAAATATAGCTCTTTGCTTCTATGTGTAGAGGTTAATCATAAAATGCATCTTTGTTTTAAAATCCCGTGAATGTCGGAATAGGAAACCATCCAATGTCAGTTCATAAATGGACCACTCTGCTTCAGACGTTGACAAATGGCTCCTTGGCTTTGCTTCCTTTTTTTTTGAGATGGAAGCCATGGCCTTCTGGGGCAGCTCTTTAAGATATTTCTAGGAGATTTATGTAGCACAAAGTGCTCTCAAAGACAAATCAATACATCCAAGTAGAGCGTTCTAATATAATCACACTGATCCAGAAAAGAGTTCCATCACCACAGCTGCCATTCTTTCCTTTCATTGTGGGAAGCTACCTAAAGTTTTTATGTGCCTAAAACAATGCCCTGAATGACATGCTTCAGTCACACGTGACATTAACAGAATTCCACAACGTCAATCAGCACAGTGGATGCAACCCCTCCCTTAGGAAAACCACTCAAGATCAGCCATAATGAAAGAAAAATCAGAGTGAGAACAAAGCTACTGAAGAAACATGGGCTGAATTATAGCTTTACAATTCATTATGAACTTAAATGTTATGCGTAGAGTGAACCTGGAATATGTTGGCAAATCATAAAGCATGTAGTACTATAAGATTGGTGATTCCATTGCTCCATACTGTTTCTGGGGTGATTTATTTTGTCTGTGCTAGCACTGGGGCCTTGAACTCAGGATATTGAGCTCCTTGCTTAGCTTTTTTGTTCAAGGATGGCACTCTACCACTTGAGTCATGCCTCTACTTTAGGCTTTTTGCTGATTAATTGGAGTTAACAGTCTCAGATTTGTGTACCTACTCAGTCTCCTGAGTAGCTAGGATTATAGATGTGAGCCACCAGTGCCCAGTCTCCAAACAGCTTCTGAAAGAAGATGTAAGGACATCTTATCAGAAATCTATTACTGGACCCTGTCTCCAATGCTATTTAGTTCCAGGTGATGTACAGCCCAGTGAACCTCCCTCTACTGCTATTTCTCTATTGGACAGCAGGGCCCTGATTTATCTGTAAGAAAATTAACAGTGCTCTGATTAAAATTTTCCTAGCCCTTCATATAGAAATAAGTAGAAGAAGGGTAGGAAAGGCCTCAAAATTGTGTACGAACATGTTCTTATTTTTAAAAAGGCAAGGTAATATATATTAATAAATGAGAGGATCAATAAATCTCATTCTGTCACTGTAATAGACAAAATGGCGATCACCCCCTTCTCCAATTAGTATGCTGAAATCCCAACTCCTATTATCTCAAAATATGGCCGTATTTGTAAATAGCATCATGAAGGAGGTTATCAACTTAAAATGAGGTCTTCAGAGCAGGACTTTGTAAGAAGAAATAAGGACAAAGTCACATGAACAGAAGACCATGTGAAGGCATGGAGAAAAGAGCTCTCCCAGGAAACCTATCCTTCCAAGACATTGATCTTCAATTTCTAGCCTTCAGAACTGTGAAGAAATAAATTTCTGTAGTTTAAACCACCCAGTCTGTGGTATGTCATTATAGCATACTGAGTAAACAAATATACTAAACACCAGAGTTCAGAACCAACTGATAAACAAGATCAGAAAACAGAGATGGAAACAAAGCGTAGGCTCTGTTATTGTTAAAATAGATTGGAGAATTTGGCTTTTAACAGCATCAATTACGGCTTATATTAAATGTACTCCTTCAAAACCGCAGGCTTTCTCTGGAAATCTGACATATTAAAGAGCTACAGAATCACTCTAGGGACAGGCAGACAAATCCAAAAGAACAAGGACTTGGAACCAATCAAAAAAAGAGGCGACTTCCTGGAGAGGAAGGAGAGATGAGATGAGGAGAAGCTGCGGTGGACCTCCTGTCCTCCCCTTCCTCCTCTTCCTTCCTCCTCCTCTTCTTCCCTCTCCTCTTTCTCCTCTTCCTCTTCCTTCTTCTTTATTTTTGGGGGGTGGAGTGGAGTTGGGAGTAGAAGTGGAAATCTTTCTGCTCCATGGGGGAGGGGGGAAGAGGGGTGTAAGGGTGGGGAGGGGGGGTTTGGGGAAGGGAAGGGAAGGGGAAACAAAGGAGAAAGCAACAATGATTGATAAGAAATGTACTCATTATCTTGCCCATGTAATTGTAACTCCTCTGAACGGTATTCTCATAATAAAAAATTTTTTTAAAAACATAAAGAGTAGAAAATAAATGACTCCAAGCTTCTACCTGTTGCGGATTCTGTAATGTACTTCATGGAGAAGTAAGATCAACTTTGACTGAAAACTGCCAGTGCAATAAGAATGTCACCAAATGAAATCTAGTTCCCCTCTTTGAAATCCTCCCAGCAACATGATCATCTTTCTATAGCTCTTTCCCTAGACACCATCATCTAATTGCTAGACACCATCATCTAATTCTGGGTTGTTCCTTTTTATTTTTATTTTTTCGTTGGTCCTAGGGCTTGAACTCTGGGCCTGGGTGCTGTCCCTCAGCTCTTCAGCTCAAGGCTAGCCCTCTACCACTTGAGCCACAGCGCCACTAACGGTTTTCTGGTAGTTAATTGGAGATAAGAGTCTCACAGATTTTCCTGCACGGGCTGGCTTTGAACCATGGTCCTCAGATCTCAGCCTCCTGAGTAGCTAGGATTACAGGATGAGCCACCAACTTCCTTTTAAATGGTTTACTAATCTGCCCTCCTCAGTCCAGCACCACCTTTGATAGCGAGTCAGTCCCTTGATCACTGTTTCCCCTAGATTCTGTCCCCATCTTCCTTACCCCTTGCTATGGTCTGGGTGTGGCTTGTTTGCCAAAGATTCACATAATGGAAGCTTGGTGCCCAGAATAAAGGTATTGGGAAATGGTGGGGCCTTTAACCAGCAGGGTCTGGTACAAAGTGATGTGGTCATAACCACCTTGTGAAGGGAGCACTGCCAATTTTGAGAAGTATGTTAAGTCTCACAGGTGTGCATTAATTCCCTTGGAAGTTGAGTTGTTATAAAAGGGTAATTCTAATCCTTCCCTGCTTTCTTGTTTCCTTTCTCTCTGTGTGTGGCTTTTTTCACACACTCTTCCACTCTACATGATGCTATCTTCCATGAAGTTCTCACTAGAAACTGATAGCTTTGGACCTTCATATCCATGAGCCAAATACAATTCTTTTCTCTAAAGCACACTGTCTCTTGTATTTTGTGATAGCAACACAAAAAGAACTAGGACATTGGCTTCACCACTCATCCATTCCAAGAAAAAGAGGAATGAAAGAAATGGTCCAGCATTGTCTCTCTTTTCTCTAGCATACACTAGCCAAAGAGAAGGTGTCACAGTCTTAGGATGGAGTACAAGTCACCATTTAGAGGATTTGTTCCTTCTGGGAAAAAATAAAAACTTGCATCCCAAACGCTGATTGCGATTCAGTAAGCTCTAATTTTCAAGAGCAACCTAAGGAAATCTCTTTGACTCTCTCACTAAACCTTATTTTCCTGAAGTTTTACCAGCACCAAAGATAATATTTTGATCTCCGTCTATCTGACTCAAGAGTTTCCATTCTGAGTCTGCACAGGTCAAAATGAATGTGATTGTCCCAACTTCAACACTTTGGGAGGTCTGTGATTCTCCCCTGTTTTGTAGACCTGAAATCTGAAGAGCTTGTGGATAGACAAAGAAGAGGTCAGCTAACTGCCTGTAAAAGAAGTGACCCAGGGTAGAAGGAACCCCCGCTGTCAAACACCTACCACACGGCAATGCTCACCAAACACCTTGCACTTTTGGGTCCCCGTTTGCAGGCATGTGCCACTTTCTGGCTAATTACCTGACCCCACAGCACTCTGTCACTTCTCATGCTCCTCCTTCTACTCTTCACAACTAAATGATTACAAAGCCACAAAGACTCCACCATCTTAAGTTTCTATGCTCACCCACCCTACCACTTCCCAACTGCCACCCAAGCTCATTGCTTTTCATAGGATGACTGCAATAGCTTTCTAAACAGCCTCTCAATTTGGTCTCTCTCTGCTGCGATTCATCTACTTTGTTGCTGGCAGATTAATATTTCCAAAGGGTATATATTTGGTTATGTCTTTCATTTCTTTAAAAACTGCCAATGAGTCCCTCTTGGCTTCTACATTAAACAGGACTCCTCTCGCTGGAATTCAAGCAAAGTCCTTGACAAAGCTTCCCAAAGCTCCAACTCCCCTTTTCAGCCGTCTTCCTAAGCTAGTCACGCTTCCTAAGTAGTCACGCTAAGTCACTCAGTGTCCACAGCTCTACAGTGTCTTTTCTTCCTTGCTTTTCTTGGTACTTTCCTACTTTTCCTACTTTTTCTCCCCCCTCTGGAATGGATCTTGAAGGAAAACAAGGAATTAGACAAAGCATGATTATTTCAGGCAATTTTTTTCTTACCATTCCAAAACCCAACAAAAATTTAAATCTCTTCGTTGGTACCATAGCAACTAAATATTTTGTGCTTTTTTTACTATATTCACTGACTCCACTATTTATCTCTTTTCTCTAGCACTACCCTAATTATTCTTTGGACAACTGCTCCTTTCTTATTCTCAGCCATGTGGGTTGGGCAGAGTACATAACACTTTGTTTTCAAGTGAAACATGAACCAACTGATTGCCCCTTATGCATACCTCAATCTTGGCATTTTATTTGGTGGAACTAGAATTTCTACTCATAGCCTTACACTTTCCAAGCAAGTGCTCTACCACTTGAGCCATAACCTTCTGATTTTGTTTAGGAAAGCAGATTTAACTCAATTAAGAGATACTGCCTGGATGTCAGGAAATTTGTAATATAAGCTTACTAGTTCTGATGTATCAGTAACTGCTCTTACCCCTTTTCAAAGAAATATAGTTGATTTTGAAGTTTTTTAGATTGTCACAAGTTATGATTAATACAAGGAAAGTCCTGTGCTGTGTTTGTTCTAGTCATTTCTATTCAGGCTATATATTGTAGCTTAATTTTTATTTGCAATTAGTTTATTCAAACTACGTAAATACTTTTGAAAATAGAAAAAAAAACGAAATTGGCTGGGACTTAATGAAAAGCAGATTCCTGTATTTTTCAAAAGAGCCCCAAGAAGACATATGCTCTCTTTCTCAGATGGTATGGAAGGTGGAAGGTCTGGGTGGAAGAATTCATTTTGCTGTCAGAAGAAGAGACAGCCTAAAAATAAATCTGGTACAAAGAGGAGGAAACAGTTAAAACCATCATGGAAAAAAAACTGATATTTGAAGCACTGGTTTAAATAGTACTTAAAGCCAGGTCTAATTTTGTACTTGTCAGTTAAGTCAACAAATTCCTCATTTTTTAAAAGACTAATCGAGATTTGGGGTTCTGACTCTAGCAACAAATTTTTCACCTTGATACTAGACATACAGTATCTTTTCATAGGGTCAAATTTAACTCTACTATAATGGATCTCCAACAGATTCACATAGTAGCATTTTAATTGGCATCACTTAATGGAATTGACTGGTGTAATGAGAACAAAAATATTTTCAGGGATTTACTTACACAATTTTTAAAGAAAATAGAATAAATATTCACTAAAATTTTAGCTTATGTGAGCTGGGTAAACATACTTAATTTAAAAAAGTACTATAGCAAGCAGATTAAATTGTGGAAAACCAATTTTAAATCTATTTTTCAAGTTTCTTGTGTTTAGGAAAACAATCTGTAGGCTTCCTTCTCTTAAGATAAAAATGTTTTAATAAAAATAATTGCTAAATCAAGTCAACATTGAAATTCCACCTCACCCCAGTTAGAATGACTATAATCAAGAACTCTAATAACAACAGATGCTGGAGGGGATGTGGCCAAAAAGGAACCCTACTGCATTGTTGGTGGTACTGTAAACTTGTTCAACCACTTTGGAAAGCAGTATGGAGGTTCCTCAAAAGTCTCCACATAGAGCTCCCCTATGACCCAGCAATCCCACTTTTGGGCATTTACCCAAATGTTCACAAACAAGAACACACTAAAGCTACAAGCACACCTATGTTTATCGCAGCATTATTCACCATAGCTAAGATATGGAACCAACCTAGATGCTCCTCAGTAGATGAATGGACCAAGAAATGTGAGATATATATAGATATAGATATAGATATATATGTGGTATATCTATCTATCTATATCTATATCTATATCTATATCTATCTATCTATCTATCTATATATATATATATATATATATATCAGAGACACCGCCACATTTGTTAGGGAATGGAAAGACTTGGAAAAATTATATTAAGTGAAGTAAGCCAGACCCAAAGAAACATTGGTCCCATGGTTTCCCTTATTTGCAATAACTAGTATATGTCTAGGACAAGCAGAAAAGCTAAAAAGCTATGTACATGTGACCATAGAAGATCATCCTAACCAAAATGAATCCCAAGATAGGGACAAAAGCGGTTTTATCCTTCTTCTTGTTGTTTTTAATGTATTGATAATGTACCATGTGATTTCTTTTGTTTCTTTTATATGTTCTTCCCCCATGGTATAACCCCCTGTTTTCAACTTTATAACTTGTAGGGGAAGGAGTTGGGGAGCTGGGGAGGGAAGGGATGGTAGGGGAAAAACAAAGGAGAAGGTAACAATGTTCGATAGGAAATGTGCTCAATACCCTATTCATGTAACTGTAACCCTTCTGTACAGTATTTTCACAATAAAAAAAAGAAAACCAAAAAAAAAAAAATATATATATATATAGAGAGAGAGAGAGAGAGAGAGAGAGAGAGAGAGATGGAAGAAAAAATAATTGCTAAAAATAATTGCTGGACATGGTTTATAATGATAGTAACTCCTGAAATTTTATTATCTAGGCTATTTTTTGTATTTAAAAAAACAGATCTCCTGGATACAAAGGGAGCCAAATGAACTGCTTTAAATCACAAAATGTAAAGGTTCAGAATCCATTTTCTTAACTTCAGGACAGATAGATTTTTATTTATAAATTTCAAAGCTCCTCAGGGCAATTTGCAAGAGTTCTAGAATTTATCACAGGCTTTGTTTACCTTAGAAGGTAGCAGACACAGCCCTCTTACAAATGTATGGCTGCAAGTAAAAGTCTGACTACTTAATTGAGTCTCCATTCTAGGAAAGCTGGAGCCTTTGCAAACCAGAGGTTGCAGACTCACATAGACAGAGAAGCCAGACCAGCACAGACTACTGTATTAATTTTCCGAGTAACACATCACCATTATTAGTGATTAAGCAACATCCACTTTTTAGCTCATAGTTTGATAGTTGAGGAGTTTGCCAAGGCATGGCTATGCTCTCTGCTTAGGATCTGACAAAGATGAGAACCAAGATGATTTAGAGGGGATATGGAGTTTATTCTGCTTCTAAGCCATTCAGGCTATAGGCAGAATTCAGAGCCTCAGAATTCAGAGCTGTGGTATTGAGGTCCCACGTTCTTGCTAGCTGTCAGACAGGACAGTTCTCAGCAGCTCAAGGCTACCTGTCTTCCTTGGCATGTGGCCAAGCCAGCGATGGCATGTCAAATCCTTCTTGTGCTTTTAATTGCTGACTTTCTCTGTCTTTGACATCTGCAGTCACATTTGAAGGGTTCATGTGATTAGGTCACACCCCGGGGACAATCAACACTTTAGGCACAACGTACTTGCAATCCATGCAGAACAAAACAAAACACCACTCCCTCCATCCTATCGCTCTACTTCATGCTATCTCCCATAAATAGGAACAGCAAAGTTTCCAGAGACATACTTACATCGGAACTGAATTAAGAAATGAATGCTTCTAAAATAGTCATTTAGCTTCTCAATCTCAAACATCTACAACCAAGTTAATAATGAGTTCATTCCAGTACAGTAGAATGATGAACACACACAGATTCACATCTTATATCATATAAGAAGTATCACACCATCAAGTTTACCATAATGATCTTGAAAATCATTACTTCTCATACCCTGACTTCTTGTATTAGTTCCCAATTGCTGCTATAACAAAGTTCCACAAATATTTGAGCCTAAAACCACATGGATTTATTATCTTACAATTGTCAATATAAGGAATCTAAAGCAGGATAGCAAAGCTACATTCCTTCTTAAAACTTGCCTTTTCCAACACTGGAGGTGTGTGTCTGCATCCTTGGCTTATGAGCTCTTCCTGGATTCACCTAGACTTCTGCTCCATTGTCTCATAGCTTTCTTTGGCCATTCTGCTTCAAACTTGTAAGTATCCTGTGATGACAATAGGCGCACCCATTTACTCCAGGAGGCCACCTGTCCAAAGATCCTTTACAAAATCACATCTGCAAACTCTCTCTGACCATGAAAAGTAACCTATTCAAGGGGTTTGGAGATTATATAAGTATTTTATAGGGGCCATTATTATACCTACCACATTTATTTTTGTTGTTGTTGTTTTGTTTTTTATCGGTCATGGGGCTGGACACTGTCCCTGAGCTCTTCAGCTCAAGGCTAGTGCTCTACCACTTGAGCCATAGTGCCACTTCCAGGTTTTTCTGCTTATGTGGTGCTAAGGAATTGAACCCAGGGCCTCATGCATGCAAGGCAAGCACTGTACCACTGAGCCACCCTCCCAGCCCCCACATTTTTTAAAATATGTTTTGTATTGTAAAAATAGTGTACCCACATTTCTTTATTTTTTTAATATTAACAACTTTAGTATCCCACATCTAGTAAATAAGCCAACCATAGAAGTCTTACTCTGAAAGTATACATTCAGGAAGATACATACTCATTAATGTCACTATTTAGAGATTGTCCTCTGGAACAAATCTGAACTGAACTGTACTTGTGTTTGAATAGCTTCTTCCTCTATATAATCAGAGCATGAGGAATGAAAAGGTAGCTTCTTCTAACTAGTCTCCAGTCTCCTTTAGCTCTGTACTATTTGTATGTCTTCTAAAACACTCTCATGCTTCGCAATTATTTTACCTAAGAGATATTTGTGTTTAAATTTACTTTTAAATGCATTTTGAGTGCAGGATAACCATGAACCTCAGAATGACTAAAAAATTGCTGAAGAAAATGAAGCAGAAGAAAAGGCATACAATAAGCCTCTATCCCATTATATTCTGAGTGCAGATTTTATCTGTGCCCTTTACGATTGTTTAACTATTCAATTTGGCATTCAGACGCATTGATAAGTTTCTCTCTGCGGCAATTGATGGGACACCCTAGGTGAAGACAGAACTTGTTACAATTAGCAGAAATAGTTTTCATGTCACAGCTTTCTCACTTAATGGCAGTGTTCCTAGGAAAGAATTCAGGGTGAAAGAACAGGTTTAGTTGTATTTCCTTTTAGGTAACTAAGCAGTCCAGGGGATGAGGGGGTTTCAACTAGACCAAAAGAACCACCTTCTTCAGAAACAAGTTCAGACGCCTCCTTTGATCTAGCAACTGCTCGATGTTTTGAAATGACAGGTTTTCCAACTCCTACCCATCAAGATTTCAAAAATCCTAGGGTTGAATTTCAACTAAAGCACCCTGTTGTAGCTATAAAATAGGTATGTGGAGTTTGATTTTGATTAAAGTTCCATCTGTATTGTCACCTCTGAATAAGCCTTCTCCTAGGTGGCCAGATGAATGGCCACAAAGCAAAGGCCAGTTCTCAGGTATTGCAATCTAGCAAAAGCAATCTACCCCCAAAGTTTCCAGGAGGCTGATACTGGGGAAGTAAAATTACACTGTTAGAGGTCAGGAGCTCCTATTCACCTCTCTGTAGCCACATGAAGAGAATTTTTCTTTGGTAGGGCCATACTATAGTTGTGGAACAGCATGATTATACCTTTGGTGCCATGGGTTGAAATCAATTTTAGAAAATAAATCACAGCTCATTCTGTGACTTTAATTTTTTTTATTAAAAAAATGGAGTTCTACAGATACTTTCAGGAAATTTGCTAGGCTAGAATGTTTAATCTCACTAATTGTTTCTACAAGCAAAAGCCAACTAGAATGCATTTGGAATCTATAATATCTACATATCACTTACTCGTCTCTTCAGACTCGGACAATGAACTTGGTAGCATGTAGAAGAGTTACTTGGGCCTATAGCCTGAATACTAACTGGAGCATACTATTTTTATCGCTTCCCAGAATGGATCCCTACTCTTTGGGTTCTATTAGCCCAAGAAGATATTGAAGGCTGTTGCCCAGATCTTTAGTCCCAAACCAAAAAGAAAAAAGAAAAGATTAAGAGAAAGGGGGAAAAAAGGAACTCAGTGTTATTGCCGGAAGGGCCATGTGCTCTACAGCACTATAAGGAATGCTAGGCTATTTCCCAAACACTTAGGAAGTAACAATTCTTCATTTCAGGAATCTTACAGTCAGGTATGGGCAAATGACCTCAGATTTTACTGCTGTCTGCCTGTTTACCCCTCTTGCCTACTATGTGACTGGGATATGTCATTGTTTGTTACTTCCAGGGCTCTAACTATATTCCAAGACCCAAGTATATTAAATGAGGAATTGGTAAATTAAAGTTCAAGTTACAGATGTGTGTATAAAAAAGTCTTCCACTACCTATGCTTTGCATGTTACTGTCCTTTTCTTGTCTCTTGCCCTATGGTATCAATTTCCTATTTTTCTGATAATTGTCATATTTGCCCATGGAGTCTAGGAATTCTTAGAGATCTGAAAAGCCATTTTCTAGTGTACAGTGTTGCATATTCTCAGAGCACTCAATTAGAAGTGATTTTATTGTATACAACACATTTATGTATGTACATGTATATATATATATATATATACTGATGTATATGTGTCTGTACATATTTTTATGTGGCATATATACATATAGTAGTCCAGCTAGCAACAGATACAAACTCATGCTTATTTTTTCCTACTGTACTTTATATAAAAATCCCATTGGTATGGTATAAGAAAAAAATCAAAAAGTAAAAGAACAAAAGGAAGGAAAGGCTGCCTCTTCTAAGAAACAATCGCTTGACTATTTTCTAATTTTTATACTTGTTAATTTCAAATGCTAAACAATATGCATATGAGATTTCTGAATGTATCAAATTTATATTTTGCCTATTGTCTCCCAGAAATGAAAGATACGGATTTAATTAATGTATTCAACCATTCTCTCCTCAAGCACCTCTTCTTCCTTATATTTGATCTATTATCATTTTTATTTCTTTGCTTGTTTATCTTTAATTACTTTAAATAATGTACTTATGCCTCAATGTCTTGTAGCAGGTTCAATTTTCTCAAGCCATGTTCTTGGGCATAAAAAAAGGATTAACTCTATTTTCTGTAACTGCAACAATACATTTCACTAGCTGGCAGAAACTTTAATCATTGCTGGTTCTAAGCAAACTTGATCATTTTACATTTAAACTCTATAAAGTCATATTTAGTTCCTCTCTTTGCTTACTGTTCCTGAAAAGAGAGACCACTTATGGGACTTTTGGGGGCCGGAAGCATTGGAAAGGGTGGGCTGCTGGTGATGGTTGGCCAAAATGTCCTACTTGAACATTAGCATCTGTTGATATCCATTGAACTAATGAAGGTACTGCCACCAACTCTGGCTATTTGTCCCTGTAGCTTGTGTTGTTGTCTAAGTTCTGAGAAGGGATCCCTTCAGATCCAGGAGCCTTCCTATGGCCCTATTTGAATTCCCTTTTGTGACTTTGGAGTCACAGGAAGGGGAGCAAGGCTGTGTGGGGCCTTGGTGACTGGGGCATTCCCTCCCTTACAATTCCCATTGTCCGTGGTGGCACCACTCTTTTGGAAAGTGGGGTGACTCTGTGCAGCTTGCAGACTGGCTTGCTACCTTCCTCTCTTTCCTCTTACCTTTTCCAGACCCTCCCCCTCCCACCCCAGAGGGCAGTGGCTGATCATAGACAACCTCACCAAGTTCTTCCTTTCCCTGTAACTCTCTCTACCCTTAACCCCTTTCCCCACTCCAGGCAAGCCTGACTGTATGCCCTGGTTTTTGGAATTCAGTGATCTATTTCTTTCTTTTGCAAATCAAAAGTCTATGGGTTTCAAGGAAATGAATTTCAAAAAGCATACTTAGAATTTCAAAAGCCAAGGACTTGATTGATGAATGTGGCTTTGTCAACTCTCCTCTAGGTAATAAGCTCAGAATGCTTCGTACAATATTTAATAGGACGATTTCAGGATTAAAAAATAAAAAAGGGTTGAGCTATGGGAGGAATTGCCAAATATTACCACACACCCAGTTATAATGATGGAAGTCAGTATCTCTATTCTACTTCATGTCGGGTGCAGCTGCTTAGCATCCCTCTCCTCATTCCTCCCCTTCCTCTTTCACTCTACTCATTTTATTAATCAGATACTATCTTGCCTCAAATGGCAAAATACCTGATTAATGGTGCCCTAAACAACTGTGGAGTTAATTTACTCAAAAACCAGTATGTCCAGAGCCAGGCAATCCTGAGAAGGATGTAGTGCAAAGCTTCCCATGAAGTCCTTCTTCGCATATTGGCTTGAAATCCCATAGTGGTAAGGTCACTGTAGTCCAACAAAGTACATCTACAATGCAGATAAGAGGAAGTAAGACAAAGGAAGGGAGAGCTGAGGCTAGGAGCATCTGCTTTCCTTATTAATAAACCAAATATTTCCCTAGAATAGTTATCCCTTATAAACTCCTATTTGGCCAGTAATGTCACATGGCTCTCACTAGCTGCATATGTAACTCAGACATTATTTACATTTACCACCTCTGTGGAAAAATAGGTACCCATGGAAAAGGTAGACAGGTACCAATGGAAATAGGCGTAGAGTGCCCTACTTGTAGCATCTACTACAGCCTTCTCTTTGGCTCTTCAATATATACTAGTAAAACACATGATACCCCATCAGTATTGGAGACAATCGCAGCCTCATCCAGTTGTTGCAGCAAAGTTGAACGCTACAATCTCTAAGTGATAGCCTATCTCTTTACCAAGTGCAGATAGTTCTCCTTGAGGTAAGATAAGGTGGTTATGGCTAAGAAAAAAAAAATACTTGATGTATAGTGGAAGAACAGAAATAGAATAACTGAAAACCAGAAACAACCAATTTGAAACAAAGCAAGACAAATACCTATCTGTTGGCAAATGGCAGAGTGAAAAGTTTTAGAGCGGTCACTTTTCCTTTCCACATCAAACTTTATTACAGCCGATAAGAACTTTGGCTCCACTTTCTGTGTGAAATGCTTAGGTTCTTTCTTCTCCTGACCTCAATCTGTTCTCTAGGAGACATATTCTTAGTCACTGTCTTCTGTGTCTCATTTGAGACTGGGCAAAAGGTTGACCATGCAGAATACTGCAACTTAACACTGTGTTTCCTTCTGGTGCAAAACCAGATTACTGACAGGTGGTGATTTTTCAAACAGAGTAATTTTGCACTCAAACCCACCCCTTCTGGGGGGACATTTGATAATATCTGGAGACATATTTGTTTTCCCCAACTAGGGTATGTGTAGTATCCACTTTTTTCAAAAAAGTCAGGGATGCCACTAAACATCCTATAACTCCGGGACAACCCCCACCTCCCCACATACACCTCATATAATTATCTGGTCCAAGATACCATCAACACAAGGTTGACAATCCTTGAGACTAGTCTCATTCGATTTCTATTGCTTCATAGGCCTAGACATAGGCATGAGACCCAATTCATGAGGTCCTTGGTGGCCTAATAGGAATCTCCTGGGCACTTATGGGAAAGGTGCACTCACTGATAATATACATAGAATATACATAGCATATATATAATATACATAGAATATACATAGCATTCTTCTTCATGTTATGCCTGCTGCCATCTGCAACCTGAGGAAAGAAATCATTAACATTCAAAAGATGGTATATCTGAAAGATGAAACCCCAGACCTGACTTTGCCAAGCTGCTCCATTTCAGAATCCTTCTATCTCCATGCCTCTCTTTCTTTATGGGAAAATGAATGCCCTACTTACTCAAGTCAGTTGGAGTTGTGATTTTTCTGTTACTTGAATTCAAATGTGTCTCAGCAGGTTCAGGCTGCCCTTGTCTTCCTTTTCCATGTGGCTGGTTTTTGGTCTATCACAGATGGTTCCTCCTCTTTTGTCCCAAGGCTGGTGATGCTCATTTATATTTAATAGCAAAAAAGGTGACTGATATAGCTTTCCCTGGTGGGTGTGCATGTAGATCTGTACTCCAAAAGGCCTTCCCCTTGAGGGGATTCTGACTGGGAAATCAGGTCATGTAGATGAGGCAGAGCAACAAGGGCTTTGCTTTGGAATATCTCCTTTTGAAAGCTTTAGAATGAAGGAGGGAAGGACTGGCTTCTCTCAGGCTGCAGATCCAACATGGATGCCAACACGCACCTGAAATTTCACAGCTTCTCAGAAGAGGTATTAGTTTTAGAAAAGAGCTTTCTGGGTTTGCTGATTGGGTTAAGTGGCTAGCTGGTTGATCGGGCACACAGGTGAGACCTAGACTTCCTGCAGTTCTGCGCAGACCTGTGGAGTAAACCTAGTTGTTCCTGTCCACTGTGATGGGTGATACTCCTTGCTCTTGGCTTATCTCATGGTTTGGGGTAATACCTGGGGGCTTCTCAAAGCTCTGAGTTCCCACCTATGCTGCTACTTTGTAAAGCATGTTCTCTCTCTCTATAGCACATCGCATTCTCTTTCTATTTCCTGAAGATCCATATCTTTTCTTTCTTTCTGTCTTTCTTTCTTTCTTTCTTCCTTCCTTCCTTCCTTTCTTTTTCCTCCTCCTTCTCCTCCTCCTCTTCCTCTTCCTCTTCTTTCTCCTCCTCTTCTTCCTCTTATTCTTCTCCTTCTTCTCCTTCTCCTTCTCCTCCTCCTTCTTCTTCTTCTTCTTCTGAAGTCATAAGGCTTGAACTCAGGGCCTGAGTGCCATCTCTGAACTTTTGTGCTCAAGGCTAGTGCTCTACCACTTTGAGCCACAGCTCCATTTCCTGTTTTCAGGTGGTTAATGTTATATAAGAGTCTCATAGAATTTCCCATCTGGGCTGACTTCAAACTGTAATCCTCAGAGCTCAGCCTCCTGAGAAGCTAGGATTACAGGCGTGACCCACCAGCACCTGGCTCATTACCTTTTCTTACAGTGATCTACTTTTCCTTATCCATTATACTGTTCTTCCCATTCTTACAGTGATCCACTTTTCCTTATCCATTATACTGTTCTTCCCACTTTTCTTTTCTTTCTTTTTTCTTTTTCTTTCTTTCTTTTTTTTTTTTGTCGGTCTTGGGGCCTGAAATCTAGGCCTGGGTGCTGTCCCTCAGCTCTTCAGCTCAAGGCTAGCACTCTACTGCTTGAGCCACAGCACCACTTCTGGCTCTTTCTGCGTATGTGGTGCTGAGGAATCGAATCCAGGGCCTCTTACATGCAAGGCAAGCACTCTACCACAAAGCCACCTTCCCAGTCCCTGGTCTTCCCAGTTTAAGTTAACTATAATCTTTTCTTAGTCCATTTTCTTTTCTTTTTTGAGATGGGGCTGTCACTAACTTTTGCCCAGGCTGGCCTTGAATCACACACAGGCTGTCCAGCGATAGTACAGGTATGAGGCACCATGTCTGCTGGTGTCTTAGTCCATTGCTTTAATAAATTGCTTGAGATGAGGTAACTTATAAAGAATAAGAAGTTTATTTGCCATGTGCTTTTGAAGGCTAGGAAATCTCAGATCATGGCCCTGGCATTTGCTCAGCATCTTCTGAGGGTCTTCTTGCTACATCACAATGTGGCAAAAGACATCTCAGTAGTAAGACAGTGCGATGAAGTGAGCTCTTATTAATGTCATCATCCTGGGGACCTCCTCTAGTGACTTCATCCAATCCTAGTTACTTGCCAAAGACCTTGAGGATGAAGTTTCAACACGTGAAAGTTGAGAAGACACATTCAAACAATCAGCCCCTTCTTTTGTGCTCAATAAATTTGGGGGATGATCAAAAGGCATATATGTATGAAACCTGCTGTTTTCAAATCAAATATGGACTTATCAGAGTTTCACAGTCCTGTATATCATTGCTAAAGAATGCATTGCACATTGACTAGGAACCATAAACCAAGTGAGGGATTCAAAGTCAAAAGTCTAGGACAAAAGAATCAACTGAGCCATCCCCCAGATGCTTGCATGTATCTGGTGGTGGTGGTTGTTGTTTTCTGTACTGCAGGCATTTGATATCATCTGTCTTTATGTCACAGCTATGGGCAGAATTTGGAAAAAGTTTTGCCACTAAAGCTATGTGAACTCAAAAAAAGAAAACACCAGCTATGTAACAATGATGACCACAATATTTTTAATTTATCTCAAAAACCTAACCTGTCAGTCATAGTAAAGTCATTACTTTTTAATCCAGTTCCATAGTTTTGTGCCTGCCTGTAAAATAATACATGAATCTGTAGAGAAAGAATGGAGTCTATGGAATTCATAAACCCAACCCTGGCGATTGCAACAGAGTTTGACAAATGAGTCTCCTAGAAACTCTTTTCTTTCATTAGCAATGTTACTACGGCAACATGAACAGCAGGACTGATTTTAGGGGAAACTAATCTCTAAATTTGAATTCTCATGATACTCAGATGGAAAAAAGAGATATAAGAAGTTTTCTGAAAATTCAGTTTTATGTTTCCAGAACTGTAATCGGTGTATTGTTCTGGCGTCCAGCCTCCACTTCTCAAAAGGAGCTAGGAAAGAGACTGAGAGTTAGACACACATCCTTCTACACAGTGGTCAGAGAGTGCCACAGGCTATGTGCTCCAACTCCAGAGGACTCTTAAGCAGAAACACAGAGGGCGGTGTGTGCCCTGTGTGAATGGCTTTTATCTCCTGTTCCAGAAAGGTTCCTGCCAACAGACAAGGACTTACATGCTCCCCAGATGCTTACCTTACACATCCATCTAAGCAGTGTGGCTAGCCTCCAATTTGTTCCTTCTACCCTGGTGGTCCAGTCCCTAGGTGAGGACTTATACTCTCTCCTGCAGTGGCCAGTGACAGCATCCACAATTCTAGCCATACTTCCTCCACTCTCTCCCACCCAAGGCTCTGATCTTGGTGTCTGCCTTCTGCTATGTAGGGAAGCACAGCCATTCTGCTCCCTTCTGTGTTTCATAGCCTGCGTCAAACATGCCCCCGGTAAAAACCATTTCATGTCCACTAGCAGGCTTCTACAAACACCCACATGCATTCATGGCAAGTGAAGTTATAACAAAACTCCTATGAGTACTCTACAGATGCAAAACTAAGTAAAAAAGAATTGTTGGGTTTTGGTTTTCCTTCTAACTAGCTCCTTAAAAATGTTTCCAGTGAGGACATATTTTAAAACTCTCCAGGTGAGAGAGCAACTACTTATTTGCAAGATTGTGCCAGGCTCTTATTCCCCTATAGGCGCTTGATGGTACATATTTATCTCATTACTCTTTAATGGATAATAAGCCATATCTAAAGAGAAAAGACCACCTAAGAGGAAATTCTGCATGAGATTGTCACAAAGCAACCTAGGTGGAAAATAACAGACTATTAGTGAAATGCAAAACTGGAAAATAGCTACCTGAACACCACATTTGCAGTCTAACAGATAAAGAGCAACACTCAACTGTTTAAGCTCTAATCCAGCTACAAAGATTCAGAACAAGGCTGACACCCATTAGAATTTGCAAGGTGTTAGTTGAAATACTTTTCACCTTCAATTAGTTGGGATATGTTTCACTGAGCCTAGATTGCTTGTGTGTTTTTATTTCTTTTTTTCTCTTTTTCAAAATTATCTTTACAGTGGGGTTTCATTTCAATGTGTCAGTTTATGAATACCATACATCTTGATCGCTGTCACCCCTTTCAAAATCCTCACCCATGTCTCCCAACCCCACCCATCCCCCCACATGTCCTAATTTCACTTTTATATATATACATTGAACGTTATGAGAGCACTTTCACACTCTTCCTCTCTCCATTCATCCAGCCCCTCCTCTTGACCCTCTCCCCACATTAGCAGCACAAGTTCCAACCTCTTGGTATTCATTTTGTTACACTGCCTGATAGCTGTTCAAAGGAGTTACATCATGAGAATCCTGTGCTTCATATGCCATGCTTTCATTGACATGTTGGTGCACATATGCATATGATCACATATACATTGACATACATATTTATCATTTAGATCTAACTTCCACATCAGAGAGAAAATATGTGTCCTTTGTCTCTCTGACTGACTTACCTCCCTTCACAGCATGTATTTTTCTTTCTGCTTTGCAGATTTCACACTGTAAATCAGTTTTAGAACAACTATTTAAATCTAAGATACAGAGAGAGAAAGAGAGAGAGAGAGAGGGTATGTGTGTG
>NW_012267257.1:15205883-15213303 GCF_000151885.1 Dipodomys ordii | reverse complement strand
AGCACCACATAAGCAAAAAGAAAAAAGCCGGAAGTGGCGCTGTGGCTCAAGTGGTAGAGCTCTAGCCTTGAGCTGAAGAGCTGAGGGACAGTGCCCAGGCTCAGAGTTCAGGCCCCATGACCAGACCCCCCCCAAAAAAGGGAAAAAAATGTACTCATTACCTTGCTCATGTAATTGTAACCCCCTCTGTATGGTATTTTCACAATAAAAGAAACTTATTAATTAAAAAAATTTTTAAAAGAAGTGAAATCTTTAGGAGGCTATGGATAAATACCATTATTGCCATTATCATAGCTACTGACTTAAAAAATAAAGATGATTGCCTTTGCCAGATGTTCATGTCTTATACTTGGATTTCTAGTCTCGATAAGCAGTCCAAACAAAATGCCTCCTCATATTTTTGGCTCTAAAACTGGGGCTTAAACTTAAGGCCTGAGTACTGTCCCTTAGCTTTTTTGCTCAAGCCTGGAGCTCTACCACTTGAGCCACAGCTCCATTTCCAGTATTTTGGTGATTAACTGGAGATAAATCTCATAGACTTTTCTACCTAGGGCTGGTTTTGACCCATGATCCTCAGATCTCAGCCTCCTGAGTAGCTAGAATTGCAGTTGTGAGCCACTGGTGTTTGGATCCAGATAAAATTTAATTGTTCACAAATAAGGAATTCAGTGCCATTCTGGTATAGCAGCATAACATGGGGGCGGGGGAGTGCTAGAAGATTCTTCACTGGCTGGGTAAGCACGCATTGACTTGACCCACACTTGAATGCTTGTGGAAAACACTCAGAGTACATCAGTATGGCTTTAGACACACGCCACAGACATAATCCAAAACAGCACTTTCTACACCATGGCCAGGCCATCCTCCAGAAGCCTCCCACAGGTATTTTTTTTCTTTTTTAAATTATGTTTAGGTAGTTGTACAAAGTCATTTAACAAGGCAGCTTATGAATACAATATATCTTGATCAATGCCACCCCATTCAACATTATCACCTGTCCTTCTCCTATTTACCCCTTTCCTCACACTTCTTAATTTTGTAAGCTATGCATTGGATTCTTGCCTGAGTTTTACAGGGATTATTTTTATGGAAGAAAATAGACAAATGGAGTGGCCATAGCTAACTGATATAACACTTATGTGGGTTAGAGCCCCTGCAACGCAAGAAATAAAAATGATTACAGCCCAGTGTCTAATGCTCAACCTCAGAAACAAAAAGTAGATCCTTCCCCCATTAGCCACACTCAGAATTACAACACATGAAAGTCTGGGTTTCTTATTTTAGGATAAGAAATTCTTATAGAGACTAATCTACTGGGAACGCCTATCATCAGCAATTTTCTCTCTGAAGACAAATATAAAAGAAATGTTAACTTACAATCAAAAGAAAGCTTGGTAAGTATAGAAACAAATAATTGGATTGATAAAATATTTAATAACATCATTAATTCATTTGTTTGTCTAATTGAATATCTACTCAAGCTTTCTGATGCGGCCGCTTGCCAGTTCATGCTCGTGCCAATGACACTCCAGAAGACTGGAAATCATTTGGTTAAAACCTTCTCTTCTCTGATAGCTCTTGATAGAAACAGCCAAATTCAATTTGCTAGGCTTCTAAGATTCACTCGCCTTCCTTTCTACGATTATTTTCTTTATATGTATTCATTTCAGATATGCTATCTTGTTACTAAGAGACACAGCTCATTCATTAAGGTGCTCTTGTATATTTGTATTTGACTCTTATGGCAGCCTTCTGACATCCAGCTCTTTGGGGACTATAGTACTACAGCCTCATTGCTAGCCAATCCTCTTCTACTTGTCCCTTTCAGAGGTTCAGTCCTGACCAGCTTCCTGGGTTTTTCCTGAGAAAATTTGCTATATTCAACTTTGTTGCATTCTTCCTCACTAGATCTATGCCCTGCTTTATACTTCAGGATTTGTTCCTCCATTGCCTTTACCACCAATCCCAAAACTCCCATTCATACTTAATACAATGTTTTTTATTGATTGCTTTACCCAGTCCTACTTGGGTTTTTGGTTAACCCTGAATTGAGTGAAGGTCAAGTCTTTTCAGCTAAATGTATAAACTCTTTAAAACCAAGGAGTATTGCATTAAACAAAAGCAGTTCAAGTGGTTATTATGCACTTGAAGAAAATTGCAAAATTCCTGAGGGAAGATTCTACCTAATGTTCCTTCCTAGGACCCCCTGTCACCATAATACTAACTCCTCCTATAAGACTCATCCAACCCTGCTGTACTCTTCATTTACCGTCACTGTGGACCTTACTTCTATGGTCCAATAAACCCTACTGATCTCATCCCCTGCCTCCTGTCTTCTCCTCTGTCTTGCTTCTGTTCTCTGGCCTTTCTTGATCTCTTTGAAACTTCTAACATCCTTCCCAACCATCTATTTCCTGCCCCACTCAGGTTCACCATCTTCCATCTCATCTGTGTCTCTACCCAAAATAAAATTCCATGTTCTTGGTGACTCTAGCCTGTACCTTTCCTTCCCAGGCTCAGATGAGGGGAAATCCATTGGAGAGTCTATTCACATAATGATAACTGCTTTCTAATGAAGCAGGAAGTTACTGCATCCTCCATCCTGATGACAGTGTATCCAGCTCCATTATCTTGTAGGAGTGGCATCTGTGGGAAAACTCCTGGGTTCCAGCATCCTTATGATCAGCACCTTAGCTAGCAACCAAGAAACCTTAGGCTTAGTACTTGGACTACTGATCAAAGCCAGGTACCCCAAACATGTATTCTCCAGGAATGGGTTCTCTATACAGGAATAGGAGAGGCTCCAGGCAGCCCAATCTCACACATCCATCCACTAATTTTTAGGAGCTAAAAATTAATTGACTGAGTGTGAAAGGCCCAGCTGCCTCCTACCTTCTTCTGATTCTCCAACTCTGGCATTTGCTTTCAAGATTATGGGTGCAGTAGGGTTAGGTATACTTTATCCTTCAGAGTCTCCTGTTACGAGAGCTTGATCCCCATGTGGCTGTTTTGAGATGGTAGAATCTATAAGAGGTAGTGTTTGTTGGAAGGTATTCAAGTCTGAGCTTGATTTTCACAAATGGATTCATGTTACCTCTAGGGAGTGAGTGGGTCAAGTCTAGTAGCAGTGGATTCGTTCTTCAAGGGCAAGTTATTGTAAAAAAGAGTGTGCCAGGACTGGGAATGTGGCTTTGAAGTAGAGTATTTGCCTAGCATGCATGAAGCCCTGGGTTCGATCCCTCAATACCACATAAACAGAAAAGGCTGGAAGTGGCACTGTGACTCAAGTGGTAGAGTGCTAGCCTTGAGCAAAAGATGCTCAGGGATAGTGCCCAGGCCCCAAGTTCAAGCCCTAGGACTGGCAAAAAATAATGTGCCTAGTCCATCCCTTGTCTCTTGGCTTGCTTGCTTATGCATGTACCCCTTCTGCATGCAGCTAGACTCTTCCTGCTTATCTACTGTCTTGTGATGCCACCAGGAAGCTCCTATCAGCCACCAGTGCCATGGTGTCTGGACCCTGAAGCCAACAGAATTAAGATCCAAATGAACCTCTTCTTGATGTATTACTCAGAATCTATTTCATTATAGTAACACAAAATGGACTAACATAATGAACAAGTGGATGACAAATTCAAACAAGAAGAAAGCAGAAGGAGAATGGAAGAAGCCCTTTGAGACCCCATCACAGAGGAAAAGAACAAAGAGGGAGCTTACTCATAGCATCCTTTCCTGTCCTAGGAGACACTGCCCATCAACTCTGCTCTTTAAGCAGCTCTGCTCTAAGAAGGCAAGTGTGGCTGCATCCATAGAGAATTATCAGGCAATGGTCATGCTTGTGGTGCTGCTGTGGACCAGATTTCCTGAGTACAGTTGCTTTTGTCTTAGGGTAAGTGAAACTCAAAGAAGACACGTTACTGATAATATTTGGCAAGTGGCCAATGCCTTTCAATGGCATTCTAGCCCATAGGAGAAGAGCTGCTTGTGTCACCTCTCCTCATTGAAGCCAAGTAGGTCCCTGCTATGATAATATCTGGGGCTACCTCCTTTTCCTCTCAAGTCAAATGAGCACTGGGGAGAACTTGACATCCATCAAGTATAGGAATGTAGAATCAGGGAATTTAGTAGGTGGTAGGGTCCCCAGGGATACCCCTCAGATAGGGCCCAGCCCCACCTCTGTAATAGCATTCATGCTTTTGAAGTGGTCTGTCTTTTTTTTCCCCACTTAAAAATGGAAAACTATTTAAAATGTGCCTGGAGTCACATAGCTGGTAATAAGCCAGTACTTCCGACACAAACACACCACAATATCACCTCCATAAAGGACAAAGACAGTTTTGTTATTTTAAATTTATTTTAATGAAAACATTTCAGAAATGGAGCATCTATTTCCATAGATCTGGAAGTAGAGAATGCTAAACATATGGACACCTCCTCATTCCTATTCTTCAGTTACTGAGCACAACTTGTGGTTTCCTTCCAGCAATGGCTGTCATGGTGTCATCCCAATTTAATTCACAGTTTCAAAACAAAACTCCTCTGTCCTCCAGCCATTGACAAGGGATGAAGGCAAGGAGCATATAATGACACCTGCTTTGTTTATGTATATATATAAATATGATGTATGTATTATGTAGATAGAATGTAGATTATATATATTATATTATATATATGTGACTTGGTTTCCCTCCCATGTATACAAATATACAAATTCGGTCTTGGCACAGCTTCCAACTGATACAACCTGTGTGCTGCTGACTTCAGTGCTGAAGTTCACGCATACAGGTGCCTCACATACAGGTATTTCCTAGAGCAATATGTGTTGTGAATTTCCCAGATTGCTGCTTAACCATCTTTTCCTTTTCAGGACAGAAGACTGAATTCAGGACACCACATAGTTAGTACCGGGAAAGTGCTTGAGTCAAACCCCGTTTGCTTTTAGTTTGTTTTTCAGATAGGGCTTCTCTGACCTTTTTCCCAGAGAGCCTCAGACTGCCATCCTTCTAGCTTTGCTTCCCCAGTAACTGAGATTACAGGCATGTGCCATCACACCTTGGCCTGGTTGAACTTCTTGATGGAAATCCTCTTGCCAGGTGCTTCTTAGTCACAGGTACAACCGAGGTAGAGTCTCTGTGAGCCATAGCATGCACTTAACTAGTGTTTGCTCTGTCTCTTATACTTCAGGTATATAGTTACTATTAAATCAACTTTTTTTTTCTTTTTCTTTGTTCATTGTCTCTGAGCTTATCTTTGATGCAAATCTGTTTTTCTTCAAATAGCAAGATTTACTGCCTGCTAAAATATTATTTAGTTTTGAGCTTACAAATATATTTTGTGATCAAATTTCAAACCTATCATGGGTACCCTGAGAAACAGCATTTAGTCAGTTTATAATTTAGAATGGTTATCCATTCACATCAGTTGGTTATTTATTATTATTATTTTGGGTGTAGTAAGGTTTGAACTCAGAGTTTCACACATGCTAGGCAGGCATTCTACCACATAAGCCATGCCTCTGGACCTATTTTGCTGACTTTACTGAAGTAGATCTTGCTTTTGGCTGGGCTGACTTGAGTCACCATCCTTGTATTTACTGTTGGTGCTACAGATGGAATGTCAGGTGCATACAACCACCAATTTTTTTTTTCCTGCTGTGATGAGGATTTACAAATCTTTTGCCTAGTGGCTCCAGTAACCACAGTCCTCTTGATCTAACACTCCTATGTAGCTAGGATGCAAAGCATGAATGACTGGTGTCTGGCCACAATTGATTCTTATAGAACAAGAAGGTTTTTTTTGTTTGTTTGTTGTTTGTTTTATTTTTTTGTTTTGTCAGTCATGAGGCTTGAACTCTGGGCCTGGGTGTTGTCCCTGCGCTCTTCAGCGCAAGGCTAGCACTCTACCACTTGAGCCACAGCACCACTTCCAGTTTTCTGGTGGTTAATTGAAGTCTCACAGACTTTCCTGCTTGGGCTGGCTTTGAACTGCAACCCTCAGATCTCAGCCTCCTGAGTAGCTAGGATTATAGGCATGAGCCACAGGTGCCTGGCTACAAGTATTTTTAATTACAATTCCAGACTCAGTATTTGTCTGACTCTAACCACGTCTCCAGCTATTTAGAGGCCTTTGTTTCCTCTTCCTGGTTTAGTCTTCTTATCTGAAGAAAAAGAAGAACCAGTCTCACACTTGAATGACAAAATCAAGAAGAGCCAAGAAGGCTGAGAATGGAACTAAGGATTAAACCTCTGCCTTTCTTTGAGAGTAGAATTTCTTATGCGGGGCTCTTTACCACTTAATTCTGTGTCTAGGAGATTTGAAGACAGAAGGTGGATTAATGGTATCCTACACTCTTAACATCCCAGGGGGTAAAGATGACTTTTTTGTTTGCAAACCAGTCACCAGCAACTTGAGACCCCTTCCTTTCTAGTTATCTAGTGGTATTAGATTTAAGATCAGAGTATCAAATGACTTAAGCAGCCCAGATTCTTATGATTGTACAATTCCAGTTCCATTTGGTGGTAACGTTGGCCTAGGAAATGTCACACCCCTTTTTGTCTTGTTCTTCACTGGCCCTATCTTCAAATAGTCTGTATTCAGACCAGGAACAAGGATTCCATTTAGGGTCTCCTCATAACCACTGTAACTCCTCTCTGAAATACCATGGCTAGAGTTCAATATCTTCACAGTCAGAAATTCATGACCCAAATTCCTCCAAATTACATTCCATAACAAGTACACCCCTCTGATTCAAGGCCCTCCAGTTTAATTAAATACAGGACCCAACTAAAATCATTTTTGGCAGATGTTGTCCAAAATGTAATTGGTTCACATCCAATCATCCCATAAAAAACAGGTAAATTTATTTAGAAACTGAAGTAAGTACATCTTTCAATTAATGCGGCCTGCCAGACTCAAACTGCTTTGATCAAAACTAGGCTGTCTGTGGGACCATTATCCAGGTTTTATAAGGCCATTGAGGGGAACTAGTAACAACTGCTCTAACAGTTTACAGGCCCAACGCTTCTTCTCATGCTCTGTAGTGTAAAATTTGCAAGAATTAATTAATCATTTTCTTTCAAGTACCAAAAAAAAAAAATCCCAGAATGATTTCCAGAACAATTCTAGCTTTCTGCATCTGGCCACCATGCAGTGGTTGGTTGGCTGCCAGCCAAAGGAGACTTCATACTTTGTGTACTCGCATCTTACAAAACAGAATTAAATTGACATCAATGTATTTTTTTTTATTTCTGAAGGACATAGTTCCATCATCATTCTACATACTTCTCCCTTTAATTTAAGAAACAGCAAAGAGGAAGAAGAAAGAGGAGGAGGAGGAGGAAGAGGGGGAGGAAGAGGAGGAGGAGGAAGAGGGGGAGGAAGAGGAGGAGGAGGAAGAGGGGGAGGAAGAGGAGGAGGAGGAAGA
>NW_012267257.1:15196548-15203423 GCF_000151885.1 Dipodomys ordii | reverse complement strand
AACCCAGGGCCTCAGGCATGCAAGGCAAGCGCTCTACTACTGAGCCGCCTTCCCAGCCCCTTGTAAGAATTTTTAATGTGAGTTTTGCACTTTGTCTAGGCCAATAGAATGTCCCAGAGATATTTTATGGAATAAGGTGTGGTATACATAAGTATTTAGAGACTCTGCAGCTGAGATAGGGCTTATGAGTACCCTGCCTCACGTCCCTAATTTACTCCCCGCTACCATCTTTCAAATCCCAACCCAAAGCTGCTGTTTCTGCCACTGACCTGCGTCTCCACAGTCATTGGGCATGCAGATTTGAGACCAGCATAACAAGTAACAGGGTTACAGGTAAGAGCACGTGTGTGCCACCCACTTCCTATGCAGCAGCAAATTCATGTGCATTCTCACTTGGTGTTCCTCAGTAGCCAATGATGGAGTGACCAAACCACCCCTAGCAGGCCAACAGTTATGCAAAGACAGGCTCCCAACATCACACACCAGTAAGCAGAGAACTAGGGACTTGAACCCAGACTAGTACAACTCTAATGTTCTGGCTTTTAACCAGTACCCTGCAACGGCATTGGTTCCATCACTGAGTTGGAGGTAGTGTTCAAAGAAATGTGGACCGTGTGATGTCACTGTGTGGCCGTGATTGAAGCAGGTAGTAGCAGCAGGCTGTCCCCACTTCCCTGCCCTCTCCCCAGAAGGAAAGCCATGCTAAGTGGGCAGCAAGGTCACCTTCACCACTAACCTGCTTTGGTTCATTAAAGTCTTAGGCCTCTGTGATCCCCTTTACATCTGAGGGAAAGGGTCACAGTTTCAGGCTTTGTGTTCCAATTGATGCTTTCCTTTGTGATCAACCTATGTCTGTGATTTCCTTCACATCCTCTTTGTTCTCTGCTTTAAGACCATGACATACATATTATGACAGAACATTCACTGGCCATTAGCGCCATCCTACAGCTGTTTTGTTTTGGAAGTCTAGTCATTACCTCGAAATCTATTCATGTTATCCTTGAGATGTATTCAATTTTTAGGCCCTTTATGTGTTTAGATATTAGTAAGGCCAACTATTTCTGGAAATATTCAAACAAGGATTGATGTCTCTTTTTATCTTGATATGTGTATCACATCTCTTTTTTCTAATTGTTATTGTAAAGATGATGTACAAAGGAGTTAGTTACGTAAGTCAGGTAAAGAGTATATTTCTTTTTGCTCTCTCTTAGCTTTTCCCTCCCATCCCACTCATAAGTTGTATAGTTCATTTTCTACATAGTGTCAGGTGAGTACCACTGCTGCATTTGTTTACCTTCTCTCTCACCATTTATACTATCAGGATTTTCTTTCTCGGATGGATGGTTAATTTGGAGGAGTCATTACTCAGGTTTGAACTCAACTGCTTTGCCATCTGAGCCTCCCTCCCCCACCCTCACCAGTCCTTTTTGCAATATTTTTCAAATAGAATCTTGCTTTTTTTTTTTAATCCTGGGTCATCCTAGACCGTAATCCTCCTATTTACACCTCCCACATAGCTAGAATGTGGGTGTGTGACACTGATTCCAGTGTTTGTTTTGTTTGTTAAGGCCTAATGACTTCTTTTCCTGGGTTCCCACTCCCTCTCTCAGCCTCCCAAGTAGTTAGGATTAGGTGAGCAAGTGCCATACTGTATTCTGGGTCTCTCTTCTTTGTTCCTATCCCCAGTTCCTAGCAACCCACAAGGCCCCCATCCCCATGCACTCCTGAATGTCCAGGCTCAGGCAGCAACATGAACTTCTTTGTTTGTTTGTTTGTTTTTTGGGTCCGGTCGTGGGGCCTGAACTCTTGGCTTGGGTGCTGTCCCTCAGCTCTTCAGCTCAAGGCCAGCACTCTACCACTTGAGCCACAGCGCTACTTCCGGCTTTTTTTTCTGCTTATGTGGTGCTGAGGAATCGAACCCAGGGCCTTAAGCATGCAAGGCGAGCGCTCTACCACTAAGCCACCTTCCCAGCCCACAACATGAACTTCTTGAAATGTTGGTTTTGTTTAAGTTGTTTTCAATGATAAAAATGAGAATAATCAACAGGAACTGGTGGCTCATGCCTATAATCCTAGCTACTCAGGATGCTGAGATCTAAGGAAGCCAACCCAGGCAGTCAAATCTGAGGTGTGGCTCACCTGGTACAATGCCAGCCTTGAGTGGGAGAAAGCCAAGTGAGGGGCTGCGGAGGTGGCTCAGTGGTAGAGTGCTTGCCTTGCATGCCTGAGGCCCTGGGTTCGATTCCTCAGCACCACATAAGCAGAAAAAGCTGGAAGTGGCACTGTGGCTCAGGTGGTAGAGTGCTTGCCTTGAGCTAAAGAGCTGAGGGACAGCACCCAGGCCCAGAATTCAGGCCCCACAACCAACAACAACAACAAAAAAAGCCAAGTGAAAGCAGGAGGCCCTGAGTTTAAGCCACAGCACTGGCACAAAAAATAAAGTATGAAATAAAAAATATGTTAGAGTTTTGAAAAACGCATGTTGTCACAAAGACGTGGGCTCACCACCGGGGCGCCTATGCAGTCTTCTGATAAGGAGCTGTGCTTAAGGAACATGCTAGTGTTAATTACAAAGGGATTTTGGCCTTGCTGCCTAATTATCGTTAAAGAAAGCAGAAAATTCTGTAACTCTGTCCTGTTGCCTGCCTGTCATAAAGTACAGACACTGGTTTTGAAACTGAGGCTTTGATGGTTGACCTTTTAATCCTGATCACCACCAGCGAAGTCTGTAGAGACTCTAGGACAACCAACAGCATTTGGAACCCAGCTTGTTTCATAGTGGTACTTTTCAATCTTCTTACAGCTGAGGTCAATAGATGAATGCCCACAGGCCAAATCCCAAGCTAAGGATTGTTTTTGTTTTCATTTCTTAACCTTTTTAAACAGTTGAAAAATCAAAAGACTAAGTTTGTGGCATTCAAACATTATCTAAAAGGTTGAGTGTCCGTGTATCCGTATAAAATCTATCTAAAATTCTCGATCTTGCCAATTGTTCATAGAAGCCCAAATATGCACTATCTGGGCCTTTGCAGTTTGCTGACCTATGTCTTAATGATTCCTTCTGCACTGGAGTCCATGACTTTCCAAGTCCTCATCAATTTGGGGCTGCCATCAGCCTGAGGGACTTCTTTTATGCTGAGACTCACAGAGAGATGATTGCCTCAACAAAGGCTGAGACTTGGGATTGAAAGAGCAGAGGGGGTTCATTTAGGACTCAGTAAAGATGGAAATGACCACATAGGGAAATGTGACAGAGAGAAGGGAGATATAACAAGCTGGCAATGAAGAAACCCGCCCCTTGGCCATATGACCCAGATTTAGCTAAACCTGTGTGTAGTCTCAGTTGTCTCCCTATGGTCATTCTAAGTATTGGCTTCAATGCTTAACGTAGATGCCATTGCTGGCTTCCATGCTTGAGTAATTACTAGCTTACTGATGCTTTCTCTGGGGAGATAGAAAGGGCTACAGTGGAGAATAGGTCTCATTTTGTGACACTTTTCCTCCAATTAAAACTTTCCCCTGCCCCCTCCCACCACCTCCTAGCCCCATTGCATCAGAGCCTGTAGCTTCCTTGTTTCCTCCTGGCTTTTGGTTTCTTTCTCCTGCATGATTTAGCTTTGTCTGGACCAATCTCACATCCCACCACATTCACTATTTAACTCTGCCTGCAATCTGCCTCCCTGGAGAAGGGGTTATAAATGATCTATGAGGTTTCCCAGGCCCTGGAAACACTGAGGAGTGAATTAGTGCTAAGAGAGCCTTAGTTGGTAGTTTGGCAGTATTGGTAGTACTGTTGTCTGTTGATGGAGAAGGCAAAGGGGTCAGAAAAATGGAGAGAGATCCATGCTACAGATGAGAAATTAAAGCTTGCGAGAATAACTTGCCTAGCATCTGACAAAACTCAGTACAAGGAGCCGAGTTCAAGACAAAGTGAAAAGTGACCCCGGAAGTAGTTGAAATGTGCGGGGTCAGAAACAGAAATGCAAGTGCTGTGCTTCTGCAAGATGTTTGCACGTCGAGGTTATCCAGTCACGGTCAGGGCTTTATCTAGTCTGCAGTTTACATTCACTGTTCGCTGTACAATATTGCAACACCAATTAAGCTTCTTAATGTGGCTTTGCTCAGAGAGATGATCCCAGGAGGACTGAAAAAGTAGAGGGGTTGTATAGATCACCCATGCCCGCTGCAGTTAATGGCCTGGACAAATTCATTGAGCAACCTTTTGATTAAGGAGGACGAATTCCCCCGGGGACCTGAGAGAGAACAACTGAGCAAGATGAAGTTGGCTGAGTGACAGTCACTTGTGGAACCAAGGACAGAGTGTCACTGATGACTTCCTGCCAAGTGTCCTTTCCTGGGAATATCCCATTGTAAGAAAGCAAAAGCTTATTTTACCGCCAACTCCTTTAAGCAGAAATGAAGTCTTAGCTGGTAAAATAACAGTGATTAGCACAGCACTAGCGAGGAGCCCCCTGGGTCGGATTTCTCTTCCCCTTTGGACTTTGTCTTCAGGCAGCTGAGCATTCAGGAGAAAAATCCCTTTTCTTTATATGGCTGCTTCAGCTTCACCATTTGTGAAACAATTTTTAAGAGACAAAACACAATAGACCCCCCTCCCTTGTTTTTCTCTAATCTGAGAGGCCTCTTGAAATTTCTAACTAATCTTTTACATGGTTAATTTCTCCTCACCCCACAAGGTACCACCATTAAATTTAAAAGACAGATAAGGCAGGGGGGTGGGGAGAAGGATGTCCCTTGTGTTACTCAGCAAGTGTATGTGATTTGTAAGTTTCTAAAAATCCTTCCCAGCCCTGCTTATTTTGACAAAACTACTTAACACTTCAAGCAATGAACTAGAGGGCATAAAAGTATAATCTGCAGAGAAAAACCTTAATCCTCTGTAGTAACCTATTTGAATCTCCTCAAACGCATTTTGGTGTGTAGGCCTGGAGAATTAAGTCAATTGTTTGATCTGAGAAGAAAGGCAATTAGGGCTCTCTCTTGATCTTTCTGGTTGAATTCTAGTCAGGGGCAACTACTGTTCTCCACAGCTCCATTTGAGACCCCTATTATTAGAATAATAGAGGTGAACATTAGAATCACTACAGTTAAGAGTCTCCCTGTATTTTCATTATGAGTTGTTTTATCGAGGACTTTCAAAATCATGATGGGCTAATATTCAGCATGCAAATGATTAGCTAGCTGTGGGATATTAAAAAAAAAAAAACTACTTCATTTAAAACTTCTTGCCTCACCAGAAGTGAAAGAAAATTTGGATGAAGAGACAGCTGTGCTTCCTGTCAAGTGACTGTCAAGAGAACTCAGGGGAGCCCTGGAGCCCCTAACAGAGTCAGAGATGAGAAGGTGACTGGGTGGGCTTCAGGGGAAAATGGGGAGTTCTAAGTTTATGCTCAGAATATGCAGAGCAGCTCGCGTATCTCCAAATAAGAGCAGCAGAGAAACAATCTGGCTGGAAAACGAAAATCCAGAGTGTGATATAAGATTACATAAGATAAACATAATGTGTCCCTAGCAAAGAATATTGGCATCAGTGCTGCTGCTGGAGATGATGGGGGAAGGGCAATCCCAAGACACCAGTTAGTGCTGTCACCAATAACTAAACTTTCTTTCCTCTGGTTTCTGTGGCTCTAAATCCTCTTATCTATTGCTCTGGAGCTCATTTGTCTGACTTGTCTATTTTATGGAAGCTCCTTGCCTTGGAAAAGTAGAAAAGCCAAAGTCAAGATGAGAAGACAAACTCTTTGCTTCCCACTGATTGTACTGGGCTCATGTTACCCTGTTTTAGCTTTTAGCTCCTCCCCGAATCCCAGTGCAGGAGATCCAGAGAAGATGGACACGCCCCAGCCATCTCCAAAGGACCAATCTCATTGCACTAGCCTGAGTTCTGCAGGATTATGGCTTAGAGGAGACTGGAGTTGCTTTGAGGGGGTTGAGTCTTGGAGAAGAATTGCAAAAAGAAGCTCAGTTATTTTTTATTCCTCAAACAGTAATGGAGAACTGGTGAAAATTCATCATGTGTGCTTCCAGCCCATTTTCAAGATGAAGAGCGATGGTTCTGTCTACTCAGAGCTCACAGGCTGGTGGGGAAAGGTGAGTAAGTCAAGAGGTAGTGAAAATACAGTGTGACAGCGTGACACGGGAAAGAACCCAAGAATCGTGTACTTCAAATTGAAGACTCAAGGCACCGCTTGCTGGAGATAGTACCAGAGTAAAGCCTAAAAGGATAAGAAATGAATAGTAAGGAGGTGGTGTTCTTGAGAGTAGTGCAAAGCCCTGGTGCATGTAATTAAGTGCATGTACTTAAGCACCTGCAGATAGCTCTGTAAGCTGGACAGCTTGCAAGGAGATGAGGCTGAGGTGGACAGAAGAGATCTCATGTCATTCTAAGAAGCTTGGGCTTTATTCTTCAGGCTACAGGAGACTTGTGAGATATTCAAACATTAGAAGACAAGATTAGCTGTTCAGAAAAAAGTGTATTAATTTTCTGTACCAAACAGTGTATTAGTTTTTCTGTACCAAATTCCCACAGCTTAGCCCCTTAAAACATCAATAGCCTTGGCCAAGTAGACACAAAATTAACTAAATTACTAAGAATTGGTAAAGTGGTACTATTGAAGCAACAGTGGGGGTGGGGGAATGAAGTAGGGGTATTGCTTAAATACACATTCGCCACAAATTCTGAACCTAAGCCTAAAATCAAGGTTTTAGAGCTAATCCAGAGGATAAAGGAAAAGGAAACCCCAGGAGAGCAGCACACCACATCTGGACTGCATGAATTCTACAGAACCGACCCAGAGTCTTCAACTGATGTGAAGAGGGCAACAGAGGACGTTTTCTAGGTTAAAAAAAAAAAA
>NW_012267257.1:15140805-15196283 GCF_000151885.1 Dipodomys ordii | reverse complement strand
CTGTAGCTCAAGTGGTAGAGCGCTTGCCTTGAGCTGAAGAGCTGAGGGACAGCGCCCAGGCCCAGAGTTCAAGCCCCACGACCGACAAAAAAAGAAAAAAAAAAAAAAGAGGCCCTTCCCTAGGGAAGTATGACAATGTAGTCCACACATCAATGGACTAGGTCACCCCTCAAGAGCAGACCGAACCCTACCGGCTGGAAGAAGCCAGTTACTCTCTCCCTGCTAGACCTCTGCATGGAACCTGACACATTCTTGAAACAGTAAGCTCCTGGAAACAAGGGCTGTACCTAGACAAAGCCATATTTTCCACACCCAGGGCAGAGCAGACACTACCAACATGAATACAATAAACCTCTGAACGTAGCATGTTCTCATTACATCGGATTCCTAATTAGGAATCTGTTTTGTGGTTGTCATATTTTCAAATTTCATTTAATCTCAATGGAGGGACATTTCTGAGCCCTAATGTTACTTATGGAATGCATCAGCACAGGTACAGCATTCAGTAATAGAGAAACAAGTTTCCATCCAGCTTTTATTTTTGTCACTTTTAATCTAAAAACAAACATTTAATTATGGTTAAGTGCCTGTCTCGAACAGCTGCATTAGTTAAGTCAGAGCTAGGTGCTGTAACAGACAAGCTACACATTTAAGACAGAGACATGTTTTTCACATAAATCCAGGTGCCTTGTAGGCTACTGCTCATCATCGCAGTCCAATACATTCAATCATGACCTCCTGCGAGAGCCTTCCATGCCTGACCTGGACTCCTTTCCCCCTCCTCCAGTCTCACACACATAGCCTCCTTTAATGCTCAACAGTCAAGTGACTCATGAGTAGAAACTTGCCTACTAGGCCTCAAAGACCAACAGTACTTACATGAAGAGGAGTTACGCATATGGGCTTACTCTCTTGTTCTTTGCTATATCAAAACTAGAAGCCTGGGTAGGTGGGAAGCACAGCTGGATTCTGTGGTTACAGTGGCTCTGTGTGGCTAGCTGTAGAATTCAGTTACTCTCCTCATCAATGCTCCACAGGCCACTAAGTTAACTTGCCCTGCTGGTATGTCTGGCAGGTTACCCTCTGAGAGCTGTTATAGTGGGTTTTGTTTTTTTGCTGGTCCTGGGGCTTGAACTCTTGAGCCTCAGTGCTGTCCTGAGCTCCTTTTGCTCCAGGCTAGCACTCTACCACTTGAGCCACAGTGTCACTTTCAGCTTTTGCTGTGATTAACTGGAGATAAAAGCCTCACAGACTTTCCTGCCACAGCTGGCTTACAATCCTCAGATCTCAGCCTCCTGAAGAGCTACGATTACAAGTGTGAGCCACCAGCACTTGGCTATGTTAGTGTTTCATGGACATACTTCTCAAGCTGAAAAGGGACAAGGTACTACAAAGGAAAAATCAAGGTCTACTACAAATTCCTGTATTCTGATATAACATTCAAGATTAGTAAAAATGCCTGTTTAAAAAAAATATATTTCCCCTTGCTTTTTTGTTTTTGCTTGTAACATTGTCAAGGCCATCTATGATCTAGCATTCTCTCTCTTTCAGTTCTGCTATCTGGCATTTTAGAATTTAAATGTTGACAATGATCTCCAATAGAGTAGGAAATGTGCCAGAAACAACTGGTTCTCTCTTCTGTCTCTACCTCTTTCCCTCCCCATCCCCCTCCTGTGGAGGCGAGCAAAGATGTGTGTGGCAGCCACAAACTGCTTGCAGTCTACACATCCTCTATTAGATTGCTTAATGAATGATGGTATATCCATAATTGGCATGTAGGCTATACATTAGTATGCAGCCATCAACAATTACATTATGTAAATATGGATTCAACTGAAAGGCATACAAGACCCATTAGTTAATGAAAAAGAAAATATATGAAGCGTATTGTGGCTTCCCAATGCTAAATACTTGGGTGTATATATCCAGTCTGACAGGATATAAGAATTATCAGTGGAAGGGAGACTAAGAAGATGAGCTGGACCAGTGGGAGAGGGCAAGAAAGGGCAATGGGGGCATATGACCAAAAATGTATCGCATATGTACATGACATTATGAAAGGTGTTATTTCATACAATTAATATGTTAATAGACTGCATGATTTAAATCATGGATTCCATTTATTTTCCTGCTTATGCTTTTTTTCACAGTATTTTTCTTTTCAAAGAATATTTTTATTGTTTTTAAGTAGTTGTACAAAGAGATTTCAATAGCAATGAGTATAATGCAAAGTAAGGTTTCTTTTCCTGCTAAGTAATACCTTTTCCAATTTTACATAATGTACCTGTAACATTCAATAGATATATAGATAAGAAACACTGCTAGATACTACAGTGGCTTGTTCTCGTCTTCCTTTTCATCTTAACTCTCCAACCCCACTGAAAGCTGCATCCTACCTCCCCGATATGCCATGCTCCTGACTTTCCTTTTTAATTGGGTGGCCTATTTTAATAGGATGGCTCCCCCTGAGTTGAGAGCTTAGATTGTTTTATTCACTGTTATACTGAGGAGCCTGGAACTGTACCTGACACACTGTGGATGCTAAAAGAACAAATAAAAACACATTTGTATTACATAGAAGTTTTGCCTTTATTTCACAAGACACCAGTGGTATTCTTTTCATAAAGGCCACGAGTATGATGAAATGTTAGCCCTTTAATGCAAGAACTAGAGAAGCCTGTGGAAGTGATGAGCCTTCCTCTTCCTGCTCCCTCTCTCCACCCCACATCAAGTTAAATCCAATCTCAGGAGGTTCTGATATTTAGCCAGGGAGCCACTGGCCCCAGAATGAGAATAATTGTTAAAATGGTGGTCTGCCTTAGAATCCGGATTTCTCAGCCACTCTTAACAACTCAAAGAAAGTGTGAGACTCAAATATAAGTCCCTTCCCCATCCCATTAGCCAGTTAAACATTAAACATAATCTTTCTACAAAGGACTTACTGCTTCGAGCGGAGTAATTCAATATTTGTAGCTGAGAACTTGGCAAACATTCAGATGAAAGCTGAAAATTTTAGTTAATAACACAGAGATTTCAAAAAATACAGCTGTTACCACAGTATAGTCAAAATATCTGGCCAAGTGAATCAGTCACTTGTCCGCTGAAAGTCTGAAGCCACAAGATTAAAAAACAGGATCTACACCACACAGAATGTGCTTTTTTGGATTTTATTATTATAAGAGCAAAATAAAAAGGAATAATGAACACCTACTACATTTAAATAGGAGAAGAATCAAATGCATTGTAATAAAAACCATCCAGCTAAAAACAGAACATTTGATCGGTAAAACAACCACAATGTTTGACTTCATGTTTTATTTCAATGGTCACACTTCATTCATTGTTTGAAGGAAAACTAGGCTAGGTCTCAACAGGCAACAGTCACAGTTACTAAGCAAGTAAACACGCCACCACTTCCGGCCTTCGTTTACTTCTTTCTGTCTTCAGTCTCATCTGGTTCTCTCTCCTGGTGCTCTCTTTCCCACCTCATTTCTTTTAACTCTTGTCTGTATTTCCGTTCAATGAACCGCTTCTGATGGGCCATCTGGGGAAAGTTATCTGACACAAGAAGATATATTTTATACTTAATAAAGGATAGGTTCTAGTGCAGAAGATGACACAAACTATACATGCACATGCACTGGTACATCCACATGACATGCGCACAGCTGTGGTCTGTAAGGTTGGGAACAAGAGAAGTTTGCTTTCTTCTCCTATTCTCTCTCATTCAGAAACATATTGGAAGTCTATATGGACAACTAAATATCAATGTCTGGTACAAAGTTGAGTATAAAAGGCATTAAAACATATAGAAGTGGCCGGGCACCAGTGGCTCACCCCTGTCGCCCTAACTACTCAGGAGACTGAGGATCGTGGTTCAAAGCCAGCCCCAGGCAGGAAAGTCCGAGAGACCCTTATCTCCAATAAACCACCAGAAAAAACTGGAAGTGGCACTGTGGCTCAAGTGGTAGAGTGCTAGCCTTGAGCTGAAGAGCTGAGGGACAGTGCCCAGGCCCAGAGTTTAAGTACCACAACTGACAATAACAACAAAAACCCCATTAAAGTGTTAAAAGACAGACATGTGGTTTTGGAATGCTTTTAACCAAGTGTTTCAACAAAGTCCTCCTGTAACATGCCATGTTCAAGAGAGAATAAAGGATATATTACAATGGGTTAAACCAAAAGTTCCAAACAAATAAGTGGTATTACCAAACCCTTATTTACCAAAAATTAAAGTTTCTGAAAAGAACAACATAATCAGTTTTTTTTAAAAAAAGGAAGTTATAGGCTAAGTCATTCTTTCTTGTAATTAATTAATTAAGCTCACCAAATGGGAGTTTAAGCTACATTTAGGTTTGGTCTTTGACATAAGATATAGAAATTGTACTATTCAGTTGTCATTTGCAGTCCAAGTTCAGTCTCACGATGAATTAAGAGCAAGAATAATGGCCAAAATGTTAAGACTTGGAAAAAATTATATTAAGTAAGCCAGGCCCAAAGCAACATAGGTCCCATGGTTTCCCTTATTTGCAATTACTAGTATATGTCTGAGACAAGCAGAAATGGTCAGATAAGTTGATGTTAGGAGAAATGAACCCCAAGATAAGGACTCAAATGTTTTTTCTTTCTTACGATTGTTTCTAACATATTTATACGATGATTTCTTTATTGCTTTGTATGTCCCTCCCCCACGGCATAACCCCTGTTTTCACTGTATTTGATGTTGGTAGAATTTGTGGAGGGGAAGGGAAAAAACAAATCGTTTAAATAGGGATACAGGTGGACCTATTGCATCAATGAGATGTACAAGACATTATGTCAAAAAACGAACACAACTTTGGCCGGGGGGAGGAGGGAGGTAGATAAGAAGGGGGGGAGATGAGAAGGGGAAACAAAGGAGGAGGCAACAATGCTTGATAAGAAATGTACTCATTACCTTGCCCATGTAATTGTAACCCCTCTGTACAGTATTTTCACAATTAAAAAAAAAAAAAGAATGGCCACTGAAACACACACACACACACACACACACACACACACACAAATCAGAAAGAACACATGAGATATGATAACCCTGAGGAAGTGATGCTCTGCCTAGCCAGCTGAGGACTGAGGCCCCGCCCTGGGCACAGCACTCCTCCAGCTCACAGAGGACAAATCACAGAGAGGGAGCAGAGTATATGTGGAGAATCTCGAAAGTTTGCTTCTATTTTAAGAGCAAAACATAATGAAAGCATAGCTATCTATTTATAGCATTTACCTAAATTATTTTTTGGCCTTTGTTTATGCAGTGCTCTATCTACACCCCAGGTCAGAGAAAGACCAGGGCCAGGGAGGGAGAAAAAGCACTTGAAAGACAGGTGGTGAATCAGTAAAAGACTTTGTAAGTCCAGAGCCAGTTAGTTTTAAATGCAACAACTGACATGTGAGCCTTCAGTAAAACTACTTATTTATACTGATTTAACTAACTACAATTTTAGAAAAGAAATCAAGCAAATTCTAAGAAACTGTAAGTTTCTATCATGTGAACTTTGTTTTCAGTAAATTCTACTGTAAAACTGAATATGTATTTCTAAAAGTTTCCACTATTCAAAACTAACCATAGACTCAAACATAGACATATACATACACAAAATATCCATGAGTGTAAAAGAGCACATCTATAGTAGGATATAGTGTGCAGCCATTAAGAGAATGAATTAGAGCCATTCTCTGTGACCTACATGGCTGCCTATGATATACTATTGGGCAAGAAAAATATATCTTAGCACATAAAACATGTTAAAATGTAAATATCTTTTAAATTTCATAAAATGACCAAAAAAGAAGTATTCATACGTATACTTCTGTATCTGTATAAGATCTTAGAAGTTATAAGGAAATACATGGAAGGAAATACCCGCTGTGGTTTGCAGTTTACCAGGAGGCATAAGTCTCTAGATCAAAAGGAAAAATGAAAATCAAATGCACTTGAGAATGCTTTTTTAAAAAAGTTGAGAGTCCATTTTATACATACCTTACCTTCTACTCTACTCTGTGTGTGAAGAATAATTATAAGGAAAACAAAATCACATTTTATCAGCCCTTGCCATTTTTCCACTGCCTCGTTTTCTTGCTATAAAACACTCCTTACATTATGAACATATAATTAGAGAAAAAGAGAGCGGCTTACATTTTTCAAGTGCATCCATTGCAGCTCCCATTTCTGCTTGCTGAATACTGTGAAATAAAATAAAGGTGAGATACACATTAAAGAATTAGTTCCAACAACATAAGATATGGCTATAAAATATTAAGGCAGATTTTCATGTACAGTGCATAAAAATTCATCTGATTATTCCTACTGTCACACGCTGAACTGTGTGGATGGGAATACACACAAGAACATGCAGAAATGTGCACAAAGCCTATTTACAATGTTCATGCCACATTCTTAATGTTGTGATAAAATGGCTTCCATGTGTATTAGGCTGGAAGTATTTCTTACTTAAGTTTGGAGGAAAAAAATACTCATAGTGTTTAAAGAGAAAAAATATATATGTATATATATGAATTATATATGTATGTATGCAATATAAATATATACAAAATGTGTGATGTTATATGACATATATATGAGGGAGCTACATTAATTGGAGGGTACAAGGAAAAGTGACCACATACATCTTTTTTTACATAAAGGTGTTAAGCGTGTCCATAAGGACCGTATTTCATGAAATACAGTTTCTGCAAGTGAAGCTGTGGCTCAAGTGGTAGAGTGCCAGCCTTCAACAAAAGACATAAGGGACTGTGCCCAAGCTCTGAATTCAAGCCCCAGTAGTGGTACACGCGCGCGCGTGCACGTGCACACACACACACACACACACACACACACACACACACACACAACCAGAATATGTATGTGATAGCTGTGGCATGCACAACACTACGTATGTTATGTCTAGCTTGCCTCAGTGCCTGCATTCTGTTGAGACTGAACTGGACAGAGGTGACCTGTGCATCAGCTAATGTGGTTTCCTCAAAGTAGCTCAAGGCCCTTACCCTTTCCAGAGCTGATCACAAAGCCTAGGAGTTGGTTTGGTGCAGATATAGTCCTACAGATTCATTTTGCTGACATTCGAATAGTCGGCACTCTAAATTAGCATAGACAGACTGCAGTCTAGAACCCCCCTACCTCCCCAGGACTTTCCTGTCCCCAGGTGCTCATTCAATGAAACTCAAGTATTTTCTTCTCATACCTTGGTCCTTTCCCACAGCCGATCCTCTCTCCCTTGAAGTAAACAGCCACGGTGTATGTTCTGGCATGGGAGGGTCCCACCGTCTGCAGAGTCCTGAAGGGAAGCGAAAGAACAGTAATTATGGTGAAGTGTTGCTTAATTACTTTTGCTGCTATACAACTGACAAAAATCTTGTGTTTATTGCCTAGATAGAGGAAGGTAAAAATAAACAAGAAATGAGAAAAATGGCAGACAAGTAAGTGGATAAGATTTTGATTTGCTAACTTGACAAATGCAGGGCTTTGAAGCAGGAAATTAAAAAAATTCTGCATATCACTTGTCTTTTTTTCCCCCAAAGTAATATGAACAGCACTTGAAGATTCATAGTGAAGTACAGTGTGTATATCCCAAGTATAAATCACAAAGCTTTTATGGAGAAAAAGTTAAAGAACTAGCTGGGTGCAAGTGGCTCCTATCCGTAATCCTAGCTACTTAAGAGGCTGAGGTCTGAAGGACTGAAGCCGTCTGGGCAGGAAAAGTTCACTAGACTCCATCTCCAAACTAACCTGTAAAAGACAGGGATGGAGGTGCGACTCAACGGGCAGAACATCAGCCAAGCAAACCAGCCAAGCTACTCATATTTCTAAAGTATTAGTCACAGTTAACCACAAAAACCATTAGGGTAACACACCTCAAGTCTCTTCCGAGTGGTTTCACATCCGTTATGGATTCTCCCTAAAGTCTGCTACCTTACCTAATGGATCAGAATACATATTTATTTTCTGAAATACCTTGGATCATTTTGGAGGTATGCTACAATGTTAGGTTCACAATAGTCACACCAAAAAAACAAAGTTCCAGGTACTCCAGATTTGACGGATGTGATGCAGATTTCAAACCCAGCAAAACTGGTAACTTCATGTAAAGGGGTAATTAAAAGTAGTAATTTTTTTTTAAAGGTAATGGAACGAACACAAAATAATGATGTAAACCAACCCCTCCATTATGATAACCAAGAACAGATTTCTAGGGCTTCCAGTGGGGTCAGGAGGAGGACTTCAGTCCTTCCCCGGGAGTCTCCATCCAGGGCGAGCATGCGCAGTGGCAGCTCTCCCAGGATCGCGCTGTGCCGGGAGGGGTCACCCAAATTTTGTACCCTTTGATGGGGAAACACCTGGGCCCTTCATAGAATACAGGACAGATATTCATTACGCTTATTTGTCACACATTAACGCGCTGTTCCTAAACATTTGTGCTCTATCCCTCATACATAAAAGAAATGTCCTTCCAGGGGTGACAGCTTCTTGGACCGCTTGCTGGGGGAAGGGCCTCAGTCTCGCTTTCAGCACAAGGCGGGGTGGGGGGAGCCCAAAAAGTACTGTGACTGTTAAACAGAAACATGAAAAAAGATTCGAAATTCCCAACTTCCGTTTTGTTCTTCACTGGGTAGTGTGAAGTTTGCAAAGCCCGAAAGAGGGCTCTCACTCCACAGGAAATGAGCTGCACACGGTGGGTGCTGGAAACCATGTGTTGGCAGAGGTTTTCATACATCCCTGAAGTTACATATCAGCCAAACCATGGGATGTAATCCATGTACTGCTGAAACAGATCACAGTGTAATTCTTCCTTAAACCAACTTCTCATTCCACAGGGTGCCACTAGGTGATCAATCACAGGACCTCAGAGCGAACCCACCATCGAAACAGGTGTTAGGCAGGCTTTGTTGGGGGGCTGTTACTAGCAGGAAGGGGTTGGACTAAAGACGGTGAAAGAGGATGAACATGGTTGAAATAGATTGTCAGCAAGAATGATATCTGTTACAATTATAGTAAGAAGCAGGAAGAATGTTGAGAGAGCGATAGAGGGGGTTGGCTGGTATATATTGTATATATTTGTACAAATGTCACAAAGAAATAGCCCTTTTATGGATAATGTATGCTAATTATTAAAAAACACCGACTCTCGTGTCTGTGTCCTCCAGCAATTCCCTGAGTTATGTGGTGTAGTGATCCATTCTTTTTGAATGACTTTTCCTATATTCAAAAGCAGAAGGGAGCTTTTGCTATAAATCCTCGGGAAAAAAGCGGAAGCTCTGAGTTACCCAGCCAGCATGCTTCTTATAGTGATCACCCACAGCTATCCATCAGGCAACAGAGAGACAAAGTCACCAAGCAAAGCACAGAAAGGCAACCAAATACTGCTACCAAACATCCACACACCGCCAGCAAAGGTTATAAGATATAAAAAGATAAAACTTTAAAAACTACTTAATCTAAAAGTTCCTGTGCTAATCTTGTAATCTTAGGATGCCTTCCTGACAGGTGGTACTGGGGTTTAAATCAGGCAGGAACATTTTCTTATCAGGATTTGAACTCAGGGTCTAGCTTTTGTTCAGTTGAAAAATACTTCTAGAGTAGCTTCTTGCTAGTTATTTTGAGATGGAGTCTCATGGATGTTTCTGCCCTGGCTAGGTCTGATCTGTGATCCCTGATATTGGTCTCATGAGTAGTTAGGATTCACAGGTATGAGCCACTGGGCCAGCCTTGTACCTCCACTCTATCTATGCATAGCTAGGATTGCATACCCTAATACAGAAGTCTCCTCAACTTTGATCTTGGTCCCCCTGAAAAGCTGTCATTACAGATGTGAGCTAGCGAATCTAGGTGACCACCAGGCAGTGGTTCCCAGAGAATTTTATAGAAGGGAGAAAGCAGAAATGATAGAGAGGCATCCCTTATTTACAACTAACACTGAGAGTCCAAAGAGTTTCTGTATTGGGTCCAGTGTGACAGACAGTCGGGAAGTCACAACCCTAGCTCTTATGATACTGTATTGGTATCATAGTAGCAATGATATCATGAAACCACCCCACTGGATCATGGGCGGCCAACTCTAAACACACCGGCCCCAAGGCCTGCAAGCAGCAAGCACTTACTTGTACAAGGGGATGTCTGGCTCTTTCCCTTCAGTCCTAAGTGTCAAGCAACACTGCTGCAGCTGGGATTTGGGGTCATTCCAGTCCTGGTTCAGAATGAACTCCTGTGCAAATTCCCAAAAACATTTAGTGATGGTGTCTGGAATCACCAGAAATAAAATATACCATCATTTAAACTTTATCCGAACTTACTTTTAATCGTGGGAAGAAACAGACATTCATGAAGGTATGTACATATTCCAAGTCCTTATCAATGTACAGTGCTGCAATAAATGCTGAAAAACAAGATTGAACAGTAAATCACACTTCACAGGAACAAAAGAATTGGATTTTTAAACAATGTTGTAGCAATGTTGTAGCAAGGTTTTCCATTTCCAGAGCCTCTGTGGTCCTTCTTCCCTCCTGTCCTCCTTCCCATTTGTCCTCCCTCCCTCCTGTCTGCCAATCTACCCTCCTTCCCTCCTCAGAACAAACTCTGTACCTGTAGCTAAGAGAAAGCTTTACAGGACTCACATTCCAAAAGATCTGCCAATGTCTTGGTCCGCAGGGCCACGGGCCGCTTGGTTTTGTCGTTGGTGATGGCGTACTCCTGCATGCCCAACTCTTCTGCTACTTTGGCTTGAGTTCTGTTATTCACCAAAGAGCTTCGCAACAACTGGTCAAAAGGAATTGGAGTACACATACAAACAAGTCATTTCACTTTTGATCTCTCGTCTGTGTCCTCCAGCAACTCCCTGAGATGATGGTTAACATACCCCATGTTTCTAGCAATTCTTTTTTTCAGTACAGTACTCTCTTGCTTGCTAAGCTAGCACTCTACCATCTGAGCCACACCTCCAGCCCCTTTTTGCACTAGTAACTTTAAGGTACAGCCTCACTTTTTGCTCAGGTTACTAGCATTGTCTAAGATCCTACTTGTGCTTCTGTGATGCTAGAGATGTTAAGTGTACACCACTGCGCTCAGCCACTCTGCTACAGGCACACACCACCATATCCAGCCACTAGTTGAGTGAGATGAAGGCTCATGAACTGCAAATTGTAAATTCCTGATCCTTACCTCTTAAGCAGCTAAGATTACAGGCTTGAACCACTAAGACCAGCTTCTAGCATCTTTTTTTTTTTTTGGTGGGGGGGGGGTTGCAGTCCTGGGACTGGATCTCAGGGCCTGGGCACTGTCCCTGCACTTTTTTTTTTTTTTTTACTTTTCTTCAACTTTTTCTTTTTTTTTTATTTTATTTTATTTGTGAACATACTGTACAGAGGGGTTACAATTACATGGGCAGGATAATGCGTACATTTCTTACCAAGCATTGCAGCCTCCTCCTTTTGTTTACCCTTCACATCCCTTCCCAGCCTCCCCCCTCCCCCCCAATGTCCCTGCACTTTTTATTGTTCAAGTCTAGTGCTCTATCACTTGAGCCAGCTCCACTTCCAATATTTTGCTGGTTAATAGTTGATAAGAGTCTCATGGACTTTCCTACCAGCTGGTTTTGAACCACAATCCTCAGTGCTAGAATGATAGACATGAGTCACCAGTGCCCAATTCTAGCATCTTCTTAATAACTACCTGTGCTTTGACAACAGAATTTTACCTAATAGTTAAAGAGCTCAATTGCTTGCTTAGTATCATAGAGTTGGGCTAGAGTATACACTATACCATTATGAAAACTCATAGCTTGGGCAGGAGGTGTGGCTCAAAAAGAAGGGAGGAAGTTATGGAGGAAGGAAGAGAGGGAGAGTGAACAGAGGGAGAACAGGAAGGAGGGGCGAAGAGAAGTCAAAGATAAATAGCCACCAAGTCGGACAACACCGGTTCTAATTCTGATGTTACAGGACTTAGAAAAGTGATCTTATACTATGCACTGTTGAGAAGATTAAAATTACTTACTTAGACTTTTACTTTTATTATTACTTTAAAGATTTAGTCTATGTCCTGAAGCTCTGGTTTTGACAGTGAAATCCTTTCATCAAATTCACATATAATTTCCACATCTTAACTTCAGGAATTCAAAACTGAAATGTCTATTAGGAATTTCAGAGAGTCAAGAGATGCAGAAGAACTATTCAAACAGCAACATTCAACATTGCCGAAAACCGAAGAACCATGGCACAGGTAGTAAGCCCCAAGAACATGCATGGCTTAGCCGCATAACCTCATTCAGTGAGAGGCCGGGGAGAAGGCTGGGAAAGGGGTTGAGAACAACAGGGGAATCCCCAGGATTTGGGGAATAATGCATCTAAAAATGACAGCTTTTCCCAGAACAGTGTAATGGGTCCTAGGATTCCTGAAGACGAGGACCAGAAGCAGGAAGCGGTGCGAGTCCCTGGTGTTCCATTTCCGCTCTTCCATATTGCACTCTGTTGATTAGACGCAAGTTTTATGCTCTGTGGTTGCACAGTGTCAACAAAGCTTATGAAAATCAAGATTTATCCTCAGTGCTTGATATTGAATCCTTGACAATAGATAAATAAGAAACAATATGTTCTTAATTTGCCTGACAATGATTCATGAAGCAGAAATACAACTTGATCTTCATAAGCTATGCTTGTTGCTGAATTTCAGACTATTATTCTTTGCCTGTCTTTACTTCCTTCTGCCTCCCGTTTGCCCCCCTTAACTCAGTGCTCTTTTCAATCCAGTGGTTCATTAAAATTAATATCCAGCAAGCAGATCAAAATTAAAAAGGCCAAACATAAGACCCAGTGAATAAAGAGCCCAGCAGCCTAATATCTTATAATTACAGAGTACTTGAGCTGAAAGGGATCTATCACTTGGGGTTTAGATTTTACTTGGATGGGGAGGAGGGAGAAGGGTTCCAAAAGTATAGGCAGAGGGCAGCCTGGCTACCTGAGGAACACAATTATGCTGAGCAAGTTGGGTGCTGTCAGCACCTAAGCTTTAGTTGAGGGGAGAAAACTTAGGCTATGTGCCTGGTATGCTCATGTACCACACCAACAAGCCCCATGGGCACAGGGCCCACAGATGATGACAGGTCGCTGGTTACAGGGCTCCAGCTGCCACCTTCCCGTGTCAGGGCTCCTCACTCAAGGGCTGTGCAGTAATGCTGTCTGACAGCCAAGAAGGAAGGCAGAGGGGAATGGAGGCAGACATGTCCTTGGTTCTATTTAAGACAAGCCCTGACAGTTCTTGAAGCAGCAGGGTTAGTGAGCAGGAAGTGAGGTCTCTACCTTCTTGCCAAAGACTCTGAGAAGGAGAAGGAAGCGATTACTTAACCACATTTTTGTAGTGTGTCTAAATTTGGAAGAGGAGTTGAAATGAGATCAGACCTCGTTCTTTACTTAAACATAGCAAGCTGAAGTGGTGGTTCTTTAAACAATAATCCTATCTTTGTTCTAAATAAACCTGGCTCCACAACAGCCTTGCTACTTGTCAGAGTGGGATCCAGAAGGGATCAATAGGAAGAAAACCGGAAGTTATGGAGGTTCAGTGGAGCAGTGATGAAGGCTGGGTCACTCGCCGGGCTGGGTGCTGAAAGCTGCCGGTCCCTGAGGATCAACAGTACCCTCTTACTGCCCAAGGGAGGGCCTTGATCCCAAGGGGCCTCACCAGACTGCTCCCACAATGCACTGTGCAGGCGGCAGCATCAGCACAGACACACACATGCTCATCCAGACCCTGGGTTTCCAGAAAGGCTGACCCTAAGTAAAGGCCTTGTATGGGCCACACACCTGGCTGCAACAGAGTAGTAAAGGGGCTGCTGACATACCAGTGTCTGGGCTTCTTCCAAGAACCAAGGAGTGCAAATTGCTATAAGTGGAACTTGGACACTTATTTTCAAAGAAATTCGTGCTCACAGACGGTGATAAACACAGACTCAGAAGTGAAAAAGACTGAGTATGTCAGTGGGAAGTGGGTTGGTGGCAAATGCAAGGGCCTGGACACTGTAGAATGACCACTGGGGTAAGCAGAGGCGCAATGTGCACACGACAATGGTGGAATTATAATAAAGACACTTGACATGTTAGCTTCTGTTTCTATTTACAATAGCAGCCCCATTATTAGGTAAGATTTGTTTGCCCTTCTACTGAAGAAAAGGGTTCTAGAAATTCCTTTGGATTTGATGTTCAATGCAAAATGTTTTGGAGATCCCTGCTCCCTTACTACCCTCGGAGCACTCCATTTCCCCAAGCAGTAACCTAACCCTAACAACCCTTTATTTAATACTCTCCTAAACAAATGAAGTTTAATATGAATAGCCAGAAACACTTAAAAAAAAAAAAAAGCTAGTCAGGCTGTCAGGGACCCGCAAAAGCAACCTCAGACTCAAATGAAGTTTGTGAGAATCCAGTATGTTTCCCACTGTCTCAGCAGAGCAGTCCTTCACCATTTCTTGACACTTAAATTTTCAGAGGAACAAGGTTTGCTGGTTTAAATCAAACACATATATTGGCATTCTCCCTTTAACTTCCTTATTCAGTCTTGATTTGAAAGAAACCACAGCCGTGGGACATGAGCTACGAAAGAGGGCCATCTAGTGTAAACGAGGTAGACTGTGATTTATTATTCTGAAGGCTTTCATAGAAGAGCACGGGAGAAAGCAGAATACGTTATTAAAAGTGACAGTGATATGCCACACAGGACTATTATACCAAGAGTGGTAGCCAGATGGTCTCCATTTCCCATGATAATTAAAGAAAAGGTACACAAATGGTAGCAGGCAGAGTGCAGGTCAGATACAAAGAGCCGCATTATGTCAGCCATAGAGAAATCCTCAAGCAGGAGGCCAGGGAATCCATCTTCTCAAAGAGATCTCTCAGATTAGATCCCCACTTGGCTGGATGCTTTATGCTCAGCGCTGTCTGCAGACAGCAGGGTAGGATGAGATCACCGCCTCTCAAGTTTTTTTCTTTGTGATCCTTGCTCTCTTTCCCATTATCCCAAGTCATTCCTCTATAAGCAAACAAGATCTGCCAGTTCACCTTGCTAGGACATGTCACCATTGGGCACAATGCCTTACAAAGAATAGGCCTGGGGATTAGCAACTCTGCTTTAGCTCGGAGAATACTCCTAGGCTGAAAATTTGCAAGTGTCACAAGACAAGCATTCTGGTGCCAGTAGATGCTTTTCCTTTCCTGGAGACAGGCTCATAGTTACCTTGACTCGACTGGGTAGGCTCATCCTAAAAAAACAAAATCTTCAGTATGTGCAACAGAACTTCAGTTTAACAAAATGAATACCAGGAAGCTAGAACATGTATTGTCAGCAGGTAGGGGTGGAGAGAGGCCAAGAGAAGGCCGGGGACAAACAAACAGAGAAAGGAAGGGTGGGCAAACACAGTCATATTATTCAATGTGCACATGTGAAAATGGAACCAGGGCAACCTGAAGGGATGGGTGGGGTTGAGAGAGATGGGGAAGAAATGGGAGAAGGGATGACACTGACTAAGACACACTGTATTCATAAACTGTCACGGACATACAGAATTAAAACCGTCTTGTATAACCTCGTAAAGTTAATTTTTTTTAAAAAAAGAAAGAAATAGAAAGTTGCTTGGTATTCCAATTTAAACTCGGTTATACCAAGACAATTGTATCCAACTAGCATTCTCTCCCAAGTAGGCCTTCTTACATATCTAACTTACAGAGCAGTATGTTTGTCCTCATCAGCATTCAAAGCTTGGAAACCACAATTACATTGGCTCAGTTGTCATTACTCTCCTGTAAACCAAGTGTGTGAGGGACTGGCTCAAAGCTAACTGAAGCTTTCCAATCTGATTTACTATGCCCTTTAACCACCATTATTCATTTAACAAACTCTCCATACACCTTCAACTGCAATATGCAATTCTTCCCACATTTTTTTAATTAATGGCATTCCTTAGGTCATTCAAAGGATCGTCCTTAGTTTCTTCCTTACACCTAGAGCAACATGTCACCTCCTTGCAGGGTCAATTCCTCTGCCTTCTCAATATGACTTAGCTGTCTGTAAAACTTACACTTTACTGCATTGTGTATTAAGAACATCCTTTGTGTCAGGGGCTGCTGGACCAAACTGAGATGAACAGACGAATGCTCTCACAGAACTTCTAATATACTGAGACAGCAGGCAGATGAAAGTTAGGGGCCAGGGACAGAATGGTTTCCAGGCAGAAAAGCAGGTACAACAAAAGCCTTATGTAGGAAGGACTTGCAGAAACACCACGAAGGCTGGTATGGATTTGGAAGAGCCCATGTCATGAGGCTGGGTATGTGGGTAGGGCCAGTCACCCCGACCTCTGGTCATTCACAACTCACTGTAAGAACAACTAAAAAGTATTACTCTGGGATGGAAAGACCATTCACTCAAGGCCCATTTCCTGATCAATGATCTATCAGGATTTTCCCAAGCACTCAGATCAGAATGAAGAAAATAGATATAAGCCCTTTCTGTCATGGAGTTTATACTCCGATGGGAATTTTCCCTGTAACAAGTAAAACAGGTACTTTGTCCTAAGGAGAAAATGGGAATGAAGTTTCAGCCCCATGGAGGGATCTTAGTTAGGGATCTTAAGTAAGGTGGGTTAAAGAAGGCCTCATTGCTAAGATGGCTTTGACTCAGAGCTGAAGGAAATGAAATTTGGCTTTATGGACAACCAAGAGAAAGAGAATGTGGCCAGATGAACTAGCACATGCAAAGGCTCCAAGAAAGGGCTGATTCGGTGTCCTGTAGAAACCTAGTTGAGGCTGAGGTAAAGAGTTCAGGAGACAAAGTCAGAGACAGCAGCAGGAAGGCAGGTCCTACAAGGTGACCCTATACCTTTCCCTTTTACACTCAGTACAATTGGGAGTAAAAGACTGAGCACCTGCCCAGAAAACAGTTGTCATCTGGCTTCCCATTAAACAATCTCTTTAGATTCTGTGCCGAAAACAGACTGGGAAAAGGGGAAGGAACAGATAAAAGAGAGTGTGGAATCAGTAGCCTGAGTTGGAGGTGGTCAATTCAGAATAACAAAAAAAGAGAAAACATCAAAGGGCCATGCTGATGGTTGACAGATGAAGAGAGAAAAGCTAAGGAATAATGAAATGATTCTTACTGATACATGAACACTGAAAAAGAAGTATTTAGAGGGAAAAACTGTTCTGCTTTGGGCACATTAGGTTCGAAATGCTTATTAGAAATTCAACTAAGAATTTTTTCCCCCAAATAAATCTTTTCTCCTTTTAATTTGTTCTCTCAAGTGTTTGTCATAGCAATGCAAAAATCTGACTAACAGTTCCCTAAAGGAAGCTGTCATCAGAAGAACAGCAGATATATTACAGACACACTGTCACATTCAAAACTTTGGAATCATTCTGAATACTTACTTTGTGTAATTATGTTTCATTTGTCTGATAATCTAACATTTAATTCCCTAAGCAGGTTGGATTCCCATGGAAGTGTGACTATGTATACTTTTGGTGACAACAGTATACCAACGAAAGAAGTGAGTATATTTATGAATCCAAATATTAGAGTATACCTTCATTAGATAGGTAGAGTGTACAGTCTGAAGGAGTACAGAAGACTGTCCATCGTGTAGGCAGTGTACCAAAATACCCACAGGAGCCAGGTGCTGAGTGGCTCACGCCTGTAACTCTTGCCACTCAGGAGGCTGAGATCCAAAGACTGAAATCAGCCTATGCAGGAAATTCTATAAGACTCTTACCTCCAATTAATCACCAAGAAGCTGAAAAGTAGGGCTATGGCTCAAGTGGTAAAGTGTCATCAGGAGCAAAAAAAACCTAAGAGACAGTTAGTTGCCAGGACCTGAGTTTAAATTCCAGTACTAGTTGGGCAAGAATGGCTCACACCTGTAATCCTAGCTACTCAGGAGACTGAGATCTGAAGGCCAGCAGTTTAAAGCCAGTCCAGGCAGAAAAGCCTGTGAGCCTCTTTATCTCCAATTAACCTCCAGAAAACCAGAAGTGAAGCTGTGGTTAAAAGTGCTAGAGTGCTAGCCTTGAGCAAAAAAGCTCAGAGCCAGCACCCAGATCTTAATTTCAAGCTCATGACTGACAAAAACCAAACAAACAAAAAAGTGTACAAGAGCATCGATGACAAGCTTTTCAAAGAGCAGCACACATCCCGGGGGGAAAATGCAGGCCCCAGAAGCCACTCTTCTGCAGGGTGGTGCCACACTCCCTATGCTCTATATGACTCCAATCTAGATTCCTGCCTTTGAAACTTCAGAAACATTACTTTCTTCCTCCAAAAGGGTCTCTTTGTCAATCACAAGCCTGTAATATTTTGACAGCTATGCAAAACTTTCACAAAGACTGAAGCGAGCTAAGCTGCTGAAGAGTCTGTAGGTGATAGAGATGAGGAAGAGAGAGGACATAATCAAGGACTCTGGAAGAACATGGTTAGACCTTGTGAATGTACTGGAATACAGAGGTGGGGGGAAGGAAGAAATCAACGGCACTCCTAGGTTATAATTCTGGGTAGGTGATGTGCTGTTCCATTACTAGGGGAAGTCTGGACAAGGAGGCAGGGAAGAGGTCAATCTCTTGCAGAAATGCTAAAGAGGCAGCTGGAACTGGAGCTCAGAACACAGCTGGGTCTGAAGAGCTCAGCTTCTGCTCGCAGGGAGAAAGTGCTGTCACTCAAAGAATAGATACTGGGAGAGACACCAGGAAGAAGGGAACATGGCCCAGGAGGGCCTTCTGAGAAATTGTTTACTAACTGTAAAAAGCAGGGCAAGCTGGGCACCAGTGGCTCACACCTGTAATCCTAGCTACTCAGATCTTAGGATTGTGGTTCAAAGCCAGCCCAGGCAAGGAAGTCCGTGAGACTCTCATCTCCAATGAACCACCAGAAAACCGGAAGTGGTGCTGTGGCTCAAGTGGTAGAGTGCATGCCTTGAGCTGAAGAGCTGAGGGACAGCGCCCAGGCCCAGAGTTCAAGCCCCATAACCAACCAAAAAAAATAAAGAAAGAAAAGAAAAGAAAACAAAACAAAAAACGACAACTCAGAATGTGCGGTATGAGTTGGGCTGGTTGTGTTCTCAGAACTACCACCTATTTCTTGTGAGTGTGCCAGTACTGGGACATGAACTCAAGGCTTCCCACTCGCCTGTAGCTTTTCACTCAAGGTAGCGCTCTACCACTTCAGCCACAGCTCTGCATCTGGTTTATTGGCGATAAGAGTCTCACAAACTTTTCTGCACAGGCTGGCTTTGAACTGCAGTTCTCAGAATTCAACCTCCTGAGTAGCTAGGACTCTAGGTGCGAGCCACCAGCACCGGGCAACAATCTTGACTCCTATGACATCTACTCCTTAATGGAGAGCATTGAATGTACAATACACTGTTTTTCTGAGTGAGATGAAACACAAGTTTATTCCTCCGGAAGACTCACGTTTTCTTAGCAACTCAAGAAGAAAACACTTACCTAAAAGCAGTTAACTTGAAATGGCAATCAACTTAATTTAAAATTAAAGCACCACTGATTCCTCAGAGCTTATAGTATATAGTACACAGCAGAAGCTCAATCCCCACTGGGTGAATGAATACTGGGTTTAGAAATTCCACCAAAAAATTACACCTAAACATAGGAAAATCACCATGTTCACCCTAATTACAATATTTAAGTCTCACTTAAACTATTTCTAGGGTTCACAGTTGCAGAAATAAGATTCAATGCTTTTCAAAGCTAACCATGCATAAAAAAATCATAAAGTTGCAAAAACTTGTTATTTTCCTCAACATAATAAAAGCTATGTTAACAAAGGTCTTAAAGGGTACCACCATGTTTTGTTGGCCCAAGAAGCAGCTGCCTTGCCCGTGCCCAATTCTCAAGGGACTTCTCCAAGGTTACTCCTTGCACTTGAAGAGGTCATCGCAACTGGCTGCTAGATATGTGTCCTTCAGCTTTCTAGGCATATCACTGACTGGGTTTGTCCAAGTGAAAACAATTGGCATCAAATAAATTCAACCGAATTTATAAAATGAAACGGAAGAGGGAGGGATGGGTGACGCTTGGTCCATAATTCAACCTTGTCTCTGTCGTTTCTTTTCAACTTTGCATGGCCTCGCCAACATGAGTCCTTATTGGTGCCTCTTGATCTGGTTTTCATGTCATGCCCTTATTTCTCTAGTCCCAGTTTGTGGAAAGCCAGTGCACAACCCTACCCATGTTTAAAGGTTCAAACACCATCATACCCATGTGGCCTTCTTTCCACTCCATAGCTAGAAGAAATCTTTGCCTAAACTGCACAAGAGTAACAATTTACCTACCTCTTTAATACTCAACATAGTCTACTTATACTTTTAATAATGCGTATTTATGTGTACAGACACAAATAATATACACAGAGTATTAGAGTTTTTTTCATAATCATTTACTTATATTTTAATCTCTTCTAGGAGGATTTTGATTTGTTCTTTGTTTTGGTGTGATGAACTCAGGGCCTGAATGTTGTCCCTAAGCTTTTCTTACTCAAGACTAGCACTCTACCACTTGAGCCACAGCTCTGCTTTCAGCTTTTTGGTGGTGAATTGGAGGTAAGAGTCTCACAAACTTTCCTGCCCAGGCTGTATTTAAACCACAATCATCAGATCTCAGCCTCTTGAGTAAATAGGATTACAGGTATTAGTCACCAGCGCCCAGTGGTTTTTAAAATCCATTAAAACATAGACTTGGTGTTACTCATCTCTGCTTCTTCATGAGGCCTAGCTCAAAGTCTTGCACGGAGAGGATGATCATTAAATGAAAGAATATAGCATGAGTGCTCATCATAAGCATGCTTTGAATACAATGTACACAATAAAATGAACAATGCCAGGACGTGCTATAGCCACTACTGCAGTTGGGATATGAAGTGTTCCCCCTTAAAGGCTCACCCTTGGTGGGCTTGCTCCCTAGTCACAGGTGACTGGATGCTGAGGGCACCAACTTCATCGATGGAGGGGTGAATAGCAATATTAGGAGGCAAAAGCTACTGGGAGGCACCAGGCGTGGGGGCGCGTAGCTTTGGAGGGTAGATCTCATTCCTGGCCCACCTTTCTCACTTGGTGCTTTCCACAGTCACTACGAGGTGAGCAGCCTCCTTCCCGACACACTCCCATTGCCGTATTTTGCCTGGTCCCAGGCTCAAAATGAAGGAGATAGTTGACCCTGGACAACCAACCTAATTCTCCTTTGTTTCCATCAGCTCTTTTGTCACAGCAATAGAAAGAGAGAACTAAGTCACCAAATTCATAAATATGGATTCAATTCTTCTGGCAATCTTATTGGACAGCGCAGTTAAATACCAACTCACAGTTAAGTGGCCTTCGTGATGATCCGGGAAATGAATGAATAAGTACTCCGTGGCGACCAGCTGCATAATGGAGTCACCTAGGAACTCCATTCTCTGGTTGTGGCCTCTGGAATATCAATGTTGAGAAATCAATAACCATATTTGGATGGAAGGGAAAACGATAATGCAATTTTTAAGACGTGACTTGGGAAGGCAGTGTATTCATTTTGTTTGAAAGTACAAAACTAAATTCCCTGAGGATGCTCAACTAAAAAGAGCTCTGAGTTCATCTAGGCTGAGCTTCAAAGAAGAGCAAAATGAACATGTTCTACAAATTAGACAACAGCTGAAGCAAAGACTGGTAAACAGAACCTTGCCAGAAGCTGAGTGCCAGTTGAAAAATAAACTTTGTAACAAAGCAAAAGGGCCCAAGAATTTTTCCTACTATACATGCAACATATACTCGATTACTCAAAACTTAAATTTAGTTTAAAGACATCTAAAAAAATCTGCAAGAATCTGTAATCTTTACAGTTTAAACAAGGTTGAGACTATCTAATTTGGGAGAAGGGAGTTAAAAATAGTATTAAAAGCCAACAATTTCTGCTTCTGGTCTTTCCTTTTCCTATTGTGATCAAATTCAGTATTGCACATGCTAAGCAAACACATGACTACTGAACCACATGCTTAGCCTAAATTTTGTTTATTTTTGTAGTTATTTCACTCATTGTCCAATCATCCATGTAGAGCAGAGGTTGGAGGACTGAAGCTGTTCATGGCCTGTGTCAAAGTTTTATTGGAAGACAGCCATAGTCCTTTGGTTATAACTACAGCTGCTTGAGGGCCAATTCTAATCACGACAAAGAAACCATCATGTGCTCTTCAAAGCCTAAAATTTCAGTATGTCTCTGGGAAAGTTTTGCTTCCTTCAAATTTCTCTTAAACAAGGAACGAGATGCCTGTTAATGGGATTTTAAAAAAACAAAACAAAACAAAACCCAGATCAGAGCCATCCCTGGCCATACCACCACCTCCCTGGTCACCTGCCTCACAATGACTTTCCCAGTCATAAGTTTAAAATCCCAATCCCTTCGAAGGGACAACATTGAGTGCAGAGAACTCACAGGGTCAGATGGTTAAATCCCACAGTTCTCAACGTGAATGCCCTTGCCAGAAGTCGAACGTGAGTGAAAATTACTCCAATTGCTTCTTCAAACTCTGTAAGTTTCTGTAGGACTGGAGAGGTTTCAATAAGTTGTCGATCAGTATTTGGCTCTTGTAGCTATAGACACATAGAAAGAAAATGAAAACAATGTGTAGTGTTTGGTTGTAAGAATAATTATCAATTCTAGGACAGTATAAAATTCCATCCCCCATGGGCAGACATTTCTGAAATGCCATTAAAACATGGAAGCTTCTTTCTCATCTCTTAGAATGGCAAACAAACCTAATATTTAAAGAAGGCTCAAATAATATTTTCCAATCTTCTATCAAATTTCAAGGCCAAGTACTGTACACAGATAGTTCAAAATCCCTAGTATTAGACCAACTCTCCAAGGAAGAGTCAGGCTGGAAAGCAGCTGGTGGAGAATATACATCTCTAGTAAAGCAGTGGTTCCTGAACTTTTAGCATTCAGAGAACACTCAGAGGGCTGTTAAAGGCAGGTGGCTAGGCCCCACCCTGAAGTGACTGACTTCACAAGTCTGGAGTGAGGACTGAGAATCTGCCTTGCTGACAAGTTCCCAGGTAAGGTGGGTGGTCATCATCTGGGGACTGCCCCTTGTGACCCACCATTTTAGAGCAACTTGACTACTCCACGTCCTCTAGGCACCACAGTATTTTAGCAAACAAACACCATTAAAACTGGGAAGGTGGGACTGGGAAGGTGGCTCAGTGGTAGAGTGCTTGCCTTGCATGCCTGAGGCCCTGGGTTCGATTCCTCAGCACCACATAAGCAAAAAGAAAAAAGCCGGAAGTGGTGCTGTGGCTCAAGTGGTAGAGTGCTAGCCTTGAGCTGAAGAGCTGAGGGACAGCGCCCAGGCCCAGAGTTCAGGCCCCATGACCAGACCCAAAAAATAAAAAAGTGGGAGAAGCAAAGAAAGGCAAAGGAAAGTAAAAGGAAGATCTGGAGTTAAAAGCTCACTGCAGACAGGAAAATCATACTTACCTGGAGTGGGTGGAGAGGATAATTGAGCCAGACTTCTCGCAGGTCCTAGAAAATGGAGTGATGCCTTTAATGCTCAAGGGAAGCATTTAATACACTCGAGAGTACTAAATAAAATGTCATTATTTGAAATACTGAACTATTCAGATGCTGACTCCACTTACTACAAATTCAATAGCACTAGCAAACTAATTTTTTAAAGTGTATTCACCACTCAAGCTACCTGTAGTGACTCTAATTAGCCTTAAGCTAGGGAGGAAAAAAGCCTCCCACCCCAGAAGTCAGACATACCTTTTAAAACTAAGTTACACATTTGCTTAACCTAACAGGCTAGGTTAAACTGTTGTTCAGTTCATCCCTGCTAGTTCACTATTCTCCAGAAATGAGCATCCACTGTGCTTTCTACACACAAATAAGTGTATGCAATGTATTCTTTGAATATCCCAATTGTGGCTAAAAAAAAAGGCATCATAGCATTAAATTTTTATTTAGGGAAATAATAACAAGTTAAACCCAGAGACAGTTATAATGAGAAAGTCATCAGGATTAAGGTGGTTTTCCTTCAGGTTTGGACCCTAGAAAGCCTCTAAATTTTTACTTTCTGGCCTTAATATTAGGTCTCAGAAATAAATGAGAATTAAAATGTTATTTTAAAGAGAAAACATTTTACTGAAGTTCAGCAGTATGAAAAGAAAAGCTTCTAAATTGAACATAGCCATGAAGTCAACGATGGACTCCTGACCAGCTAGGCCTCAGCCTGAAGATAGCACCAGTCTCAATGAAGAAGAGGAGCTACAAGAGACTCCAGGAACATCTCACTCACCCTCTTACCACCCAGCATATTCCAAGACCTGCAGATACAGTAAGAAGTTTGTCCAATTCTTTGTTGTTGTTTTTTTTTAACTTTTGTATTTTTTTACTTATTCTTTCTAGTCTACATATGTTCTTACTCTACTTTTACTTATATAGCTTTTTAAAATTTTGTAATCTGATTTTTAACTCTTTTCTCTTCCTTAAATTCTTTTTATCCTTTTCTCTTTTTTCCTTTTCCCTGTTCTTCTCTTTTATTTCATTCATTAGTATTTCTACTTGAATGTTTTAACCTCGTAAGTTTACATTATTCTTGCTATTTTGTTTTCAGTGATAGCATAATAGCTTTTAATTGATTTTAACTGTATTGCTAAATCTGGTTTGTTTGGGTGTTGTTGCTGTTATCATGGTTTGTTTTCTCCTCAGAGAGGGTACTAACAAGTAAAACTTGTAAGTAACTAACAAGTAAAAGAAAGTTGTTTACTAATACCAGAAAAGATGCCTGTACCAACAAATGCACAAACCACAACCTAGAAAAACAAGGAATTTGAAAACTATAATAACTTTAGAAGTTCACAAATCTTCAACAACTGAATCCAAAGCTACTGAAATGCCAGGCAAAGAATCTAAAAGTTTACTTTAAAAAATGATCAGTGGCCAATGCCAGCACTTACACTTATAGAATCCTAGCTACTCAGAAGACTGAAATCTCCTGAGTAATATCATGGGTTGATGTTAGCCTGGGCAGATATGTCTGTAAGACTCCATCTCCAAAATAACCAATAAGAAGCCAAGTGGTAGAGCAGCAGCCTAGCAAGCATGAGTTTACTGTCATTTTTTTAAAAAAGGATCTATGACCTCAAAGGGAATTCAAACAAACAGAAGAATAAATTAAAGAAATCAATTCAAGACCTGGATGAAAAATTTAACAACAAAGGTGAGAAATTCTGCATGGGGATAGAGATTCTGGAAGGAAAAGAGAAGGAAAAGGGAGAAAGAAATAGAAAAGGAAGAAGAGAAAGGGACAACAGATAGAGAAACAGACAGAGGGAAAGAGAGAGAAAGAAAGAAAGAGAAAGAGAGAGACAGAGAGGAAATAATTATGAAAATTATAAACTCAATAAACCAATTAAAAACTCAGTGTAAAGCATCACCAACAGACTAGACAGGTGGAAGAAAGAATATCATTCACTGAATATAAAAGCAGAGAATTATTACACTGGATAGCAATTAAAAAATAGAAACAAAATAAAAAAATTCATGACTACAACATTTAAGATTTCTGGGAAATGAGTAAGAGACCAAACTTATGAATCTATGGTATACAAGAAAGGATCAAGATACAGAATAAAAGTATATCATCTAATGATATTATAATTGAAAATTTCCAAAATCTAGGGAAAGATATGGACATCTTAGTGCAGGAAACATAGAACCTCAAATAGACATGATTTTTAACAGTACCTCTCCACAACAAATTCTAAGTAAAATGCCAAGAATACAGAACAAAGAGAGGATATAGAAAGTTGTAAAAGAGGAAGGCCAAGTTACTCACAAAGGCAAAACTTCAGTGGAAACCTCAAAGGCCCCAACTACATGTATTTCAAGCTCTGAGACAGTTTCTGCTAAACAATATGACTATATCCAGCAAAGCTATCCTTGAGAAATAAAGATCTTGAATGTTAAGCATAAACTAAAGCAATTCATGACCCCTACACCGGAACTGCAGAAGATACTTAAAGGAATACTATACAAAGAAGAGGAAGAAATATATAGATAAGCACAAGAGATTAGGAAAGAATATATCTCATTAGCAGAATAGATAAACAAATGAAAAGTAGGAAGGAATAAAATATTAACTCAGTAAATCAATAAACCACTAAGAAGAAGGCAGAAGTTTAATACATGCTGTTCAATAATAACCCTAAATGGAAACAGCTTTAATTCTCCAATTAAAAGTTGCACATTGGCTAAATGAATAAAAGACACAATTTAACTGTCCACTTTCTGCAATAAATTCACAGACTGAAGAGAAAGTGTGGAAAATGATAATCAACACAAACAAAATCTGAAAGAAATCACTACACTTATCTCTGACATAACAGACTTCAAGCCAAAATTAGAAAGAATAAAAGAAGGTCACTACTGTGCATATTAAAAATGGAAGAAATCCAACTAGACATCAGTGGCTCACACCTGTAATCTTAGCCACTCCAGAGGCAGAGACTTGGAGGGTTGCGGTTCAAAGCCAGACTGGGCAGGGGAAAAAAAAAATCTGTGAAACTACCTCCAACCAACCAGTAAAATTCTGGACTAGAGGTGTAGCTCAAGAAGTATATGCCAGCTGTGAGCAAAAAAGTTGAGGAGAGGTCATGATGTTAAGCAAAACAAAACCGAAAAGAAAAAAGTCAAACATAAGGTATACACATGAACATGGGTGCATCCAATTTCATAAAATAAGTACTACTGGACATAAGGAGAGATGAGTGTGGGTACAGTAATAGTGTATGCAACTTCAACACCCCGCTCATCAATAGATAAATTATCCAGCAAAGAAATCAACAAAGAACTTCAGATTTAAATTACTACAGATCAAGTAAACTTAAAAATTATCTACAAGATAGCTCATCAAATAGCTATAGGAGGATATAAAAACAAAATTAAAAATCTAGTTTTTCCGTATAACAAGGAACACGTTGAGAAAGAAATCAGGAAAAAAATGGCATTCATAATAGCTTTTTAAAATATTAGGATTAAACTCAAGCAAGAAGTAAAAGATTTCTACAATGAAAACTAGAAAACACTGAAAAAACAAATTGAAGAAGACCCTAGAAGATAGAAAAACTTTATAGACTGGCAAAATTAATATTCTGAAAATAGCCACCCTAATCCTCAGAATCAAGCAATCTTCATCAAAATTCCAGTGTCAAGCAGGGCGCTCGCTGGTGGCTCACACCTGTAATCCTGCCTACTCAAGGAGGCTGAGATCTGAGGATCACAGTTCAAAGCCAGCCCAGGCAGGAAAGTCTGTGAGTCTCTTATCTCCACTAAAACACCAGAAAACCAGAAGTGGCGCTGTGGCTCAAGTGGTAGAGTGTGTGCCTTGAGCTGAGGGACAGTGCCCAGGCCCAGAGTTCAAACCCCACAACCAACAACAACAAAAAAATTCCAATGTCATTCTTCACCGAAACAGGATAACAACTCAAAAGTTCACATACAAGTACAAAAGACCTAAGCCATAGCAATTCTGAGCAAAAAAGATAATGTTAGAGGTACTACTTGACTTCAAGGTAAACTGCAGAGTCCATAGTAACTGACACAAAAACTGAGTCCAATAAAATAAAATAGAAGATCCAGAAATAAACTTACACAGCTATAGTCACCTGATTTCCAACAAATGTGTCAAGAGCATACATTAAAGAAAAGACAGCTTGCTTAACAAATGGTACTGGGAAAACCAATTATTCACATGTACAGACTGAAACTAGATCCCTATCTCTCACCCTGTACAAAAATCAATTCATAATAGATAAAGATTATAATGCAAGACCTGAAACTACTAAGAGAAAACACTTTAAGAAATAGTAATGTGCAACAATTTTCTAAATAGGGCTCCAAAAACTCAGCAAACATATGAAGAATTGACAAGTAGGAATGCATCAAGAAGCTTCTGCACAGCAAAGGGAACAGCTGAGTAAAAAGCCTTTACAGAATAAGAGAAAAAATTTAAAAATTATTCATGACAGATTAATACCCAGAATATTAAAAAAAATTAAAAAAAAATAAACAGCTAGGTGCTGGTGACACACACCTGTAATCCTAACTATTCAAGAAGCTGAGATCTGAAGATTACAGTTGGAAGCCAGCTTGTGAAGGGAAAGTGTGAGCTTCTTATCTCCCAGTAAACATCAAAATGCCATAAGTAGAGCTGTGGCTCAAGTGTTAGATTGCTAGTCATGAACACAAAAGCTCAGAGACAGTGCCCAGGCCCTGGATCCAAGCCCCAGGACAGACACCAAAATAAACAAACAAACACCAAACGAACAAATAATCCAAACAATAATCAATAAATAGGTACATTAACTGAAATGAGCAAATGAATTGAAAAGAATTTTCGATAGAAATGGCTAACCAATATATGATACAATGTTCATCCTTCTTAGCCATCAGGGAAATACTAATTAAACAACCTTGAGATTCTATCTCATCCTGGTGAGAATGGCTATCATCCAGAAAACAAAAACAAAACAAAAAGCTAAAAAGAATCTTATATACTGTAGGTAAGAAAACCATATGGAAGTTCTTCAAAACACTAAAGATAGAATCCCCTATGATACAGCTATACCATTCCTGGGCAAACCCTGGAAGGATTCTAAATTAGAGTAGAGGCTTACACATCTACTGTATTTACTGAGGCACTATCACAATAGCCAAGTTAAGAATCAGCCCCATGTGCCCAGCAACAGATGGATAAAGATAATGGGAAATATCTCACCCATGGAATTTTATTTGACCATAAAGAACTACATGTTATCATTTGCAGAAGAATAAGTGGAACTGGAGATCAAGTTCAATGAGTTAGCCAATCTCAGACAAATACATGTTTTCTCTCATATGTCAAATCTAGATTTAGCAAAAGAAAAAGATATAGAATGAAAGCTGAATGAACACTATGTGGGCAGAGGAAGGGGGCCAGTGGGAGGTAAAGGAAGGGCAATAAAGGGTCATAGGGAGTAACAATAATCAAAGTATATTATATACACACATGAAAATGCCACAATGAAATCCATCATTTTGTACAACTAACATATACATCAAATTCAAAAGAGATGCTGCATGTAGGAGTTTTAGATTGAAGGGGCATGCATGTAATCTTCATACTCCGGAGATGAGGGTGATCTGGGGCAATAAAAAAGGATTCACTGGAAAGGAAAGAAAAAAAAAAGAAAAGGAGAAGTGACAAAGGCTCACTTTTTGTTCCCTGGGTTTAATTCTGGTTTAACTGGCAGATTCCTTGGACTCTCTAAGCCTCTTTTTCCTCATGTGTATGCCACAGATAATTGCGAAGTATCCTCAAATGCCTCAGTGAATTAGCACTGTAAACCCGAAGTAAAGTGGTGGGCCACAGGAAATGTGACTGTCAATAATAATGTATCAGCACAATAAAACAGCTCTCTCTTCCAACCAACCCCAATTTCCAAAAGCTCAAGATTCTCTGGGACATTCTGGTTCATTTTCTCTTTGCTGCTGCAAGTTATTCATTCCAAAATGCTGATTCCTCCTTGGATGCTCTTAGCCGTTCATCATGGGGTCACATCCTAACATTCACAACCAGACTATTTCAACTACTAAAATACTCTAGTTGGAAAAGATTTAGTCGAGTTGTCAGATGTTAGACTTCACATCAAGATGGGGAGAGTGGACATGAAGAAGAAACCACACAGAAGGACTCAGAACGCTCTGCCTGCGTGGTATCAGATAAATCTTCAAGAGGATCTGAAGAATTGAGCAATTCAGCAAGTGAAAATCAAAGTGGAGCCTCAGAAACACACACACAAACAAAATGCCTAGAAATATAAGGGCACAAAAAGGAAATTCCTAGAAAATGACATAAAGAGGTGGAAATAAAGGATACTGAAATATTGAGGGAAAGTTCATAAAAACTACTAGATCCTGTGTTGCACAGTATAGACTTTGGTAGACAGTGATCAAATATTTTAAGCAAGAAAGACCTGTGAATTGTAGATATATCATGTACTATGACAGGTAGACTGCAGGGGTGGGGACTAGCAGTCTATTAGGTGAGAAATGAGGAAACCAAGATTGACCACAATCGCTGAACCCCTGTGGCCAATGCCTACAGTCTTGGCTAGAGAGGAGGCTGAGATCTGAAAACCAAGGTTCAAAGCCAGCCCACACAGACATGTCCAGGAGAGTCTAATCTTCAAGTAGCCAGCAAAAAAAAGGGAAGTAGGGCTTCAGGGCCAGTGGTGAGCAACAATGCTGAGTGAGAGTGTAAGGACCAGAGTTCATGCCCCAATGCTGGTATGGACATGTACACACACACACTCACATTCACACACATACATTCACACAATGAACATGGTAGGAGAGTGAAGCAATTTAAAAGCCAAAGGTTGCCAGTGATAGGGTAGAGGGAGAACAAATCTTAGCAAAAGGAAAGATTCTAAGGCTTCTGGCTGAGTTAGGACTAAAGGTGACAGATTCCATGCTAACCATGAGAATCTGTGGACACTCAGGAGAGGCTGATCAGATGATCTTTCCAATTTCTAGAGCTTCAGAGATGTTGGGGACAGAGTTCATAATGAGAAAATAGACAGGAAAAATTATGAAATACCTCTCCTTCTTCTCAAGAAGAACCAAAATCAAACAATGGCATGAATATACTAGGTTACTTTGAGGTTACTCCAAGACCAAAAGCACCCAGTGTCTGAAAGAGGGAAACATCAGTTGAGAGAGAAAGAAGATAGTCCCGACATTAACAGGGCCAGGAGGACAGACAGACTAAACTAGAAGCAAAGTTAAGAGGAAACAAGGTTTCCCTCTCCCTCAGCAGCTATCAGGTGTCATAAAGACCGTCTTCGTGCTCTCGCCTATTCTGCAGCGCCTTACCCCTGAATAATAATTAGCGGGGCACTCAATTGCTAGACTGCCCTCACTCACATGAGGAGCCAAACCCAAAGCCTGCCCCACTGCCCTTCTCACTCTCTTAATTAATCCTATTTATATTTGTTTGTCCATGCAAGGTCTCACTATGTGTCCTAGGCTGGCCTTGAACTCATGATCCTCCTGTTTCAACCTTTTGAGTGCTGGAATTAGAGGCATGAGTCACCACACACAGCGCTCCTGTTCATCCAATCAAGAATCTCAGAATTAAGGAGGTGCCTCTCTTCCTTCTACATGTAGATGCCTGCCTGGCCTTAATTGGTCTAAAATACTGTCCTTGACTTCTTTAGCTGGTAAGACTTTACGATACAGAAAGTACAGTGGTTTGCTAATGATTCTCACACCCTTCAGAGAACAGATGCAAACCAGTCTGGAGATTTCAAACAAGTCAGAATGTCTAAGTTTGTGAACTTGAAAATTCTGCGTTAGAAGCCCTGAGTCATAGAGCACTCCACAGTTTCCTAAAAAACACACTAAAACAAACTGTGAATCTCAGCTGTCCCATTTGTAAGAGAACACTCAGACTCTGTTCTTCCATTTAGTCATTTATTCATTTCACTCTCTTAACAAATATTTACTGCATGCTGCACATGCCAGCATTGCATTAGGTACTGGAAATATAAGATAAGCTTGCAAAGTAGACAAGTGGGAGAGAAGCAGTTTGAAGACAGAAAAGAATCTCAACACAAATGGATGCAATTAAGAACACAAGGTATAAAAAAAACTGCAGGAACAAGAGCAGAGGGATAGATGCAGGTGAAGGAGAACTGGGCAGAGGCTGACTGGGATGGGGAGACACAGAGGCAGACAGGAGGGACGAAACAGTGAACAGGTTATCGCAATTGCCAACAGAAGATAAAGGCCAGAAGAACAATTACCTTAAGATTTGAAGTGCAAAAATGCATGAGCTCTTGTTTGCACCTTTGTTTATATGAGTAAGACATCCTCAGATGTCTTTAGAAAAACATGTAAGGGATGGGAAGGGGAAACAAAGAGGAGACAACAATGCTGGATAAGAAATGTACTCATTATCTTTCCCATGTAATTGTAACTCCTCTGTACCGTATTTTCACAATTAAAAAAAAGAAAAAATGTAACAAAAATCTAATTTTTTGATATGAACATCATCCAGGTCATACTTTTTAAACTATTGATTTTTTTCCCAACCCAAAGAAATGCAGTAATAATATCTGACAGCCACTTAAGCTAAAGGTTTCACAAAAGCTTAAAACACTGGCTTCCTGTGTTCTTTATTACTCCACAAGGGCTATTTCATTCAATTATGATGACATTTCAATTTGGAATACAGAGTTGCCTCCCCCTTTAAGTGTTAAATTGACTTGTTTTGGAACAACAACAAAAAAGGCAACTAGTATGCTCTATTGCATGCAAGATTAAAAAGGTATCTCTGGCACTATTAATAGCTTAATACTTTAGTAACAACCAGAACTATTTTAGGATCTTTTTTTTTCTCTTAATAACTATAATTTGCCTGGGGGGGAGGGGGCAGATTCCCCCATGCTCTATTCTTCACAAACACCCTGTGAAGTGACTTGTGGAAATACATATTCATTTATCTCGTCTACATAATTTACATAAAAACAAATCACCAACAGGAGAGCCAAAAGGCTCTAGCTTCAACTAAGCCTGCATGGGGTAGGTACCCAATGATTATAAAGCATAAAATCATAATTAACTTGAGAAATTTCTAAATGAAGCTAAGTCCAATTTCATCTGTATTCCTACTTCATTTCAGAATGCAGTTCATCTACAGACCACAGGAAAGGATGGCTGGGTGAAATAAAAACTCCTCCTGTAAATGCCTCCCGACTTCCCCACCTGCAAGGCTGGAGAAGGCTGTTTTGGATGACCTGACATCTACCACTTAGTTTCTCCCACAAGTCTCTTCAAAACACAAAAAAGCAGTGGAAATAAAATCTTCCATAATGATGTCTAACAGAGGAAAACAAAAATGGCTGAGGATAAATACCGGATCATTAAAGAGCAAGCGTCCAAATAACTGCTTGGCTTCCTCCAGGCTTCCCTCCAAGTAAACAGCTCCTACATAAAAAGAAGACAACGTCAAAAGGAAGGCTGCATTAATATTCAGAGAAAATTACATATCGCTATAAAAAGCAAAAAGGCAAGCCAGAAACCAGTCACAGAAAGAAAAAAAAAAAAAGGATACATTTAGGAGTGATGCTTTTAAAGGTAACATCTTCCCTCGTATAGCAATGCTTTGTATATCAATAGACTGAAATGAAAAATCCAGTTCACTACAACCTAACTCTGATATTGTGAGTAGAAGAGGCCAACTATGCATGACCATGAAGCAAATGAATATGGACTCTATTATGGAGATGGTGTACAAGTAGTGGCTGTATTCAAGGTTTATGCTTTAGATGAAATATACACAGGTATCTAAAGAAAAGCACAATAGACAAAATCAGTGTTCCAGGCCAACCGTGCCTTCTGCAAATGAAATACAGGACAAAGCCAGGGCCCAGTAGCTCACTCCTAAAATCATATTTACAAGGAGGCTGAGATCTGAGAATTGTAGTTCAAAGCCTGCTCAAATAGAAAAATTTGTGAGACTCTTATTTCTAATTAACTAGCAAAAACAGCGCCAAAAATGGGGGTGTGGCTCAAGTGACAGAACATCAATCTTTAGTGAAAAAGGCCCTGACACACACAAGCACAAGCCCTAGTAGTGACACACTCGTGCATACATACACACCAAAAACATCAAGATAACGTTTACAACAGTAAAACATTATAGTCACACTTCATTCAGTATTAAATAACCCTGGAGAAAGATAGTCATTCTTGAAATGAAGGAAGTGCTCTGTGCTCAATGTTAACACATGAAGTCACCAGGGCTTTTAGTAACTAAGTATATTTCTTAATCATTACAACTATTTAAAATGTCTGGAATGATAGCTGATGTTGTGGTTTGGTGGGTCTTCATGCCCAGGGCACTGTGCAAAGTGAATTCACATTCCTGTCACCATTGTGGTAATTAGGTAGAGAGTTAGGTAATTAGGAGAGACTTAATTAAGCCAAACTCTGCTCTGGATTGGATGTTGCCAGGACTGGATACTTTCAAGAACTCTTGAGGTAAGTGACATTATCTTCATCTCCCAAGATGGGGAAAATACAGATATTAGAGACTAAGAAACTGATAACTGATAGGACAGGCAGCTGAATCACATCTGACTAGCTCTTGGAACCCAGAGTAATACTAATTGCCAAATACTATGTGCACATTTCATGTGATAAACTCTCCAAAAATGGTGAAAAGTAGCCATAGCCAAGAAAGACTGTGGATACTTATTAAGCATTCTTCTCCTAGCAGCCACATGAAACAATAATGGGAAACTTTAATGTTCATTTTCAAAGGAATAGGATAAAAGGGATGAATAGAGGTCTTTGGAAAATAGATATAACATGATTCATTTATTCAAAACAATCGAGAAACTGTCAATCTACTATGACATTTCATTGTAATCAACAGCTAATTAGTTCTCCATAACTATCCATACCAACAGTGAACTGAATCCTGGATGTGGACAAAGAACAATGGATAGAAGAGAAGTGAAGGTTTACAGTGGCCATGCTTCAAGTGAATAAAAAGTAGTTATAGGGATTCAACACTTGGTAATGCAGTGTTTTCAGGACAGTTATATCAGAAAATCTTCCAAATAATTTCAAATGTGGTTTAAAAAAAACAACACTGGAGTTTCTTTAGCAAATATCCATCTAGTTCATTTGAATATGTGACCCTGAATCAAAGCTAGGAAATAATCCATTTCCCTGTTAATTCACTATTTTGACTCAGGAAATACTATACATCGATATGACACCAGATGACAAAACTGCAAAAGAAAGTATGATGGATGTTTTGGAGGAATTAAATAACTAGAACAGAAGGCTGGGGGTGTAATGTTAGGGATATTATATGCTTTGAAATCAAGTCATTGTCCTAAATTTTTGCAAGAAATGCTATATGCTCTCCATAGCTTACACACACAGGAAAGAAGATTTAAAAAAATTACCTATCAATGCTTCAAAACAATTAGCCATTGCATGTCGAAGGTCTGATTCTCTACACAGGTCAGGTCCATGAGCATATAGCATAAATCGATCCAGCTCAAGTTTCTACAAAAAGCAAAATGACAAAAAACAAATAAAAAAGTAAGAAAAAGTATGCCAAATTCCCAACTAAAATAACTCAGCATCTCCTGGGAAGGGGAGCGATCCTCTTTCACATTAGTTTCCTCAGACCTTATTTTACCCTTCAATAGGAATCCTTTATATGTGGTTCCATTCTGACTCAACTGTCTCCCAAACTCCAATAGTTTGAGGTTCAGAACTGATCCAGTTTGATCCTTCGAAAACCCAGTTTAGATGAGATGTCAGTATAAGCTGTAGTAGCTTTCTGCTACTCAACCACAGGTTCCTGGGTTCACCTAGTACTTGTAGGAAGACACAACCCTAACCCAAAGTTTTAAGAGCTTCACATCTTTGATTCTACAGGTAAGTATGTGGTATTCATGTCTACACCACACTGCACAGATGTTTAGGAGCAGGGAAAAGGAAGCCTTCGAAGATACCAAAATACCCAAGTGTGGTGTTTCACACCTATAATCCCAACACTTGAGAAGCTGAGACATAAGGATCTTGAGTTTAAGGTCAGCCTGGTGTCAAAACAAAACAAAATTTCAAAATTCCTTACAGCTTTAAATTTTTTTTTTTTGATTTAGCAAGTATTTAGGGGTCGCTAAATAGTTGTCATTTAGGAGGCTTCTACACTTCTCTCTGCAGGCTTAGTGAGATCTTCTAAGGAACTGGATATATCCCAAGGGCCCTGACAATATCACTTGGGGTGAACAGTAAGCACTTCTTTGGTGATTTGGCCTCAGAAATTTTAAAGCCAATGAGTCATTTTATTCCCAATTCCCTGAGTGGGAAGCAAGAAATGTTTTTCCCTTTCTCCCCATTTCTTCTACTTTATTCTGATAAACCCTTGCTGAAACTGCACACAAACATTTTAAAACAAAAAATATATATTATTACAAAAGAAAGAAAATACAATCCAAATTTGTGGTCCTATACAGAGGTAGGATTATGAGTTCATCCATAGACACTTTGTTTTCCTATAGTTTCATTTTACTCTTACCTATTAGTTCCTCTCTATTTTGCTTTCATTTTTTTTTTCCCCTAGGAGACAGGGACTCACTATGAAGTCTAAGGCTGGCCTCAAACCCTCAATACTCCTGCTTACGCCTCCTAAGCACTGGAATTACATATGTATATATCATAGCTGGCACTTCACTTTGATTTCTGTAGCTTCTTGTTTATTACCGAGCAGATAATTAAATATAATTCCTTTTTGAACTAGATACAAGATGGTTACTTTATTCTAAGATTGAAATTGTAACGCTTTTCATAAAAGGGAAAAATACATAAATATTGCATAAATCTGCAATAAATTTGTTTCTATTACCATGAAATTCAAATCAATAAATAGCTAATAAACAGTACCATGTTGTGTAATATGGGACATCACAAGTCATTAAACAATGGAGCATAGTAGGAGGCTCATCAGAGAAAAGATTATGTGTATGTGTGTTAAGTAGCCGTATGATTATAATGCAAAAAGAGACAACAAAAGCAAGACACACAATCAGTATTTTACATGGCTATTTCTAGAGTCTGAAATACACTCAAATGAGAGCTTTGACTAACACAAATATAACAACAGAAAACACCTCTAAAGAAAAATTGATCCCAAAGTACAAGAGTTTACACTGGAATATGCAGATTTCATCTGTTTCACAGCTGCACTGGGAAAATCCAATTGTTTGCTGTCCCTGGAGCCCTGCTTGAAAGCAGATTGCAAACTGCATTTTTTTTCTTAGAAACAACTATTCTGAAGTGCTGAGAATCTCCTGACTTCTCACATTTCCCACCCTGTTATCCTTATATTTCCACAGGCATATTAGTGGAACTTGTACAAAGGAAAGACAGAGTAGGGGCTGCCAGCGTAGGTCAGTGGCAGAGACTATACTAAGCACACACAAACTCCTGAGTTCAACCCCCAACACCAGAAACAATGGAAAGAGTAATGTTCTACTATGTCTGTGTTGAAATGTTCATCTCTCAGGAGATTCTCTTCCACATCCCCCAATATTCTAATGGTGAAGAGACACTGGTCTAGACTGGAGAAGATAGGACCATCACAGCCTTCTGCTAGAACCCAGTACTATGGGAATGATAAGACCTATGCTTAGTGTAGGAAGACCAAGCAGAAATACTAAATAGACTAAAGAAAATGACCACTCTATCATTACTCATTGCTCTTTACAGAACCCAGTCTGTTATGTAATAGCTTGTTTCTGTGCCAGTACAACTTCCCACACTTTGTAAACATCCTCCCTTCTGTCATCCCTACAAATGTTTGAAGAATAACTTGCAATCCCATTATATCCTGAACTGAGAACAATGGGGAATGGAGTGACAAGATACTTACTAATATGTATTTCCAATTAGGAAGCATTTGACAATTAAATCAACTAAACCCTAAAGCAGTTTTACATAGCATTTGGAATGGTATTCACTGGGAAGTTGCTATAACCAAGTCAGCTCATTTGGGTATGTACCTAGGGTCTTTATTAAGCATCCCCATTCTCAAATGCCACCAGGGCTGGTTCTAAACCAATCACTGTAACTATAATCATGGTATTACATAAGATAAAACAATACCTCAGCCAAGTGCAAGTGGCTCATACCTGTAATCCTAGCTATAGGAAACTAAGATCTGAGGATGGAGGTTCAAAGCCAACCAAGCAGGAATGTTTGTGAGACTCTTATCTCTGATAAATTACTCAGAAAAAGAAAACATTGTGCTGTAGCTCATGTGGTAGAGAGCTAGTCTTGAGCACAAAGAGGCTCAGGAACAGCACCCAGGCCCTGAGTTCAATATCAATGACATCCACCAACAACAAAAAAAAATGCTTTCTTAGTACCACAAAAACTACAGGCCAAATGGACCTTGTTTTGAATAAAATTAACAAGTTGATAAGATCAAATCAATAAACCAGCCTGAAAGTAAGATGGTTCTATCTAGTCTTTGGTGTCAAATTCCAAATCAAAATGAAGAAGGGGGAGAACTTAAGGTAAAAATGATCTGGATGTGTGCCTCAAGACATAGACCCTGAGTTCAAACCTCAATAACCATCACTACCAAAACAAAGGATGAAAACATTTAAAACTTAAGGACAGCTCACAAAAGCTTTTCCATTGGACCCTTGGTCTTGGGAGATTGAAGAGCCATGGGTCTTTCTATTATTGCATAATCCCAAAAGGTCTATAGAAGTGTATAGATTTATCCTAGGGACCACAGTAGGAACAATACAAATAACCAACGCCCCCAAATTTATTGACATCTTTATGTGATTATTACAAATAAAAATCATCCCAAGCACTTTATAAGCTGGCTCATGAAAACTCAAGGATCAACTTGTCTACGGGCTCTCCTGCTTGCAATATGATGTGTGGACAGAGCTCTGAAGGGCCAATGAAAGGACCTCATTATTATTTACTATGGTTTACTAAAGGTCACATGGAGATAAGAACATCAAACTAAACTGTGTAAGTAAAACCCGTAGCACAAATCTAAATTAAGAAGAGGTTCGGCAGGGTGCCAGTGGCTCACGCCTGTCATCCTAGTTACTCCAGAGGCTGAGATCTGAGGATCATGGTTCAAAGCAGCCTGGGCAGGAAAGTCCATGAGACTTATCTCCAACTAACCGCCAGAAAACCGGAAGTGGTACTGTGGCTCAAGTGGTAGAGTGTTCGCCTTGTGCTGAAAAGCAGAGGGACAGCGCCCAGGCCTAGAGTTCAAGCCCCACGACCAACACACACATACAAAAAAAAGGAAGGTCTGTTAGTCACTCAGCTAAGTCAGTGAGGCAAACCAGACAGCCTACAAGCTAAATCTTAATTAATGGGATTTGGGATTTGGGGATTCTCAAAGGTCTATCAAGTACTCCTTATAGATGTAAATTGTCTGAAGTATTCTGTTGAAAGCTATAATTCTGCTTGTTAACATAAATTAATAACAAATGTAATAAAGAAAAGGAAAATATGAAATATTTCTATTCTTTTGCTTTCTTCCCATGTTTCCTTTCCCCAGATGTTTAACCTGTTCATGTACAGCTGTCCAATTTTTCTCCATCTTGTTTTCGAGTTATCTCACTGAGGAATTCATTAGCTGCTGATAAAACTCACAAAGGTAACAGAATTACTAAGGCTGAATTCTTAAAACCCAAACCTAATACACTGGTGCTCTATAAATACTATACCCTTAAGATGCTCTAAAGACTATCAAATGCAGAATTGTGCATGCACTAAAGAAGAGAACATCAGGCTTCACTCATGTACCTTTGCCAGCATAGCAAGGTGCTGATTCTGAACAATGGCAGTCCGGTAGGTTGCTAATCCTCCTTCCTCCAGGCTAGGAAACAAATAGTACAGATGGACACTGCAAAAGAAAGGGCACATTTATAAATGGGCATCACAAAATTCTGCCTTGATCCATACAGTAGATTCAAGTGAGAACTCAAGTCATGTAATCTCCTAGAAAGGCAAAGGCAAAGTTCAACAAAATGAAACAATAGAAAGCTGTATTCAAAAGGGATGGGGTGGGGTCAAGGGAAAAAGGTGGACAAATGAAGAGGAGAAGAGGGGGAAAATACAGTGAAGAATCCAATGTATAACCTACAAAGATATACATTGTATATGTATACTTACACATACATATACAAGGGTGTGTGTGTGTGTGTGTGTGTGTATGTATACGTGTATAAAGGGGTAGGTAAGGGAAAGATGGGGGACAATGTTGAAAGGGGTAACACTGATCAAGATATATTGAATTCATAAACTGCATTGTTGAGAAGCAACTACTTTGTTAAATGGTAACTCCTTTGTACAACTACTTAAGGATAATTTTCAAAACTCCACAAAACGCACACACACACACACACACACACACATGCACATGCATAACACACACAAAAGAAACACAAATAAGAAGCAAAAACAATTTTGTCTTGCCTCTAGATTACAGAAAGAGGGCTGCACACAATACCTACAATAGAGAACTAACAGGTCTGATTCAAAGCCTTTCAAAAGTTAAATGGTAAGCCAAATATGCATGAATGAGCAAAAATCCAAACAGCTAACATTCACTTATATTTCCCCATTTATTTCTCTTAAAAGATTTCTCTGCAATCTGATGACAACAAAGACTTCACAATCTGTCACATTGTTTATATCCATTAAGAGGAAATGTCTGAAACTGCAAAATTTGTACTGTAAACAAAGGCTTCTCCCTGGCTTAGGTTATAGGCAGCCTCTGACGAAAACTCTGGGAAACCCTGAGCAGGGATCCAGTAGCCACATGGACAGGGCAGGAGCAGAGCTTAACAGTAAGAATGAGGCACAGAATCCGATCAGCAAAGTGTGAGACCTGGGCAGAAGGCCACGTGGTGAGTGCATGTGGGCCACAGCTATGGACGACCTCTACCACCACTACACACCATTCTAACAGATTCGATGGCCACGGGGACAGCTATGTGCATTTAGTCTTTTCATCCCTTTTGCTTGTGCAAAGAAATAAACTGAAAAATATAAAAAATACCTCAAGATGGCTCCAAGAGAAGCATGTGTCACTTCCTATAAACAAAAGATGATGAGGGCTGGGAATGTGGCTTCGTGGTAGAGTGCTTGCCTAACATGCATGAAGCCCTTAGTTCGATTCCTCAGTACCACGTAAAAAAGAAAAGGCTGGAAGTGGCGCTGTGGCTCAAGTGGTAGAGTGCTAGCCTTGAGCAAAAGAAGCTCAGGGACAGTGCCCAGGCCCTGCATTCAAGCTCCAGAACTAACAAAAACAAAAACAAAAAAAGAAAGATAATGAAAAAAAGATGAGTATGGAAAAACAACACAACACTCTCCAGCCCTTCCCTCTAAATCAAGGACCCTAAAATACTTCTGGAGGGCAGGGAAGGTGGCTCAGTGGTAGAGTGCTTGCCTTGCATGCATAAAGCCCTGCGTTTGATTCCTCAGCACCACATAAGCAGAAAAAGCCAGAAGTGGCGCTGTGGCTCAATGGTAGAGCGCTAGCCTTGAGCTGAGGAGCTGAGGGGCAGCGTCCAGGCCTAGAGTTCAGGCACCCTCAACTGGCAAAAAAAAAAAAAAAAAAAACCACACACGCAAAACACACACACACACACAAATTCTGCAGAATGAACACACACACACACACACACACACACACACACACACACACACAAACATGCGCGCGTGCGCACGCACCCCAAAATCAAGTCATTAAAATTACTTGTAATCTTTACTTCCCCAGACATCAGAAAGAGTAAGAAAGGGATCAAAGACAAATCCTGGAAGATAAAATGACATCTCTAAAATATCATCCCTTTCTTTTTACACTGAGGATAAGCTCAGAAATATCTAGACCAAGACTAGCTGATCTCCGGTGGCTGTAAGCAACTTTAGCACATGCTTGACAGGACAGAGACACCAGCCTTTCATCTGGTAATCGCGCTCATTACAGCTGCAGCTCCTGCAGTTGTCAAGGGCAGGAGCCACAGACACGTGGCTGTTAAGCGCTACAGAAGAGACAAAATGCATAGCGTTCCAATTCCTGTTTAGCTACTTATAAAGAGGGCAAGATAATAAGTATGTTACCTGAGAGATGTAATTACTAGGGAATTGTAAAAATAGTCCACTTACCTGGTCAGGAACTCAACAACGGCATCACCCAGGAACTCCAACCGTTCATTGTGATTAATCCTATAATGAGAATTCAAAAGCTCACTTAAAATAGCACAATGGAGGGTCATCTGGGTTAGAGCTCTGCAAACCATAGCCTTACCTTATTCCTCATAATCATGAGCAGTGACCCCCATCAGAACCTACGTATTGGGAAGGGGGTGTAGCCCAAGGTACTCTTATACATTCAGGCTTTCAAACCTAAAGTTTCCTTCCCTTGGAACCAGAATGACAGCATCCAGAGAAATCACAGTGACTTTACACTGCTGGGTCAAGTGTGGACTTCTGTACTGTCATCCAGTGGACCAGAGAGAGAACAGTCAGAACTGACTACAGGAGTCATTCTTATTCTCCAGATACCCTTCTCATCACACAAACTCTAGATGCAACCCAGGATCTAAAGTCTATATTTCTCTCTGAAGCCCTGCCTCTACATAATTAATACTTGCCTTCCCACCCCAGTGCGCAGATCACACTTTATGTCTTAATTGTGTGATGAAGTCACATCTCACAGGCAAACAGGAAGACAGCCCAGGGAAAATTTCCCAATATATACAAGTCAGCCATCCCCTCTCAGTGCTAACATGCTTCCTTCACTGGTTGTTTGGGGACATGACATAATCGGACTCAGATTTAGAACTGAGAACAAGAAAAACCTAGAGTCCAGCTTTAATAGCTGAGTGAAAATGAATATGCCATGTGCCAATGGCTCATATCTGTAATCCTAGCTACTCTAAAGGCTGAGATCTAAGGATTGAGGTCCGAAGCCAGCGTAAGCAGGGAAGTTGATGACACTGATGCAATTAACGACCAAAAATGCTTTAACTAGATGTGTGGCTCAGGTGGTAGAGCATCAGTTTTGAGAAAATAAGGACACAACCCAGGCCCTGAATTTGCACCCCAGTACCTGCTCACCTCCCCTGAAAAGATGCCCAAAGATCAAACGTGGAGGAAATGTTGAAGAAAAACAAGACTTTCATCTTAGACATCTTGAAATGCCCATAAAACACACACATGGAGAGATCTAGTAAAGTGTAGAGTACATTAGCTCATTAATCATGAGCACACATGGTTCATAATATATCTTCAGGAAATTGATGACATGACCTGGGGAGACAACACAGCTACAAAAATGAAGGACACACTCTTGAACCAGGAGTGTCAAAGTTGAGAAGTCAAGCAGGAGAGAGGCTGGCAAGGGGAAGGGCTAGCCAGGGGGACAGAGCAAGGAGGCCCAGGTTGTTCAAGGCAGAGAGCACTGAGTCGCTCACAGTGAAGTCACAAGGCCACCCAGGAGCACTCTGAAGGGATGGAGACAGATCTGATTCTGCCTAGGAAAGCAGGGAGGTAGTAAGTGCTGTTGAATATGAAGAGAAATCGAGGGTCTTGTTTCTATGCTGGCTGGAATAGGATGACAGCACCATGCAAGAGAAAAGGGCTAGCCATCCTAGCACAGAACAAAAAGGCCAGTGCCTCAGCATAAGCTGACTTCCCTGACTCCTGGGGTATCCGGAAAGACCTCCACCAAAGACCTACATCTTCCCCAAAATGCAACTAGCAAGTCTAACCCACGTGACAGCCATTTCAGCTCCAAGCTGACCAGCATCCAGGGTGCCGCCCCACACATTCACTATCCTTTCTCCCTTCCCTGATCTCTCTCCCAAATTCTGTTCATTCACACTGGCAACTAGAAACCCCACCCTAAGCACTGATAGCCCCAAGGAATACTCGATAAAGCTCCAATCCCTCAAGACTCAATCTATGGCAACATTAGATCCTACTTTTATCGCTCTGTTTCCTGATGTTAGGTTCGTTTATGTAGCAGAACATTTTAAATACGTGTAAATTACATGGCCATTGGCTACCACATCATCCAACTGAAAATTTGGTGAAATTTTGTATTATTTCATTTATCTCTTCTGCCCTATGCTCCTTCTACATTTTGGAATCGGGGGAAAAACTGGCACTAGGAACAAACTCGATTTTTTTTTTTTTAAAGAAGGCCTTCAGTTTATGACTTTTGTTTATATAAAAAAGGCATTCAGGAAAGCAATTGATAGCCACTAATAGAAAACTAAAGATAGAGTGGGAGTGATAAAAAATTCATTTTAATGGCTATACTAAAGGATTCATAATCTAAAATTTTTTAAGGACATGTTAATTTTTTTGTTATTGTTGCTACTCCACTAGCTAAGAGTGACTTAGTCCCACAGTAAAACATAAAACATTACGTTTTGTTCTGATTTTTTTTTAAGAACTCAAGTTGGGCATGGTGGCATACACCTGTAATCTCAGCATTTTGGAGATATGCAAGAAGATCAAGAGCTCAAGACCAGTCTTGAGCCAGAAATGGTCTCAAAAACAATGAACAAAGCAAATAAAAAGACCCAATGAACCCCCCCCCCCCCCGCAACAAGAAATAATCTTTTTGAAGCTAGTTAGTACTGAAATCTTGCTTTCTGACAAAAGTCTGTTTTCTGAACTCCAAAACCATCTGTTATTATTCTTGGAAAACAAAAACAGAGACACTATTTATTCAATGGTTAAAATGGTGTAACCATGAAGTCCTTTTGAAAAATTCTAAAGCTAATAAGCTATAAAAAAAGGGCAAGTGCTAAAAAATAAGACTCATTTTGTCATATCATTATTAAATGACTCCATGTTCTTGACCAGATATATATAGCAGATATATGCATGCAATGGAGGGGAAGCCAGGAGGAGGACACAGAATAAGTGGGAAATGGAACAACATACAACAAAGGGGTCCATCAGCTGCACTGGACATAGAAGAAAAAGAGCTAGGCAACCCAAAGACAGTGATGGGAAGGGAGGAATGAAAAGGAAAGAGGGAACAGCTTACACTAAGCTAAAGGAAAGAAATGTAAACATCACCCGATGTGGAAGAAATAGCTTGTATTGTCAAAGCTCATAGAAGTCACAAACTTTATAGGCCATGATAATGACAATTTGCCTTGTGAAGATTAAAATGTGTTTGTGACTTTAACTGAATATCACTATTCTACAATACTGTGAAATTTATGTAATCACCTAATCTCAATTTTTAAAAAAAAGTGAGAGAAGGGGTGGGTTAGAAGCGATGATTGACAATGTTGTCAGACGCCTTGTATTCATATACTGTTTTGTAGAAAGGGAACTTCTTTGTACAACTACTTAAAGATAATAATAATAAAAAATGTAAAAAAAAACAAAACCAAAAAAAAACAAAAAAAGAAATGGTGAGTTAATTATATTGCCCTAATCTTTTTCATGAGCCAATAAACTATGAATTCATTTTCTTTTTTCTTTTTCTTTGTCGGTCATGGGGCCTGAACTCTGGGCCTGGGCACTGTCCCTCAGCTCTTCAGCTCAAGGCTAGTGCTCTACCACTTGAGCCATGGCACCACTTCCTGCTTTTTCCTGCTTATGTAGTACTGAGGAATCGAACCCAGGGCCTCATGCGTGCAAGGCAAGCACTTTACCACTGAGCCACCTTCCCAGCCCAAGAAGTCAATTTCTGTGGCAGAGATTTTATTTTCTTCCTAACAATTCAAAGCACAACATAACCAAATCTAGTTCATGTGAAAGTCAGGAACTCAGGCAGGAGACTGGAGTAGGGTTGGGGAGTCAAATCATATTTGGATCATCTTATGCTTTATCCAAGAATTATAAGAGATGAACTAAAAGAATAAAAACTGCTTAAAAGCTACACTACTTTAAATAAAGTCAAAGTAGCCTGAACATTGCCTTTATTTCTTTTATAAACTTTTCTGGAGACAAGAACTAGGTCTAGAACTTTAATGACCACAGAGCTGGGCTGTTATTCAGTCTGCTGAGGCACAAGGTCACATTTCTAAACAGGCTCATTAAATAAGTCTCCCATATCCAGCACATGTTTTTTCTATTTCTGCATTATGACTAAGCTCTGGCAGTAAGCCACAAACAAAAATGGGGATTAAATTCCATGTTACTTTATTATTACATTGGACAATTCCTGGCCCAGTGGTTTATCTGGTAAACGACAGAGTGAACTGCTACTTCTCACAGCAGCAAATCTCTGATCCCTTCTGCCATTGTTTATATCTTCTTAACCACACTCTATAAATACTAGCAAGCACCAACATGATCTGTTTACCAGGGACTAACCACTCTATTTTGTCTTTGAGAACTGGATCTACATAGGCATAGGAAATTCTAGATTAATAGTTACATTTACAAAGCAAACTTTGTCCTAGGAATTCAATGCACTTTACAAAATGCAATAGTCTCTCTGTAACAGTAAGGCCCGCAAGGTGCCATGTGCTTGACAGAAAGCCATCATGGCATGGCTGACATATCTGTTCATTTGTATACTCCAAGCCTCAACCAGCAACTGACAGGGAGAGCTACAGGGCTTTGGAGGTCAGTGGAGCCTTCTACCATTTCAGGAATTCATTCTCACTGCATCTGCCTGGACACTGAAGAGAAGAAGAGGTCACAGCCCTGTCAGATCTCAGATCCACTGGACATAGTGGCCCTGTGCAAACCATCTTGTGGATTTAAGTTGAACCACTTAAGCCAGTAACTCCACATATATCCAGTGCATGCTGTTACTGAATTTTGAATGTGAATACTTACATATAACTGACTGAAAATAAAAAACATGTATTATTGCCTCTCAGTAGCCATGAATTTTCCATCTGTGACTTCCAGTAACTGCAGATTGAAAAGAACTTTCAAAGGCTATCGAATGTGTTAAACCTGACCGTTTGATCATTAGCTCGTAAATAAAAATTAGTAACATTTGCTTTGTATTAGGTTACTTGTATAAGTAATCTAGAAATGATTTAAAGATTTGTGTGTAGATGACATATCAACACCATGCCATTGTGCAGGAAGGACTTGAACATCAGTGGATTCCCCATGTCCATGCAGAATCTAAGAATCAGGCCTCCGTGGGTCCCAAGGGATCATACTTTGCAATGACCATCCCTTCAACACACAGACATTTAAGAAAGAGAACAGATGTATCTCTCTGTTGTCTGGTAATGACTCTACCAATCCAAAATAACAAAGAAAAACAAACCATGGCTGCTTGATTTTGCTCATTTCTCTATTACTACTCTTCTAGCTCCTCTTCGCAAAGGGCCTACTGACAATACATGGACTGTCAGTGAATGAATGCCAAATGACTAATGCTTCAGAGATTCTTTGGTGGTAGTATTCAATCACAATTTGCATGCTAAATAAACAGCTGAGACCTGTGTGGTTAAACAGCAATATTGTCTAAAACTTATGGGCGGCACATTTGCTTGAAGTAATACCAGCATCAGTATTTGCTATTTCTGATGGCAGGCAGGCTATCGAACACTGGGAAGTGAAGTGAAGCCTTTGTGCCTTTTTGTAAATCCTAGCTGAGCCCAAATCAGCTTAAGCAGACATGGAGACCCCTCCTGACCATTATTCTCCTTAAACACACCCAGTTTCCCTAGTCTATTTACAAGGTGTAGTCTGGTATAAAAGCAGTAAAGTGAATGGCATTCCTCCCTTTAATACCTATTTACTGACCTATTCTGCAAAAGGCACTGGCTATAAAAAAGAAAAAGAAAAAAAGGTAAGACCACACTCTTTCAAAATCTTTACAGTTCAATAAAGAAAAGAAGCTCCGTAACATAATTATATACAAGGGAACCAGACTGTATTTATACTATTAAGTACGTACTGGCAGGATTTGAGCCAGATGTAGACTAGGCCACACTGGAACTGCAAAGGCAAATGGATGAGGACCAGGGTCTGTGTGGAAGGGAAAGGAAATACCTGACAGCTTAGGAAGTCTGAGCCTTCTAGTCCATGGAGAGTTACTAGGAGATGAAAGTAAGTGGCCCGGGGATATGTCATGGGAGCTAGGACTACAGGTAGACATGCCAGTCTTTGTGTAAGAGGTAGATGCTTTGCAGCAGAGTAGACTAAGAAATAGCAAGCTGGCTGACTGCAAAGACAATCCTAAAAAGAACAACAGCGGAATGGGGCAGAAGGCTCAGAGAAGCAGAGCAGGAAGAGTTTCATCAAGAACCTGTAATCTGGACCCCTTCCCCTGTCCTCCTTGGTCCCGCCTTCTCACTTTTATCAGTGCCAGAGACAGACTTCCCACAGAGAGACTGACTGGCTCTACTCCTTCCCCTTAGTTGAGAACATCTCACCACTGATTCCTAGAATTTTAATCTTCAAAGACAAGCACTTCCAAGGAACAGAGAGACTGCCACATCCTATTTTATAACACCAACTAAGAAACAAATAGGGGAGAGGGCAAACAGTTTAAAGCCATCTCAATTATTCAAGTGCAGAGTATAAAACTGACCTATAATCCCTGAACAACTGCTAGATCTATCCGCAGCCCCTCGGCAGTTTTCTGGGTATGTTTTCACTTTTGATCTGCACAGAAGCACTTATAAGAGTCTCTCCCATACTAAGTTATTTATGTTCCTAGTGTTCTCACCCCACCCGAGGCAGTCGGTCTTCCTGGAGAGTGGGCCTTTGGTTTTCTAGCCTTTGGAGCCCCTAAAATACCTACAAACTGCCTCAAACTAAAAGACTCCGGATAAATGTCTGTTGAATTAAATTTGTAAGAAGCTTCATTAAGTCCAGCTTCTGGCACAGGGCATAGCTGTGGACTGCCAGCCACCAGCAGTCAAATAGCAGCAGACTCTGGCGGCCCAAGCTGGGGGCTCTTTCTGAAAAGACACTAGGGTCGAATTTACATCAGAAAAAGCAGCATTTTCACTGCAAGAGGCTCTCAACACAGCAGCAAAAGGCAGAAGGCAAAGGGCAAGAAAGCCAATTTGTTCTCTGTCCATGCCCACTTTTCCAAACAGTGATTTCAGAAATGACGCCACATCTCAAATACCATTCCTTCTGCCATGGTAAAAAAAAAAAGCCTGTTACTTGCTTATCTGTCTGTCTGTCTGTCTTTCCCAACCCTTCTCACTCACAGTGCTGGGAGTCAAGTCTAGGACAAGCACTCCACCAGTAAGCCACATTCCCAGCCAAAAAGCCTTACCTTTTACTCATTCATTCATTTTGAAATACTGGGGATGAACCACAACTTTGAATCATGCTTCTAATTAGAGAGATACCTTTTAATAAGACAAAAACTATATCATAAGATTTAAACAATTCCATCAAAAGATACAACTTATATTGACAACTCTCCAGTTAACCACCAAAAAAATGGAACTAGAGCTGTGGCTCAAAGTGGCAGCTAGCCTTGAGCAGAGGAGCTCAGGGACAGCACCCAGATGCTGAGCTCAAGCCCCACAACCAACAAAAAGAAAAAGAAAAGAAGAGAAGAGAAAAGAAAGGAAGAAAGAGAAAGAAAGAAAGAAAGAAAGAAAGAAAGAAAGAAAGAAAGAAAGAAAGAAAGAAAGAAAGGAAGAAAGAAAGAAAGAAGAAAGAAAGAAAGAAAGAAAGAACTGAGCATCTAGAGGCAATTTTTTTTAAAAGGTGGAAGCAGGGACTGTGGCTCAAGTGGTAAAGCACTAGTCTTGAACAAAAAAGCATAGGGATGGCACTGAAGCCCTGAGTTCAAGTCTCCAGATGGGGAAGGGGGGAAGAGTAGCACAGAAATTCATCATCCCTCATCCCCAAACCCCAAACGCCTAATTTGTATTCAAACCCAAAGCTTTTTTTTTTTTCTTTTTCTTTTTTTTTGTAGGGTCTGAACGCTGGGCCTGGGTGCTGCCCTCAGCTCTTCAGCTCAAGGCTAGCGCTCTACTGCTTGAGCCACAGCACCACTTCCAGCTTTTTCTGCTTATTTGGGGCTGAGGAATCGAACCCAGGGCCTTATGCATGCAAGGCAAACACTCTACCACTGAGTCACTTTCCCAGCCCTAAACCCAAAACTTTTTGAGTATTATTACTCAAGAGGTTTTGGATTTTAGAGCACTAGGATTTGGGGATGATGGCTACTCAAGGTGATAAGGCCAATGAAAATATTCTAAAATCTGAAAAGGTCCAAAATATGGAGCCTTTCAGATAAGATACTTTACCTACATGAAGAGAAAGAAGCTATTAGGTCCTCCTCGCTGTGGAGGCCGCTATCACCTGAGGCAACCGCCTCAGCTGTGTCAGGCCTAACCCTGTCTACCTCCCTTTCATCCAGGGAAACCATACCTTCACGCCACAGCTACTCAACTTTCCACTTACACAAGAACACTGCCCCAAGCTCTCTCCCCTATGTGTTCAGAGACAACTCAATGCACTCCACACAAAGACCAACTTCCAGGCGCTACCTATCTGTGTCAGCTGCTGCTCAGTTTCAAGGGGTATTTGTGGGTTTACACAGATGCAGACTGCTTCCTTCCCAGATGCTTTAGGAACTGGTAGCCACACAAAAGTCAGAGATAAATGTATAGAGACATCTTATAAAAAATAGGCAATAAAATAAAGAAGGCCAATCTATAAAACCTGTCAGCCCATTCCATGAGGCCAATACCATTAAAAAAAAAAATACAGACAAAAACATTGTGGGAACGGAAAACTATGGACTGGCTTCCTATGAAGGTAGACAGAAAAACTCCTAGCCAACTAAATTTGGCAGCAAATAATAAAAAAGATTACTCATCAGGATCAAGTGAGATTTATCTCAGGAAAGTATAGTTTATCACTTCCAAATTAATTATTTTGATACCCACATGAGTGAACTTAAAAAGAAAAAAAAAACATGCTTATCTCATTCCAGAAAAAGCAGAAAAAAAAACTCATAATGCTAGAGTGGGTGAGATTGATCAGGATACATTGTTTATAATGTGGGGAACTGTCACAGTGAACCAACCCCCTTAATTAATGTGTCCCAATAAAAAATTGAAACAAAAACAAATGCTATAGCCTTCCACAAAAAGAAAAAACACACATACACACACTCAAAAACTAGGAATAGAAGAAAACTTCCTCAGTGTGAAACCCGTAGTTAATAACTACTCAGTAGTGAGAGGTTGAATACATGATCAGACCATCTGCACACAGCGATAGTTATACTTTTTCCTTTCCGATGTACCTGTGCTTAGCTCATATGGCTAAAGCCTGGAGGTTGCTATTGTATGGAAGTATTCATAGCAAACCCTTGACTTCTTCCTAATCTCAGGAATGAGGCGTTTATGGCCATAAAAGACAGCCTATGATATGATATCATGCACATGAAATGCTCAGAATAGGCAAGTCCATAGACTGAAAGTAAGCACAGGTTGCCAGCAAGAGCTGTAAAGGCTATGGAAAAACAGGGGTTGTGAACGGGTGTGGGGGTTGGTCTAGAATGAAGAAAACATTCTTAGATTAGACAGTAGGTACGCAAGTTCGCAAACATATTACAAACCACTGGATTCTAAACCTTTAAGTGTATAAATGACATGGTATGGAATTGCTTCACAATAAATCTGTCTTTTACCTTGAAGGGGTTGGGTCGTCCTGGCCAAGGCGTGACATGATATTTATTAGGGTGTTAATTCCTGTTTTGAAAAGAACACAAATACAAGAGTAATACGGTTAGAAGTGTCTGAGACCATCAGATAGCATTCAGAAAGAAAAATTTCTAAGACCAGATGCAGTAGGCTCCTGCTTCTAATCCTAGCTACTTCAAAAAAGAGGGGAAAGCTCATGCCTGTAATCCCAGCTACTCAGGAGGCTGAGAGCTGAGGATCAAGATTCAAAACCAGCCCAGGCAGAAAAAGTCCATGAGACTCTTATCTCCAACAAACCACCAGAAAACTGGAAGTGGCACCGTGGTTCAAGTGGAAAAGTGCTAGCCTTGAGCTGAAGAGCTGAAAGACAGAGGCCCAGGCCCAAAGGAGTTCAAGCCCCATGACCAACCAAAAACAAAAACTAAAAAAAAAAGGGGGGGGGGGAATTGGGTGGATATTGGTTTGAGGGAAACTGAGGCAAAATAGTAATCTAAATATCACCTCAACCAAAAAAATGAGATACACAACAACAATTCCAGATATTTGGAAGATGTAAGTATGTGGATCAGGCCAGTCCCAGGCAAAAACTCAAGATCCTACCTGAAAAATAACTGAAGCAGAAAGGGCTGGTGGTGAGGCAAGGCTCAAGGGGTAGATTGTCAGCAAGCTCTAGGCACTGACCTCAAACACCAGACCACCAGCCCTCCCCACCCTACGCACAAAAAAAACAAGGAAAGAACACTTTCTTACCCCAATGACTTTAAAAGATTTCATATCTATAGGTCTAAATATCTGAAAAATATTTAAAACACTTGAGAAAAGGCCCAAATTTTTCTTAAAAAAATTCATCGACTTCCATTATGGTACTCTTCCCAGAGTGAACATTATTAAGCATGGCTTAGGAAGCACCAGAGGAAGAAGATTTAAAGACTGCCAGAGAACCACTTCCGGGGAGAGGGAGTAAGGTAATTTACAAGAGAGCATAGACCAACCCTATGAGAACAGGATCCTACAGTCATCTAAAACCAACCTTTTTTCCTCATGTGCATGTGATGGACTTTTCTGTCTCCATATTTGGGCTGCCGAATCCCACAGTTAGACAAGGAGTTCCTGGCATGGTCTGGGTTCATTCCAAAATTTAAATGATGACTTGGATGTGTCATGGCCAGCTGAAATTTCAATAAAGTAAGTTGAGTCTCATGACTTGAGCACCAACACAGCCATCTCTAGGTCATTCCAAATGACACAAGCAAGAAAGGAGCTGTCTATCCAGTGCAATTTTAACCTTTATCTCTCTATCTGTATCCATAATCAAATTTTCAGAACTCTGGTACAGCCCTCTTCTGAAAACAAAGCGAAAAATCCTTATCTTTCAGAAGAGAATTAGAATATCCAGCAGAGCTAGAAGTAAAGAGCTAAAAGAAGCACTTCTGAGACTGATAGGCATATTTTAGTTGTTGCCTATTTCTTCAGGGACAGCCTAACATGTGAAAGGATTGGAAAGTAGTAGTCTCTCAGAAGAGACCCAATGCACCATCTGTCATCTGTGAGATGAATTACCTCTATTTTATTATGTGAGTGCACAGGAGGGTAATTTTTACCTGTAACAGACACCGATCTTGAAAAGTATATCCTATCAACTTGTCCAGGTGCATCAAGCATTGGTGATAACGGATATGATGGGTCAAAACAGGCAGCATCATGGCATGCTAGAAAAAACATAATTCAATGTGTTATAACTCTATACAAAGCTATCAAACTGTTCCATTTCTCTAACAAACAAGAACGATGTTCACAGCCTAAATTCCACCTTGGGTGTATAGCAGCTGGGCAAATCACCTAGGAGAAGCAGAGCATTCATAGTTGCTACAGGTATATCTTGGAACCAGAATGCCTGGATCCTAACCGGGTACACTACCACTCACTCATTGTACCTTGAGGCAAGCTATTTGATTTCTCACTGGTCAAATGGGAATGACAAATGTAGCTGATCCTAGGCACAGTTAAAAAAATTAAAAGAGAAACATAAAAATCTTTTAATTTTTTTTCTTTGTTGTTTTGTTTTTTCTTTTTTGAGAGTCTGTCTTGAGCCCAAGTTGGAACTGCACTAGTGATCATCTCGCCTCAGCCTTCAAAGTACAGAGATTATAGGCAAGGGCCACCATGCTCAGTTAGTAAAGGCTCATAATGAGGCCAGTTATCCCTCATTCAAGTCTAGCTCTGAGACAGGCAGTATGCAGCAGGGCAGCCTCAAGTAAGTTACATGCATCTCCATGACTCCTTGTCACTAGTTTCATAATGGAATGGACTAGGACTCATCTATTTATATCTAGGGTCAATTCTTTTTACAAATCAATGACTCTCCTAGAAATATGTGTGTGTGTGTGCGCGTGCACGCATGCGCACGCAAACGCCGTGCATAATTTTAATGCGTTCACAAACCCCTCACTGCCTTTCAGGTAGGAAATATGCAACTGGATAATTCCCAAAGCCACCCTAGAATTAACATTATTAAATGTTAAATCTCACACCATACTGACCATTTCATAAAACCAGCAATACAATTCATGCATTTGAGGACACCAAACTTATATTTTGTTTCAATCACTTTTCATCTGACTGATTCCTTATTGGGAGATGATTTCATGAAAGCACATCTTATTCTTCTCTTTAATAATGTTTGCCTAGAACTCAAGAGAATGAAGGAATCATTCTTATTCACTGAAAGCAGAAGGCTGGGATGATTGACAGCTGCTTTGTATCTCTTCAGTCTTCCAAGTATTTTAAGCTGGCATGATTTAAAAATACATGAAAATGGATTTGCTTGAAACTACAGAAATCCGCTCCCTGTATTATTAGCTTGTAAAGAATGAAGGTCTGGTTCTAACTAAATAGGATCTCTAGTCAACAGTGTCTTTCTTGCCGGTTCAATTCAATGAAAGCACACAAAACACCTCAATGTACAAGGTCTTACTACTTACTATCTCTGGGAGAGAAAAAGCAAGAGTTGGTTCTACCATTGGAGGTTGCCTAGAGACATGCCATTGAGATAAAATTACTGGAACTTTGTCCACTTTTGTTTTTCTTTTCTTTTTCTTTCTTTTTTATTTATTTTGCCAGTCCTGGGGCCTGACTGACTAAGGGCCTAGGCACTGTCCCTAAGCTTCTTTTGCTCAAGAATAGCACTCTACCCACTTGAGCCACAGCAACATTTCCAGCTTTTTCTGTTTATGTGATACTGAGGAACCCAGGGCTTCATGCATATTAGGCGAGCACTCTACCAATAAGCTACATTCCAGCTCTCCATTTTGTTTTTCTAAGTGTTATACTTAGGGGAGGAATCTAAAGGTGTAACTCCTCTATTTAATGTACAGTTTATCAAAATAAATACCAGAAAGTGGAAACATGTTTTGGGGGATGGGTAGAGGGGGAAGCATAGGAAGGGAGAGGAAGGGTGAGCAAATACAGTCATTATATTCAATGTACACTTTGTAAAAAATGAACTACATAACTTGTGACCAGAGAGGGAAAATGGGGGAGAATGAGGGAGTGGGTGACACTGACCAAGAAGCATTGTACTCATAACCTGACTCATGGAATAGTAACCCCTTGTAATAAAAAGGAAAGAAAAAGAAAAACACAACAATACAAATACAAAATATGCAGCCAAAGTAGAATATAGTCTTCTATCAAGTGACTACTACCATCCATGTTTACATACAAACATCATAGTATATTCTGAGATATTCATACAACAAAAGTGCCTCACAATGCATCTCTCTGCCCTCAGTATCCATGTTTACATACAAACATCATAGCATATTCTGAGATATTCATACAGCAAAAGTGCCTCACAATGCATCTCTCTGCCCTCAGTACCCCATGATAAAGCACTGCATAGCTGCATGTATTTGCTTATAAGAAAATGAGAAAATAGGTCATTTTTAAAAGGTGGCTTTCAGGACAGCATGAGTGGGGAAACAGGAAGAAGAGGACAGAAAATATAACAATTAAATTTCTGAAAAAAACAGATGAACTGGTGGCTCACACTTATAATCCTAGCTACTCAGGAGGCCGAGATCTGAGGATTGCAATTCAAAGCCAAGCCAGGCAAGAAAGTTCACCAGACTCTTATCTCCAATAAACTACTCAGAAAAAGCTGGAAGT
>NW_012267257.1:15095258-15135885 GCF_000151885.1 Dipodomys ordii | reverse complement strand
GGGCTGACTTTGAACTGCAATCCTCAGATCTCAGCCTCCTGAGTAGCTAGGATGACAGGTGTAAGCCACCGGTGTCCAGTATCATAACATTCTTAAACAATCAACTCTGATCTATCACCGAGATTGCCAGGTTTTGAGCAGATTGCTTACCTTTTTGCTCTCTGGTTCTTATGAAGTCATCTTATAATAACATACATTTGGTTTCAGAGAAACACTAATAAATAGAAAAAAATGGGGAGAAATGCCTACAAAGTCTAGAGAAAGAATAAAAGCAAATAAAACATTCTAATCTCAAAGCATTAACAGTAAAATATACTGGTCACCTGGCAAAACACCTGAGGAAATGGTGGATGTAGTAGGTGACCACTGTAGATTACTCTCAGCCTAATGGGCAATACTGCATAATTGCAGTTTATCATAATATAAGGGGTTAACTTTGGCTGTGACTTAGAAAGTGAATTGTATGGCCATACTTTTTAATTATTGGTTAAAACTCCACTGTTCAATAATAATTAAATGCCAACATTGATTCTGTTGTTTTTGTTGTTGTTTAGAAAAAATTCATTATGATGACATGAATGCTTAAGAACAACTTGTCTGCATTCATTACAACACATTGCTTCCATTACAACAGGTAAGAGGGAGCCTAAAAGTATTTTCCAAAAGGTTGGAAAAAAGCAAGCTCCATTACCCAGTCTGCAACTCATTTCTGTCCTAATTCTCATGCTGCCAACATCAATCATGACAAAAGAATCAAGGGAAGAGCCAAGGAATATGCTCATCTGGGGAGATATCTAATCTGGTGTAAAATTCTATAGGGGATGGGGGGGGGCTGCTTATTAATGAGTCAGTTATACAGAAATGAAATATTTCTCTATTGAGTTTACCGAAGGAAAAAAGTACTGTCATTTGGGTTAAATGTGAAATGTTTACTGATTTACTAATGAATAAACATAATACACGCTACAGTTCATTAATGCCTTCCATTCTCTGTAATACAAATTTGAATCACTGGTCCAGACAGTTTGTACACTAACGAGGCCTGTCTATATGATGGCTGGGTTAGCTGTGTTGCACCTATACTCATGTTGCAAACAGGCAGGTGCATCTGAAGATAGATGACACCATTCAAAGTAAAGATACTAAATTTTAACACTGCTATATATGAAACTTCTACGCACACACAGACAATCTAAAGAGACAAAAAATCCAAACTCAAACAACCATCTAAGGTTAGTGTTCCATTTCATCTAGTTAGTACATTCCATAGAAACAGCTCCATTAGAAGAACTTCAAGGCCAAAGCCTTAAAGGGGAAACTCTGTGGACAAAGCCAGGTTCTCAGAAGTATCATCACCTGACAGACATCAGAACGAATGCCAGTCTTCCAAAATCCTTGGCTACTGAGCTCCACAGTTACTTCTCGTCTCATTGTATTCTTCTGTCGGATTTTTTGGAGTGCTTCCTAGAAAAAAACGTATTAGGATAAGTAACTCAACAATTGGAATGCAAAATGAAGCCAAGCATGAGAAAGTAAGTTAGAAGCATTCAATAGATCCTTACATTAAGGTACTCAAACATCTTCACACAAAATTACATTATTTTATCTTAAACGAAGACCAGGATGTATGAAGCCTTAGGTAACAGGCGACCATTCCTAATAACCAGATGAGAAAAAAACTCTACACCAAACCTACCTATCTGGCATTCTGAAAGAAAATATCCTCTTTCACTGATAAAACAATATGAGATCTCTGAGATTGGAAATCAGCAATGCAAAAATTATATTCACATCGTCTTATTTTAAGCATTTCCACCTAAGAAAGAAAATCAGTTATCTGTTATGCACATAATTCTACATGTTGCCTTCAGATTTGCAAAACATTACTCTCTAGAGCTAAAAAGTTATGTTTTATTTAAATAAATAAATAATTAAAAGCTGGGCAGGGTTGTTGACACCTGCAATCCCAGCACTCAGGAAGCTAAAAGGCAAGAGAATCATGAGTTCATGGCCACCCTGGGCCATACAATTAAGACTCTGCCTTAAAAAACAATAACCAAAAAACAAAGGAAGAGGCAACAATGCTTGATAACAATGCTTGTTAAGAAATGTACTCATTATTACCTTGCTCATGTAATTGTAATCCCTCTGTACAGTATTTTCACAATAAAAACTTATTTTAAAAAAACAAACAGCCGGGTGCCAGTGATTCACGCCTGTAATCCTAGCTACTCAGGAGGCTGAGATCTGAGGATCTAGGTTCAAAGCCAGCCCGGGGTGAGACTCTTATCTCCAATAAACCACTAGAAAACCGGAAATGGTGCTGTGGCTCAAGCAGTAGAGTGCTGGCCTTGAGCTGAAGAGCGAGGGACAGCGTCCAGGCCCAAAGTTCAAGCCCCATGACAGACCAAAAAAAAAAAAAAAACCACTATAACAAAAATAAATAAAGACAATGCTACAAAATTTCATATAATCAGGAATTAAGTCTTTCCTTTATCTACACTTCAAATAATTAATTGCAAAGCATCTTTGCTTGTATGCAATTTAATAAAAGTCTTACAGTAATTCATAATAATAGGAATAAGCAACAACTCCACCAATGGCAAAGATCCTACTACAGGCCAAATACCATGGAAGAGAGATCTTAAATGGAGTTTCAGATGCCTACCACCCATCTACCTCTTTCCTTGTACACCAAGAGAGGGACATTTCAGTCAGTTCTCAGAGCCTTCCTTTATAGAAAGAATTAGTGGCTCAAGTCATAGTAATTGACAAAAACAGAACTCCAATATTTTTCCAGCTTCCAGACTTTGCTCTTAATCTACAAAGCAGAATAAAATTTTACTGAGACAAAAAAAATCTATGTTTATACTGAATGCACTTATTCTTAAAATATAATCTAAAGTATAAATCCTGGAATATAAGAATAATACCCCTTCTTAATAACAAATGATATGAAACGTGGGATAGAAAGGCTTATAAAAACAAGTTTGCCCTTCTGAACAGATCAACTTTCAGAAAGATGAATTGTTGTTTGTTTTTACAATCTTAAGACCAAGAAATCTGACCTAAAGTTATATACTGTATGCTCTAATTAAAGATTAAAAAAAAAACTGATTTCACAAATGTTAAGCTTTCTTCAATTTCTGTTAGGTGATTCATTTAGTAGAGCACTTGCCTATCTTGCAATGCTCCTTTGAATACTAAAAGATTAAAAAAAAAATCAACCAGTATATTAATGAAGAAAGGGAAGTATGATTTTTTGGAAGTATTTTCTCTATCTTATTCTAGACGTATAGTGCAATGTGGTTATCTTGAAATAAATTCACCACCAAGGAACAGGGTTCTATACTCACCTCCCTCTGTGCCAGCTTCTGTTTGTCCGTTTGTTTGACTTTGGGACTGTTTGCTAGGAGGTGGCGAAGTTTCACATAACTCTTCCATAGTTTCTGGTACCTGAAGAGAAGGACAAACAAACACACCTTAGACAAAAAGAGGACAAGTTAAAGTGACATAAAACCAAGTATTGCAGTAGGTCTGGTCAATCATAATTACATTCTTGTGAATATCAAAGATGGCAGCAAGCCTTCATTCTAAGGAAGGCTATACCTCCAGGGTGGAGACAAAGATGGCCAAGAGTCATTTGGACCCTAGTGACTAAGTACATTATTGCTTATATAGGATGAAAATGAAGTATAATGTTAAGGATGAGTCTTTGGAATTGTTTCCAAAAACACTCTGGCCAGTATAAACATGTCCCATTTTCTCACTGTTACCTCTATAATTGAAGGGTTTTATTTAGTCATATTTCTTTGGTTGACTAGGTTGAGTATTAGAATGGAGAACCCCATTTGTATTGATACCCAAGCCACAAAGCTGTATTTGTCATCCATGGGAAAGGGGAAAAGGTGAATGGTGTAACACCAATTGTACTGACCATGATAAAAATAGGCATATTTGTTGCAGCCAAGTATGTGATAATGAGGTCAGTCTCAAGACTACTGTTGTAGACCATCCCGGAAAAGAGAATTTGCAGTCCTCTACCAACTCACAATCCTGCCATCTGATAGTCCAGCAGCACCAAACCCCCTTCTGCTAACATTTTTCTGACAAGAGGGGATTTGTGAAGTATTTTCCATCATACTGAAACTGCTCTTTCCTCAGCCTGACCTGGCCCTCACCTTCCTGGATGACACTTTTATTTTAAAGAATGGAGGAAATAAAGAAGTACTTACACAGTGCCTGGTTCACTGCTTCATACTTTTATCCAAAGGAGGGAAAAAAAGAACAAAACCCTTTAGCCTCTTCTACTATGTATCAGCCATAACTACAGTTATGAATTGAAAATCTCCCATGCCCTGTTCTCCCAGTATGAATCTTTAAAAAAAAAATTATGTCAGGCAATTATTTGTTTGTCTGTTTAACATGGTTGGAACTCCAAAAACTCCTGAAAAACATATGGTACTATCTCCATTCCTACACATACTTTTCTTTTCCCCCCAAAAATAAAAACATGTGTAATGCTCTGTCAATATTAAGAGTAGAAAGATACGGCTCCTATTCCCACCATAAATCCTGGCTCTGATAGGATCTTGTGCTCTTATTGAGATTCCTCCCCAAAATGCAATTCTGTACAAAGTCTGCTGTGCTAGTAACCAACATGGTGCCATCTTCTACAAGAAAGCACTCAAAAAAATAACAATGATTATTATAACAAAGAATAAAGGAAAAGCTCTTTAAATATTTCAAGCTACGTAGAACTCACATTGATAAAGACTGCCAAGGATAATCTACTGAATAATAATTTCCTGCAGTCTAATAGATAGGAAAAAAAAATCATTCTTTAGGAACTACCAAAACCTATAGTGTAAATTTGGAAATAAGGCTCATTTCAGGGCTTAGTTTTTTTTTTTTTTTTAAAAAAAAGATAAATGTTCACTAAAGGCTATTCCTCCACTAATTCAGCTGTTAGTAGAAGGTGCAATTGGCTAAGACAAACACCGAGAAGTATCTTACTGTGGGTCTCCTGCATAACTCAACTGTGCAGGGCGTATCCCAAAGTGGACGATAATCGGAAAAGTAATCACTTCAGGGTTGAACTGTTCACGATCCAGTTGATCAATGCGGACAGAGCTTGGTTTCTAGGGGGGAAAAAGTCAAAGCCATTATTGCCATAAGAAATCTTGAAGTATTGACTTCAACCTAAGTGGGGAAAGAATGAATCGGATCTTTTTTCTGGGAAAGCCTTATCCCCAAAAGAAAAAAAAAATGTCATTTAAAATCCTTTAATCATAGCAGCTGTACTATATAAAAACTATAATGTCATCCCTGCAAATGAATCTATGCCATTTGGTATAATGAACAGTGGTTTTATCTTCTTCTGCAGTCCACACAGAAACCTTTCAAAATTAAACTTTTAAAAGGACACCTAGTCAGATATAACTTTTCCTTAACCATCTCCAAAACCCTGGGGAAGGACTCTACATCCCTAGAAAGGAAAAGGCTTTTTCTTTCTGTTCATATTTCTAATGAATTCCCTACCCTCCTTCTACTTTGGATGCACAGACACATGATTCTACTTAAACTTAGCCCCTTCACTTTCAGACTACCTTGGGATGCCTTTAATTCTATACCTATAAATTAGGACGTATAGCAATACAAAGGTCAAAGTTATGCTTCTCTGCTTATGTCCATGCAGAACATCTTTGTATTTTAACAGAGACTCATGGTTTTTAATTTCATATCTAATAAGCAAAGGGGAGTATCTGGTTCCTTCGAGACCACTGGGCAAAGTCTTTCATTGCCCATCAGTCTAAATTTGTGAAAAAGGGGTAAAGTCATGGAGATTATGCTTTAATAATCTACTTGTTTATAAGCAATGCTCAGGGTAGTCCCTAATTAGTGATTCAGTTTCTAGTTGTAGACTACCCCCAGTTGCTCTGAATGTTAGGGCTGTGTAATTGGTACATACAGAAGCCAATAATTTCATTCTGTCCCATAACAATGACCAATTAGTAGAGCCTGATTGCTTTCCAAGTTTGTCTGGAACAAACAGTTTGTTAGAAAGTCAAAAAAAGACCCCCAGTAGTTAGAACAAGCTAGCCCTCTCCCTACAGCTATAGTCCCAGTCCTCTAGCTGACATATAAAAGTACATGACAAAGCGAGTAGATTTTTGAAAATTCAGCTGCATTATTAAAACAAGTCAAACAAGTTTTGAAATGAATATTTAAATGTTTGAATATTTGTTTTAAATATTTAAGTTTTAAATATTTAAATTTAATAATCAAAATTATATATTATTATCTTGAAAAGTAGACCTTTTCTGTCAAAATTAAAAAATGGAAAGATTCTGATCCTCAGTAGCCAAATATAATACAATTTAAATGTTGATTTAACAACAGAAACGTGTTCTTTAGGTCTAAGAACTGTTTTATTTTGTGCAAAGTAGTAGTCTACACTTTAAAAAGAACTGTATGCTCAAAGAAGGCTACTAAGTTACTCATGCTTAGGGTATATTAAACATCATGCTACGCTATCAATAGTGGAGATAATTGTTTAAAATGTTTATGGTAACTTGGAGCAGAGACATGTACCTATAATATCAGGTGCTTGGGAGGCTGAGTCAGAAAGATTGCTTGAGCCCAACAGTTTCAGACTAGCCTCAGCCTCATAGATCCTTTTTTACAAAAAGGAAAGAGCCAGGCTTTGGTGGCTCACACTTGTAATCTACTCAGAAGGCTGAAATCTGATTACTGTAGTTGGAAGCCAGCAGGCAAGAAAATCCATGAGACTCTTATCTCCAATAAATTACTCAGAAAAAGCTGGAAGTGGCGCTGTGGCTCAAGTGGTAGAGTGCTAGATTTGAGCAAAAGAAATTCAAGGACAGCGCTTCAAGCCCTGATTTCAGGCACTAGAACTGACACCAAAAAAATAATATTAAAATAATAACAGTAATAGTAACAGTACTAATAATTGAAAAATTTAAAAAGAAGCTGGGCACCAGTGGCTAATTCCTATAATAGCTACTCAGGAGGCTGAAATCTGAGGACTCTTGTTAGAAGCTAGCCCAGGCAGGAAAAATCCATGAGATTCCTACCTCCAATTAACCACCAAAAAGCTAGAAGTCACTCAAGTGGTAGAACATTAGGAAAAAAAGCTCAGAGACAGTGCCCAGGTCCTGAGTTCAAGCCCTAGGACCAGCAGAAAGGAAAAAAAAAAAAAAAGATTTATAATATCTCTAAATTTGAGGAGGGGAGGAGAGTGAGGGAATGTAATAAGTTCTTGACTTTCACTGCACCCTGTAACATTTATCATATCATCTCTGTGCAAGAATAAAAAGCATTCTCACTAATAGCCAAAGTATTAACTGACAGAGGCAAAGTGCTTAGGAGGGAAGATTAATTCTTTAAAGTTCTACAGCAATAAAGTATTTAATGTGATCATAATGCTTTGCAAAATTTAATAAATTTCACAATATATTTGCCAGTGGTCCATTTTTCAAAGCAAGTACTTGAGAGAATAAAGCACAAGGTCACATTGTCTAGCTTGTCTTGAGAGTAACATGTACACTTCTCAAGAGGCTGTACTGAAAGGATGTTTCCATGGCACTAAATTATCTTTAGATAAATAGTAAAAAGAAATAACTTCAGTGGGTTTCTAGGTCTGGCCTCAAACTTGTCTTTACTAATTTATTCCTGATTATTTTCTAGTGGAACTCTTTCATCTTCACTAGCCTGGTTTCCTTGCTATCTTCAAAGGTGGCTATACACCATCTCAATGATATATAGCACTAATCATGCCAAAAGTCTGTGTAATTTCTCCCCTTCTCTCAGACCCACTGCAGTGTTTATGAAATACCATTGGCAGTCCTGGCTGATACCTCTACTGAACTCAAACTTTGCTGACAGGGCCACCAGCTCAGCATTCATCACAGCTTCCTTTCAAATATATATATCTTGGGTTTTTACCTGGACAACTACCATACATAATATAAAAGCTTTGCTAGCACTGGCTCTTACAGTGGCCCTTTGACAAATCAGCTAGACGACTATGATGATGCCAGGTAAGTATCTTCTATGCCATTGGCTCAAGACTCCTACAGAATTTTTTGAAGTACAACTCTCTGGGCCCCATTACCTGGAAAATATGATATACAAACAGTCGGGGGATCTTTACTTGTTTTCAAAAGCTAATTCTAAGAGTTCAGGAAATTTTAACTAGGCCCTAAAAGGAAGCCCAATGTGAATATGCTCCCAGACTGTCCATGACAGGACAATGAAGATGACAACGTACATGTTCCTCCAGCATCGTCTACCCACTGATCCAGCTCAAAAACAGACAGAAGAATAAGAGAAGATACAACTGTGCAAGAAGTGAAAAAATAAAATATGCAGTCTTATTCATATGGTGCTATTACTTTTCTTCTTTTAAAATTGCTTTAGTAGTTATTTATGTAGCTTAACACTGTAATCCTGAAAAACGTGTTTCTTTTAGTTTTAAAAAAGTTTCATATTTTTATTAAGTAATTTCACTTTCTAGTTTCATTTAAAGTCATCAGCACTAACTAGAATGTCTTATTCCCAAATTGTAATTTTTTTGTGTGCAAATGTTACTGTCAAGTAGATCCAGAGTTTAAATTTTATAAAAATAGGACAATTGAAAAACTGGCAGCTTAATTATCTTTTTACTTTTGTATATGTTTCATTTTTACATATTTTCTTCAAATATTAACATTAGAACCTACTTAATAAAAAACAATTCAAGAAAAAAGGTGTTACCATTAATAATAATTATGGCAGAGGAATGATAACATAAAGGACAAGCACCACAAAAGAAAATCAAATGATGGAATAATACAAAACTAAGTCAAATAATAGATTTTCCTGGTATTAGTAAGTGGCAGAATTTATGTTTTTCTATGTGCGTGCGTGCGTGTGTGTGTGTGTGTGTGTTTGTGTGTGTGCGCGTGCATGTGTGCGTGCATGTGTGTGTACAGCAATATTTGGGCTTGAATTCAGGGCCTCAAGCTCTTGCTTAATTTATTTGCTCAAGGCTGGTGCACTACCACTTGAGCTACACTTTCATTTCCAGCATTTTGCTTGATAATTAGAGACAGGAATCTCTCTGATTTGTTTGCCCAAGATAACTTTGAACCTTGCTCTTCAGATCTCAGCCTCCTTAGCAGCTAGGATTATAGGCATGAGCCACCAGTATCTGGCCCAGGTTTTTTTTCCTTAACCTAGAATAAGCATACAAAGAAAGGACCACTCTCAAATATTCCTGGTCAGAGTACAGATTTTACAACAAAACCTTTCTTGGAGGGCAACTGACATCATATATCAAAATATACATCTCTTCAGACAAAAAAATATACTCATCAGGTGAAATGACTACCAAATATATTCCTATTGTAGTATTTTTCTTATGAACTAAGTCTTTAAACCAGAAATAACTCACAGGACAAGAAGCAAAAAAGAGTTTTGGTTTTTGTGCCACATCCAAACCTGGAGAAGAAGATTCAGTGTTGTCTGTGTAAATCCCACAACATACCGTCCCAGGGTTGGTGACAATCATGCCTTTGCACTCTTCTGCATATTTCTGCCACTCAAGCTCCTCCCACTGAAGCATATTGGCAATCTCCTCTTCTGGGACCAGTGCTTTGCTACACCGTAACAGATAGAGCAGAATCTGGTGCATGGACAACACTTCCTTGCCTCCATCTTACAGGAAAGGAGAGAGAGGAAGAAAAAAAGTAAGTCTACCCAAAAGAACAGCAAATCATCCACCAACTAGGAAAAATCAAGACAATGGGGGGAAACAACACATATAAAAAAGGTAATTTAAAATTTTACATTGTTTAACCAGGTGCCAAATAATGTGAAAGCCGTTTGTTTCATTGATGAACGGTGCTCGTAGACTATCTCATTTACTAAAATGGTAACAACAACATTAGAAATGATAAAAGACTCCATTTGTGAAGTATGAATATAAAAAAGGTGCCTGCCTAAACAAATTTAAAACCACCTCGCATAAATAACCATAGTTTATAATACACAGAACCATGTTATGCCTTAAATATTTTATAAATCTTTCTAGGGTAACAGACGAAAGCTCTTTAGAAGTGATGTTACTGTCTTAAGGAAATCCTAAGCTTTTATGAGATATTTATGGATGCTTCAATAAGCCGTTGTTGCATTATGGCCTAACTTTTGGGTGCTAATGTGTTGCACCTGCTGTGATAAATACAGCTCGGGAGCCTATACCAATATGGAAGATCATTATGGAGCTGGTACATGAAGAAAAAGGTATCAAGTGTTCTGAGGCTAACAGAAGCATAGATCAACAAGTAGAGAGGATTACAATGAATCAAAGGAAATCATTGAATGTGTTAATGTTGGTTCGAAAGCTTCTGCCTCTTCTTTGGAATCAGCTCCTGAACCCACATGGGCGGTCCATTTGGTGCCACTTTTGTCTTCGCTTATCAGACCTGAAGATTTAGAAACAGATACTGCCCTCCCCCAGTCATGAGTTAAGCTACAAGCCAGAGTATAGGCCCAAATGTCCCATGATAAATAAAGGCAGCAAGTGAGACTCAAACAGAAAAACCCTCTAGCACTCGGGAAGCTGGAGTAGGCAATGGTTTCAATATGGGCTGATTGAGCCAAGAACTTGGTCAGGCCAGCACATTTGGAGAAAAGAATAAAGATTAAAACTTCTTTTGAGCTGTGTTTCTCTTTTGAGGCTACTCTGAACTGGGTCACACTGTCACTATGTAGGCACTTGGGTATATAAATAAGCACTCATTTATTCATTCATCCAAATATTCATTTATAGAGCACCTACGATATGGCAGGTGCTATTCTGGGCACCATAAACACAATGGTCATCCAAATAGCCAAAGCCCCTGCTTTTCTAATGCTTGCATTTCAGGCTTTAGAAGAAACAGCCACCTAATAGTTCCTGTTAAGATGAGTGCTATGAATTAGAACAAACCCAGGCAAGAGATCAGAGCTCTACTGAAAAGGATGGTCAGGAAGCCAGGCAAAATGGCACACACCTTTAATCCCAGTACTTGGGAGAGGCAGATAAGAGGACCAAGGCGAGGCTGGACTATATAGCAAAATACTCTATCTTCAAAGGAAAAAAAAAAGGTCAACAGTGAGACTGGTGCATTCCAGCAAGTGAGCACGTGAGCAAGACAGGGATGAATGGCAGCGGGGAACGCAGATCTTACAAAGCTTTACAGAGCTGACTAAGAGCATGGGAACTGTTCTCACACCAGGAGTGTGCGGCCAGGCTCTGGGAGTGATCCCCTGTCTCAATCACACCCCCTTCTCCCCAAAGCCACAAGTCACAGGTCCTCAAGAAGTACATAAGCTAATAATGATTCATCACAATTTCAAATATCCTGGTAAATATTATTCTGAGGGGAAAAAAAGCTCTTTTACTAAAAGACAATGAACTTCAAAACAATTATCTATGAGGTGACAACCACAAAATATAATCAATCCATAGGAGGGTAAGTCCTTACCCATTCATTCATATTATTGTTCATAGCAAACATATCTTTTATGCCTCATTATAAAACATCTGCCTTGAACCTTTGATTGGCAAACTCCCACGGTGTTATACACTCACTCTGTTTCTTTCTAAAATCTTCATGTTGAAATCTTAACCCCCAATGGGATGGTATTAAAAAACAAGGTAGGCAGGCCTTTGGACGTGTAGAGGGGTGACTGGGTCAGGTGGTTGGATCCTCATGAATGGGATCCATGCCCTTATAAGAAGAGACAAGAAAAGTTCCACACAATGAACCAGGAGGCAGACTAGAACCAGACCATTGGTCCAACTTTGAGCCTCCAACACAGTGATGAGACACAAGGGTTTATTTGTCTAAAAAAACAAAGATACATGGTTGTGGAATACTTTGAGTCAGTCTCAAAATGCATTTCAGTCTCAACCCACTGCCTGTGACATGTGCTCTTCCAACAACTTGGTCTGCATCCATGGGCAATCTCTCATCCTCCAGGAGACCTGAGTGGACAGATGAGATACGCAGCAAAGCAGAACGTGTGGCTGTACCCTGCACATGCATACACCCAGAACAGCTAGAAAGAAGCAAACCAAAAAACACCAAGAAAAGAACTGCAACACTGCCTAGACGCTCCAGCACCTGGCTCCTAACCCCTAAACAGTGTTAGGAGCTATAGAGATTTAGTGTATTAAAAAATACTATGAATAAAATGTTATTTTCCCATGGAGCAAATATCAGATAACCATAGATCCAGATAAGATAAAACAGTACCTAAACCTCTCCATGAACAATTATGGATGAAGATATCATGAAATTTCTGATAAAAGTAAAATGGACTGAGCACAGAGGACTCAAACCTGTAGTCCTAGCTATTGGAGGATGAAACCTGAGGATTTGGGTTTGAAAACCAGCCAAGGGAAGGAAGGAAATCTTTGAGTTCTTATCACCAATTAACCACCAAAAAGCAGGAAGCAGAGCTGTGGTTAAATGGCAGAGCATCAGCCTTGGAAGAAAACGTTAACATATAGCACCCAAGCCCTCAGTTCAAGCCCTAGTACCGGCTCAAAGAAAAAGAAAAAGAAAGGAAGAAATGGATAGGAGCTACCTCTACCTATTTTCCAGTTTGGGTGCAAAGCTACTCATTAGGGAAGAGTGGGTTTTACAGCAGCATAAAAACTAGACATAGTGAAATAGACAAGATATGCTCACCAGATTTACAGTTGGTAATGCTACAGGAGAAACTAAATCCATGCTAAAATCTTCTGAATATCCTATATAGAAGCTACACTACAAAAAGACAGTCATTTGCCACTGAGAATGCAAAGTAACTCAGGACAGACAACCTGACATGAAAGATTAAGAAAAAGGAACTACCGGGCGCAGGCGGCTCAGGCCTGTAATCCTAGCTACTCAGGAGGCTGAGATCTGAGGATCACAGTTCAAATCTCCAATAAACCAGTAGAAAACCGGAAGTGGTGCTGTGGCTCAAGCAGTAGAGCGCTCGCCTTGAGCTGAAGAGCACAGGGAAAGTGCTCAGGCCCAGAGTTGAAGCCCCACGACCGACAAAAAAAAGAAAAAAGAGAAAGGAAAAAGAAAAAGGAACTGATACTCAGTTCTATGTTTGATATTGAGGTCCAATCACCATGGAAATATAAGAGGAAAACAAAATTAAAATCATGTCAGAGCTGAGGGGCATGGCACACCCAGGCCTGGCTAAAAGAGAAAAGGGAAAAATAAAAAGGAAAAGACACTCATAAATAATTGTGGAATGACTTTCTGAAGCAGATAAATAACATGGCCACTTGCACTCAGACGACCATGGATTTACTAATGCTAATGAATTGGCTTTTGGGGCTTGTCTACCCTGCTACGTGTTTATGTTGGGGATTTATGGGACTTTGTCACTGAGGGCTAGGAAGTAATTTTTATCTTGTTGGCTGGGATAAATAGGACATGATATAAAGAAGAAATTAGAGCGGGTAAGCTAAGGTTAGCAGGAATTCTGCCAGCTCCAGGACTGGAACTGTGACAATGACTCATTATTCGGGAAGAACTGGAGTTTGTGTTTCGGGGAATGAATCTGGACAGTCATTAATGAACTGACAGACTTTATAAACTGGTTTTTAGAGACCCAATTCACTCAGCTTTATATTGCTTGATTATTTATATGGTTATCTGGAAGAGGGGGCAATTTGTTAAGAGAATCTGTGCAAAATTTATGGCTGCTTCAATGAGTATTTATCCATTGTTTAACACTCAATTTCAAGAAATGTAAAAATATCCTCTATTCTTCTACACTGAGATAAACTGCATTGCTAGGTCTGTACATTCCTATCAAAATAACATGATACACTCTCATTTTCAATAATTTGTATTAACAACAGGTGTCTTTCTACATTTTCCAAATACAATGCCATACTAGTCTGAGTCAAACTAAATTTGCCTCCTAGAAATGGTGAGATATTCCCTCACCTTCTTGGCACCCTGCTGGCCATGTCTGAGAACCACTGCTCCAGATGGGGCAATTTCCAAAAATCAATTTGCTACACAGTCAATTTGCAAAGGATTTCCAGTGTCTGCCTCCAGTGATGACACCTGTGATGATCTGGCAGATGGAAACCTGTGCCTTCTGACCATCTTAAATCACGTTCTGCACCACCTGTGACCGTCACAATTAAACCTGAAACTGAGTCCAGATCCTACCAGCAATTTTACACCCAGAGGGAAGAATGAGATAGGAAAGAAACAAAAATTTGAGAACATTCTTAAAATCTAAATAAACAAGTTGCTCTAAGATTTGACTTCTGGCACCCTGATCGGTATTGAATACTACTTGGTTTAAAAGACCAAGTTTAATTTCATAAGCTTGCAGAAAACAACAGACAGTTGCCTTTAAAATGAATAAACTGAGAACCAGGAAGAAATTATGATGATTGACAAAACTTAAAACATTCAAGTAGATGTTATAACAAATTGATAACTAAAAAGCAAATGAGAATGAATATTCACATAAGAAATACTTGACATGTCTAAAAAGCTACTCATTTTCTCAGAAGTTTAAGAATTCCACAAATAACATTACTTTCTGCTTATCAATGGACAAAACTGTAAAAGATGAGCAATATCCAGGTCCAGGTCTTAGTGAGGATACATGTGATACTTAAATATATATTTATATTCATATTAAATATAAATTTTATTTGCCTAAATATTTCATTTATACATGCATAAAAAATACCTATATTTTCAGTTATCATAAGTTACTTTAACTTAGACATACCATATAAAAATATATAAGTGGCTGGATGCCAGTTTCTCATGTCTGTAATCTTAGGTACTCAAAAGGCTGAGATCTAAGGCTGGCAATTCAGAGCCAGCCGAAGCAGAAAAGTCCATAAGACTCTTATTTCCAATTAACCACTGAAAAGTCAGAAGTGGTGCTGTGGCTCAAATGGTAGAGTGCCAGCCTTGAGCAAAAAAAAAAAAACCTTAGGAACGGTGTGAGGCCGTGAGTTCAAGCCTCGGAATATCAAAAATAAATAAATGAATAAATAAATAAAGTATACAGGTGATTTTAAGTGCTTCTCATAAAAACACATCTGACCTAAAAATTAGTATATCCTTTCCAGAGAGAATTCGACCACTTTTCCAAATTTAAGATGTTCATACCATCTTAAATTATCTCACTTCTAGAACTCTGCCTTACAAAAAAAATATAAGCGAAACAGAACAAATGCATATTCCTGAAGTGCTTATAGAATACTTCAAAAACCTTCAAGATATTTATCACTAGAAAAAATATTTTTTAAAAAAAGTAATGTCCATCTATAATATGTAGTGCTATGGGGTAAAGTCTTTACACAGAGAATGTCTAAAGTATTTGAGTAAAAAAGGGGGGTAAAGCAAGTGTTATACCACTTGAAAAATGGATAATTCTCCTTATATAAGTTCAAACTTGCAGCACTTACTCATTTTCACATGTGCAGTAGGGATTGTCTACCTTCTTACTTAATAGTCTTACATTGTTTGTGGGACTCTCGGACTCAAAGAGTCAACTTGATTAAGTTTAAAGGACAGAAACAATCAAATTCTTCAAGGGAAAGTCTTTTCAATACATGGTGCTGGGTCAATTGTATTCTATATTGAAAATAATGTCTTGACCTATGTCCTAGCCAGTCTCAAATAAAATCTAAAATACATTATAGATCTAAAAGTAATGAAAATATGGAAGAAAATCATGATGACAACATGATAGGCAACATTTTCATAAACAAGATACAAATAGCTACAGCCGTAAAAGAAAAGGTATATAAGTTGGACCACACTAGAATTAATAATTTCTAAAAAGAAAATAAAGACATTCTATTCATCACAAACTACCATTAGGTAATCAGAAGGCAATCTACAGAAAAAAAAATATTGGCAATATAAATTTCTGACCAAAGCAACCATCATATATAGTATGCATTTTTTATAAATCTACAAATCAATGTAGAAAAGATAGACATCAGAAAAAGTGAGCAAAAAATTTGAATAGCTAGTAGACAAGAAATATAATATATAAAATAACACATCATCCCATTAGTCATTAGAGAAAGGCAAAATAAAACTTTAATGAGGAGTCTGGAGGAAATGGTGGAGAAGCTGAAGGCTAAACAAGCTCTCACATAGAAAGCAGTATAAATAAATATATATATATATATATATATATGTATGTATGTATATATATATATATTGGAATTCAATGCCTCCATCAGAAAGAATGACATTTCCCCGTTTGTTAGGAAATGAAAAGACTTGGAAAAAATTAAATTAAGTGGAGTAAACCAGGCCCAAAGAAGCATAGGTTTCATGGTTTCTCTTATTTGCAATAACTAGTGTATATTTGGGACAAGCAGAAAAGGTCAAAAGCTATGTACATATGACCAGATACGATGATGTTTAGCAAAATTAACCCCAAAATAGAGACACAAGTGGTTTTTTCTTTCTTGCTATTGTTTCTAACGTATTTATAATGTACAATGTGATTTTTTTGTTTCTTTGTATGTTCCGCCCCCATGGTATAACTCCTGTTTTCACTGTATTTTATGTCCGTGCCCTTGATCTTGTACATACACTTCTCTAATTTGGGGAGGGGAAGGGAAAAAACAAAATGCTTAAATAGGGATACAGGTTGACCCATTGTAACAATGAGATATATAAGTCACTATGTTGAAAAATGAACTTTATGTTGTGGAGGTGAGAGGGAAGGGATGGTAGGGTAAAAACAAAGGAGGAGACAACAATGCTTGATAGGAAATGTACTCATGACCTTACTCATGTAACTGTAACCCCTCTGTACAGTATTTTTACAATAAAAAAATTAAAAAAACTTTGGTTTTTTTTTTGTCGGTCGTGGGGCTTGAACTCTGGGCCTGGGCGCTGTCCCTCAGCTCTTCAGCTCAAGGCGAGCGCTCTATCACTTGAGCTACAGCGCCACTTCCGGTTTTCTGGTGGTTTATTGGAGATAGGAGTCTCACGGTCTTTCCTGCCGGGGCTAGCTAGCTTTGAACCGCGATCCTCAGATCTCAGCCTCCTGAGTAGCTAGGATTACGGGCGTGAGCCACCAGCGCCCGGCCATAATTAAAAAAACTTTAATGAGATATTTCTGAACACTCATCAGAGGAGATAAACTGAGGGCTGATACAACTCAGTTGCAATGTGTGTGTTCAGTATTCATGAGGTCCTGTGTCTGGTTCCAGCATGAAAAAAGGAAATTGAGAAAATGAAAGATAAAAATAGAGGTAATGGTAGGGAGAGGAAGAGAAAGAAGAAAGAGAAGGAGGGAGGGAGATGCCAAGTATTAGACAGAATGGAAAAGAACATGATAGAATTTGAACTCTCATATGCTAGTGGTAGAAATGCAAATTGTACAATCACTTTGGAAAATTCAAAGGACTACAAACTTAACATTTATGTGCTATTTAAATATATACTTAACATTTACATATAAATATATCTCATTAATATCTTTCATGTATATGAAATCTGAGCTGGACACCAGTGCTTCCTGCCTGTAATCCTAGCTAATCAGAAAGCTAAGATATGAGGATCATAGTTCAAACCCAGCCTGGGCAGGAAAATCCATGAGATTCTTATCTCCAATTAACTAACAAAAAGCTGGGAGTAGAATCATTGCTTAAGTGGTAAAGTGCTAGTCTTGAGCAAAAGAGCCAGGAATAGTGCCTAGGCCCTGAGTTCAAGCCCCAAGACCAGCACATACACACACAAAAAAGAAACCTGAAAACACATGAATGTTCATTAACCACAAATAAGTTTAATTTAAGCATACCATGTAAAACTACATAGCAGTGAAAATGAGCCAACTATAGCTAACCACCACAACAGATGTCTTCAATAGTAGTTTCCATTAAGGATCTGGGTAGTGAGTCAAGGAGGAATATATTGTCATGCTCACTGTGCTATATTTATGATATGTGTCCTTTGCAGTATTTCTGTTGTAGTTCAATCCAAGATTTACTTTAATGCTAGGGCACAGGACATGTCACAGAATGGATGAAATTGATTAGGTTATAGCCTTAATATGAATTGAAATGTAACAATAAAATTCCCTTCCCTTGTATAACTGATATAATCCAATAAAAACAATTAAGATTTACTTTAAAGAAATGAGAAACATTCCCATAGCCTGCTTGAAAAGCACATTCCTTGGTAACAAAAATCTGAGTATTTACATAAGGAACACAATAAATGCATTGTAAGTCAGTAGCAAGCATCTGTGAAGTCCCCGCTATGTGTCAAGAAGGACATTAGCTCTGGTAATATAAGAAATTGACAATGAGCTCCTCGTGGAGTTCAATATTAAAATTTTCAAAAAGGAAGAAAAGAATGAAGGAATGAAAAGAGGAAAGAAGGATATAGATTGGGCCTAAAATGTTAAAGAGAATAAAATTATTCATAGCAGCACAAACAAGTGTGGACCTTTCCCAAGGAATTTGGCACCATAAACCATTATCCTCAAAAATATCCATCTGGTCAATGAATTATTAAAGATAGGATACAAATTGTATACTACTATAACAACTATGTAGGAAAACATCACATGTGCTGAAAAGTTAGAGAGAGAGAAAGAGATCAAATTGTATTTAGTTCAACCTTTGCAAACATTTTTTAATGAAGTCATATTGTGAAAAGACTGGAAGTGGTGCTGTGGCTCAAGTGAAAGAGCACCTAGCCTAGCACTAGCATAGAGGCTCAGGGACAATGCTCAGGCCCTGAGTTAAAACCCCACAATTGACATACATACATACATACATACATAAATAAGATCTTGAACTTTATAGCAGCCTAATCATTATCCCTACATAGTTGTGAATAACTATTCTTCACTGAAAGATCTCAAAGTAAATACGTAATACAGGTTTTTTGCAAGATGATTTTTAAAACTGCGCACTTTTTCTTAGAGATTTGTTTGGTCATAAAATGCCTAAAGGCAAAGATAAAGAAAGGAAAGGCTTTCCAGCAAACTTACTATAACTCCATTTTCTTTTAAGCTTATTGCTAAAGCTCCATTATGAAATCAAAGATGCATTCACTTGAAAAGATAAAAGGGCATCTCAGTGAAAAGAAACCAGACATAAAAAAGGAAGGGCGCTTCTGGATGCATTTTTTAAACAAAATAAACACTAATGATAATACTAAAAGTATGTGTAACACTATCCTTAAAATAAAAACAAGCCATTATAACTAAAGTGAGGAAGAATATCATTTTCCCTCAAATTCTCGAAGGAAACCTATGAATACAGAAAAGAAAAGCACTATGGAAGAGCAAGAAAAGTAAAGAGAGCCCAGAAGAGAAGAATAGAGAGCCCAGCCCATACTGGGCAAGAGCTCACACACCTGTAATCCCAACTACACAGGACTCTGAGATCTGAGGATCAAAGGCAGCCTATTCAGAAAAGTCTGCAAGGGACTTACCTCCAATTAATCCATGTCAGTCTTGAGTGATAAAGCCTAGTAAGAGCTTGAGGCCCTGAGCTCAAATCCCAGAACTGACATACACATATGCCACACACAGACAAGCGCGTGCACACACATGCACAGAAGGAGGAGGTGCAGGAAAAGGAAGAAAGAAGAGGAGGAAATGAGAAAGCAGGAATAAAAGGAAGAAGAAAGGGCTGGGAAGGTGGCTCAGTGGTAGAGCGCTTGCCTTGCATGCATGAGGCCCTGGGTTCGATTCCTCAGCAAACATAAGCAGAAAAAAAAAAGCTGGAAGTGGTGCTGTGGCTCAAGTGGTAGATCACTAGCCTTGAGCTGAAGAGCTGAGGGACAGTGCCCAGGCCCAGAGTTCAGGGCCCACAACCAGACCCAAAAAAAAAAAAAAAAAAAAGGAAGGAAGAGGAAAGAGGACAAGGATGAGGAAGCAGAAGCAGCAGGCTGGAAAAGGGTCAAAAGGGTCTAGCACTGAAGTAAACTTGGCTGCGAATGGACCAAAGCACAAGAGGAAGACAGCGTCTACCAGACCATCACAAACATTCTGAACTCAAGGAACAAATCAAAAATCCAGACTGAACTTCCCCAAATGATGAGATAAATCTCCCACCAAGACTGTAGACTGGATCTATTTTTATCTCTCTCCAGCATCACCCAGTGGTCCACAGACGGGAGAAGAAAAGGCAAGTGGTTGGAATGGTGATATTCTCATGGACTGTGGTGTTAGAAAAGGGACTAAGGAAGACAGAATGGACAGATCAGAGTGAGGGCATAGGACACACTGCAAAGGTACAGGAGAAGGAGCAGCTCACACAAAAACAAGAGAATAAGAGCGTGAAAGTCCAGGAATACAGCGGGGTGTCACCAGAGAGTGACATAATGCAGTTAGATTCTAGGGACACATCAACGAGTGTGCTGCCACAGTCCAAGGTTTTACCTGAGGATTAGGTGGCTGAGTTGTGACAGTTATTACGGTAGAAAAAGAAAAAAATTAAATAAAAACCTATACAGCTCAGGGTAGAGCAGTGAATGAAGTTTTCTGAGCTACAAACAGCTTTTCTGGAAGAGGAAACTGTGAGCCAGGTTTCAGAGCACTTGATAAAGCAGGTAACGGACTATGAAATCACAAAGAAAGCAGGGAAAACGGCGTGCAATGGGGTGCAGGGAGAAGCTTCAAAGAAAAAGACATCTAAAGGATTTCATTACAAAATCCATCCTTTCATAAAAAATACTAACTCTACAGACATATAGGTAGAGTCTCAGAAAAAAAACTGTAACATGATTAAGATATTATTTTTAAAAGCTAAGTTACATATACATTCACTTACATATTTTAACTTAAGGGGAGAACAAATTATTGCACATCTGTTTTCACTTCAAAAACACATATGTCAAATTAGAAATAAATCACCCCAAATCCTACCACTTTAACTATTAGTGAAATAATTTTTAGCATAGTCATATTTATGTAAACCTTTATACTAATAGATTTCTAATTAGCCACACGTGACTTTTTAAGCCACAGGCACTTTTCTGTGTTGAACCCATGTAAGAAATTTTGTCAAGTTTTTCAAATTTGTATTTTGAAATATAGCCATGCTTCCACAGCTCCTCCAATTCAGAGCTATGATGAATTATGCAGATATAAGTCAGCATGTAAAGTTTTTATATTCCTATGTGTAACCTGAGAAGTAGATAATTAACAGTGTCCAAGGTGGGAAAACTACTCAAAAGATTAAAAGGAGAAATGGCAGGCTTATGTTCAGATGCACGCTCACCAGATCACTGACAAGAAAAAAATTTACCTGGAAGAAATCTTACAAACCGTGGCATGAAATGAAATCTTGGGCAGCATGGAGGGCTGTCTTCAAACAAAGGACCTAAAGCAAACAAGGAAAAAAGGAAGGGGAAAAAAAAAAAAGAAATCAGCCTTAGGAAACAAAACACTACAACTTAATTCCTAAGATTTATGGTAACCACGAGAAACACCACCAGAAGTAAGGACATAAAAAAAATACCACTGTCCCCACACTGATGCCTAATATAGCTCAATCATTAACCGGGACCTGCCACAAGCAGCCAGGGACCTGCAATGAGGAAGGCACGCAAGGCCACAGGGAGAATGAAAGCCCCAAGGAGCAAACGTACACAGTAAAGTTGGTTTTACAGTAGATGTGTGCGCGTGTGTGCCTGTGTGTGTGTGTAGGCATGCACCAGTAATGGTGCTTGAACTCAGAGCCTTGTACTCTCACTTGGCTTGTTTGTTCAAGGTTGGCATTCTACCCTTGAGCCACACTTCCACTTTTAAAAGTTACATCTGAAAATTTTAAAGCATCCAGATTTTTGTTATAACTGGACTGCAACATGATGTAATATGCTTATTTCCTGCACATTTTAATCAACACACTCTAAAAACCTGAGCAAGCTGGGAGCCAGTGGTTTACGCCAATAATCCTAGCTAATCAGGAGGCTGAGATCTGAAGCCAATACCAGGCCCCAGGCAGGGAAGTATGTGAGGCTCTTTTCTTTTTTAATATATTTTATTGTAAAGATACTGTACAGAGGGGTTACAGTTACATGAGCAAAGTAATGAGTACATTTCCTATGGATCATTGTTAACCCCTCCTTTGTTTTTTCCCCACCATCCCTTCCTTCCCCACCTCCCCAACTCCTTCCTCCCCTCCCCCAAGTTGTAAAGTTCGTTTTCAATATAGTGTCTGGTACATCTCATTGTTACAATGGGTCAACCTGTATCCTTGTTTCAGCATTTTGTTATTTCCCTTCCCCTTCCCAAATTAGAAAAATGTATATACAAGATGCAGGGCACCAAAACAAGTCAGATATGGAGCTGTGATTCAAGTGACAGAGTGCCAGCCTTGAGCAAAAGAACCTCAGGGACAGCACTCAAGCCCTGAGTTCAAGCCCCAGGACCAAGACAAAAAAATAAACCTGAGCAATACTATTGTTTTTAAAAAACACTCATCAATAGACTTGGTTTGAAAACCCATACATTCAATGCATTCATTTTAAACTTGGTTGAAATGTCTTTTACAAATACACTGCATCAAATATACATAAGTAAACATTTGCTGTAGTATGTACATTTCCAAAAGAGGCACTTCCAAAAATGGCCATCAGGCCTTTGATTCTATCTAGACAACTATATATATATACATGTGTGTGGAAATGTATGTGTGCTCCTAATTGAAGTTCTGTTGTAGTAAACTGATACTTTAGGAGTTTTATGACAGTAAAGTTGAATAGGTTAAAATATGAAATGAGACTTTCCCTAATGCACAGAAATCAAAGTAGTTACCTAACAACTTGACTGTCTTCTTGGCTAATAATAGGCATTGTCAAATTCTATGAAGTAAAATCCATGAAAGTTTATTGATGTCAATGATAGCAAGTATGCTAATGAATAACACTTTATCCTGGGTATTTCAAAGGAAGAAAAATTACAACTACACCCCTGCCCACATTATAAGAACTTCACAGATAGCACCATGCTAAAAGCTAAAAGCACTATGCTTTTCTTTAAAGCCTATTATTTACCTTTCAGATTCCAGTCATATAATTCCAAAATATCTCTGAATAGGAACAGTGAAAAGAGTTCAAGCCCTTTCACACAAAAATTCTGAAAAACAAACCAAAATTAAATTACTATAGATCTGCAGGTATAGACTAACTTGCTCTAGTCAGATATCTGAAAAAGTATCCATTGAAACTATGCTAAAAACATAGAATTTCCTAAAAAGTTTGCCCACTGTCCTATAACAGCCCACGTGTTTTATACAGAAATGAAGTAGACAATAATAACACTATTTCTATAAAAATGTCACTTCAGCCCTTTTCAGTGATGTTAAATTTAAAAAGTCAAGTCTCACATCATGCTTTCTAACCCAATTATAAGACCTATTAGTAAGAGTCTCTTGAGGATTTTTGCTAATTCAAATTACACATACACCTGCAGGCCTATCAGCTTAGCCCAACTCCTCAATGCAGAATCAATCTTGTTAACCAAGTAACCCAAAAGCAAAAGTCCTTTAAACCATAAAGTTCAAACTTTATACCAAGGCAAATAAAGAGTTAAGAGAAACTACAAATTTTGTTCCAAAATTTCTTCTGTAAACAAGCTAAACAGATGATATATTTGCAACTGACTGTTGTCTCATAATTCTTACTCCTACTTGTTTTGCTCTGGGTTCATAAATCACTCTGCATGAGATCATGTCAAAAGTCATAAACTTTTATAATAGTAAATGAAGGCTGATGACCTTAAAAGTCAAACAGAAGCCAAAAAACCCTTTTAACCAGGGAATAAAAGGATGGCCCAGCCTCGACTTCTATTGAATGTCAGGTAGAATGCATAAGGACTTACCCAAAATGAAAGACAAACCAACTTAGCATACATGGCATACCCATCAATTTCTCCTTGGTGCGCTTTGCCCCTCACAGACCTTTCCAGCTAAACAACTTGCAAGAAGAGCCAATGGGCTCTAGAAATTGACCCCAACTCTAACATAACGTTAAGCGCACAAGCCTGTCTGCTTAGTTGTTATTTCCTGGTGTGATTTGTTGACACCACTAAATTCAAGATCAGGCAATGAATCATTCTGATATTCACATTAATCTTGCTTGGGAATTTTCAATCTCTTGCATATATTTAGATAAATCTGCTACTTAGCATCCGCAATGAAAAACAATTAGGAAAAATATGTAAATATATGAGAAGAAAAATGACCCAAGCATTGATCTTGTCACTGGAGATAATGAATCAGATTACTCCAACAGCTATCAAATTCAGTTTCACCATCCCAATTTCCTCTCTGATAAAGGCCAGGAACCAAAATCTGTCCCCTAAGCAAAACAAACTAGAAACAGATGTAAAGTTACTATCAGCAGATGCAAGGCGAGCAGAAACAGGTTCAAAAACAGGTCAATGAGCTTAAAAATGACCCAAATTTTAACCTTGATACTAGAGTTCTATCTCGGTGACATTTTCAAACAGTGAACAAGGTATTTTAGAGGTCTCCTGGGGCAAAAAGCCAGAGTTAACCAAGTTCAATTTTTTGTTAAAGTGTGGAATAAACAAAAGAGCAAACTACATCAAGCTATTCAACATTTTTTTCCCCTTACCTCAGGCATCATCTCTTCAATGAAATGAATGGTGTAGTCTATGTTGAATCTAATTACTTTACACAGAGGAATCTGCAGTAAGAAGAAGGAAAGTTCAGTTCCTTAGTGTCTCCCTGCAGGCTTATAGTGCACTTGTTTGCTACCTGACCCAGAAAGCCTTGAACCGAAATGAGAAGGTTTCACCTTTATCTAAGCATCTAACAATATCGCACATGAAAGCTTGACCACAGCTGCTGGATTTTAATGCGAAGAATCCAGCTGGCCAGGCCACTACAGGAAACCTGCCTAATGTTGATACTTAATTAAAGGTATTAGCAGCTGCAACACAAACATAACAAAAACCCATTACAAGTAGACATACTGCCTCTAAAAATTTAATAAAACCGGAATCATAAACATCCCCCCCCCCAAAGCTTTTTTAGCTTTTACAGAATGTTGGCTCTTCAGGCAGATGATGGATAACACAGCTTATCAGTAACAGATGCATAGGTCAGTGAAGGGCACATAATCACACCGCCTATCTGGCTCTGGGGCAAAAGCAACTGTGCTCAAAAGTATAATAATAATAAATTATAATAAAAATAATAATATCTAGTGTATATGGGACCAGGCACGGTTGTAATGCTTCACAATATTTACTCCTACACCCATCACAGCATCCCTAAGAACAGGTTTCATTGTTATTATTTCCATAATTTTCCACTGTACAATTATGTCTGTTGTCTGGTAGAAAAAAACAGGCAGAGAGTAATTAGGTACCTTGCCTAAGGTAATAGGCAGCCAGTAAGCTAGAAATTCTTGTGCTAGAACCCATTGTGTGTGTGTGTGTGTGTGTGTGAGTGTGTGTGTGTGTGTGTGTAATTCTTGTGCTAGAACCCTGTGTGTGTGTGTGTGTGTGCAATTCTTGTGCTAGAACCCAGTATGTGTATGTGTGTGTGTGTGTGTGTGCACACATGTGCACTACCAGGGCTTGAACTGAGGACATGGGCACCATCCCTCACTTTTTCACTAAAGGTTAGCATGCTACCACTTGAGCTACAACTCTACTTTTGGCTTTTTGGTGGTTAATTGGTGATAAGAGTCTCATAACTTTCCTGTGCAAACTGGCTTCCAATGGGATCCTGAGTATCTAGGAATACAGGTATGAGCCAATAGTACCCAGTGACCTCAGCTTTTAACTTCTAGAGTATACACCTCTCGTTACCTGTTCTAATACTCAATGTATATGAAATGAAGGAAAGCTCAGTTTAAATTAAACCCACATCAGTCTCTTCTTACCAATGTATCATCAAACATGAGCTTTGTATCAAGACACTCGTTTTCCATAATATGATTGAATGAATGAAAGAATGAGAAAGAGAGGAAAGAGGTTACTACAGTGGCTTAGCTGGTTAGTTATCATAGTAATAATTATGCCTAGAGGTCACAGAGAAGTGTTATGTGGGATGTTCTGGCTGCATAATCTGTCCATAAAGCATTGTAACAATTTTTACAAACCACAACCGTCAGAAATAAATGTTAATTCTCACTGCATAAGGGATAGAAAGAAATAGTCTTATAATGCCATCTACTGGAAACTTTGTTAAGATTACAGTTGCTATCTCACTTCTGTTACAATTAACTTGAATAAGAAATTCATTCTCAACCTTAAATCCAAAATCCAAACCAACCAGAGCAACATGCAAAGCCACTAATACTTTTAAAATCTGCAAAAATAAAATAAAAAATAAAAATCAGAGTTACAAATTTGTACATGCTATAATGTGATTTTAAAATACCAGTTATTTGCTAACAATTATGTAAAATTCATGATTCTAAAACAAGTCAGAAACCCTGCCTTGATAGGGAAAAATTCAGAGCCTGATATGCTGGTGCAGTATCTATGATCCCAGTACTCAGGAGGCTCAGGAAGGAGGATCACAAGTTCAAGGCCAAACAGATCTACATAGAAAGTTCCAGACCAGCTCAAGCAATGTAGTATAAACCTATGGCAAAAAAAAAGGGGGGAGGGGAGGTAAAGATGTAGAAGATAAAGTCATGTAAAGTCACGTTAAGCTAGAATATGATAGAATGTAACTTGTAAGTGTAATTAAAATTAAACAAGAAAGATAAAAAATACAAAATGTAAAAGAACCAGCAACAAGGTTTTAGCTGAGTCTTCAAAGGTGGGAAGGGATTTCCCTGGCGATCCATACCAACAGCTGAAGCAGCCAGGTATTCCACTTCTAGCAAAACAGAAAAGGAACCCAAGCAAGAAGGAGAGTCTAGAGAGATGGATGAATTCTATTTTGCTGACCTAATAAACCGTGTTATGGTGAGAGTTTATCACTATAACACGAGAAATCATTCAAGTACATTCAAGTTACAGACCATCGCAGTTTATATTCTGGCTGGGTCACCATGAAGCAGACTAAACACAGCCTGGAGATCAAGACTTGAGTCTAAATGCACCACTCCAGGAGTCAAATGGAAGATTGGAAAGGAAGGGGGAAATTCTTAAGACACAGTTACGAGATGTTACTTACTGATCTGACCATTCTGACGTGGGAGTTAGAGAGAGAAAAAGAACAGAGGACAATTTCAGGGTTTTCAGCTTAAATAACCACAATGGTACTAGTGCAAAGGGAGAAAATCACAAAGGTGTCCTCTGAGTGCCTCACACTCAAGGGGCAGAGAGGTGCTTCACAAAGCTTCACAACACAGAGTTCTACGAAAGATGAAGCCTGTAAGGGGGCATCACAGAGGGCATTCCAAACAGACGACCTGCGGCAGGCACAAGGACCCACCACAGCAGAGCCACACCTCCAGGATTACAAGATGCGTGGGAGAAAAGACTACGGGTGGGACTGTCATACAACAAGAGAAGGTAGGAAAGAAGAGAACATGTACATGAGGGAGGCAGAGAAAAGTGCACAAGTACGTTAGCTCCTCCTGTCACAGGAGAAAGCATTCCACCCCCTGATTTACGCAAGGACAGACCCACCTCGTTTCCACACAACTCACTCACTGGAACTTTTTCTTTGAACTCTTCTCCTTATACATTTGATTGGCTTTTGGGCTTCCATCCATACCACCAGAGCCCTTTTGAAACATACAAAACTGTAAAAAAAAGCTGCATTTCTTTATCTATCTCAATTCTGATCTCTCCCGAACACTCAAAAGGCAGCTTGTCATCTTACGATACACGTTGCTCAACCAAAACACTGTTACTTCAAAGATCACCAAGACAGCTTCTAACCAATGCTATCAAATAACATGCATGCTTACTGCCACTCCTTTTTCAATTTTTTTATTGTTATTACAAACATACAGTGGGGTTAGAGTTACATAAGTCAGGTGAAAACAGCACATTTCTTTTTAGACAATGTCGCCCCCTTCCTCGCTCTCTCCCAGTTTTTCCTTTCCATCCCCACCCACAAGTTATACAGTTCATTTTCAATTTAGTGTCCATTGATTCATTTGTTCACCCTTTATCACTCCATTTCTGGGCCTTGCTCTCCCAAAGACAGATAAATGAACTGATACAGAACAAAATGGGAAAAAAAATAGCCAAAAATAAAAAAGCCTCTTGTTTTTATTTCCTGGAGTTCATTTCCATAAACATGATTTTGGATGATCAGATGCACACAGACATTATACTTTTCTGTCCTCTCCGTATATTCCTTTGTTCTCACTATGTGTGAATGCCTAGTTACTATAACTTCTTAAACTGTATTGAGTCTGGGCATACTGACACACACCAGTAATCCCAGCTACTCAGAAGGTGAAGATAGGAAGAAATCAGTCCAAGGCTAAGCTAGGCAACAGCTTGAAACCCTATTTGAAAACCAACCAAAAATTAAGGATGTGGCTCAAGTAAGTAGAACACTTGCCTAGCAATTACTTGATATCCCAAGTACTGTGAAAGAATATTAATTAATTATGTTAGTATACTTAAAAATAAGTATTATGTACCAACTCCTATCTTACCCTAGAGGTTGTTTAAAAAAAAAAAAGAACCAACAACAACTAAAAATCTAAACCTCTACTATTCTAACTATATTTGCAGACAATGAATGACCACATCTAGTAGTCACTGAGGTTGGGGAAAAATTGTGGGGAGGAAAACATTGTGTGATTTGTTGGATGTGTGTTTTCTAAGACTAGGATGAGAACTTGTGCATCTAACCTATTTCATCGCTTTGTTGCTATTGTTGTTTTGTTGTTTTGTCCCTTAGCTTTTTCACTCAAACTGTTGCTCTGCCACTTGAGCCAGAACTCCACCTTTGGCTTCTTTTTCTGTGGGGGTGGGGGCAGTGTGGAGGGAGGAGTGTGGTGGGGTTAATTAGAGATAAGAGTTTCACAGATTTTCCTACCTGGGCTAGATTGGATCCATTATCCTTATTTCAGCCTCCTGAGTAGCAAGGATTACAGGCGTGAGCCGCCAGTGCCCAGCTATTCTTATAACTTTAGTTACATTGGCCAAGACATTAATAATTCAGGTATTACAAGTAACAACAACTATACTATATCATAGAAGGATCAAATGGTCCCAAGATACTGAATGATTAGCCTACAAGGCTCTCTTTTTTTTTCTTTTTTCTTTTTTTTCTTTTTGTCCATCACGGCCTGGGTACTATCCCTGAGCAATTTTGCTTAAGGCTAGCACTTTACCACTGTGAGCCATAACTCTACTTGCAGCTTTTGAAAGGTTAATTGAAGATATGAGTCTCGCCAGGACTTTTCTGCCCACGCTGGCTTCAAACTGTGATCCTCAGATCTCAGCCTCCTGAGAAGCTAAGATTACAGGTGTGAGGCCACTGGCACTTGGCCTAAAAGGCGTTCTTTTTTTTTTAAGTTTAAATTTTATTGTAAAGGTGATGTGCAGAGGGATTACAGTTACATAAGTCAGATAATGAATACATTTCTTTTTGAACAGTGTTAACCCCTCCCTCATTTTCTCCCACTTTTCCCCCTCCCAACCTCCCCAAGTTATAAAGTTCATTTACATCTACAACATAGTGTCTAGTAAGTATCACTGCTAAACGGTTTCATCCTTTGTCCCACCTTTTCTGTGATTCCCCTTCTCCTCCCCAAATCAGATAAATCTATATATAAGACAAAAGGTCCAGAAATCAAAATCAGTGACAAAAGGAAATAAACCAAAGTGAAAAAAAGAAAATACCTGCAAACAGTACAAGAAAAAAACCTCTTGTTTCCATTGCTTAGAGTTCATTTTAATAAGCATCATTTTATATAGTCATAAAATGCACATAGCTATTGGGCCATTCTGATCCTCTCCTAAAACTATCCACCTTTGTTCTCACTGTGCACATGCTTAGAGTGCTGTTTAATTAATCATGCCCAAGTGTAATTATTGTCTTTTATTATCCATTGGACTACCTTGTAGATGTATAGACATAATCTAGTTATTACACATGAGGGAAATCATGCAGCCTATGTTGCTTTAGGTCTAGCTTCGATTTCACTTTAAGACCTTAAGAGACCTTGTCAGAACTGCATCTAGTCAGGATTCTATCATTACACTCTTATCTGCCTGGCCTGCTGGCTGAGTTACTTGCTCTACAAGAAAATCAATCACATCAGTAAAATGATTTAAAAATTATTTTTCTTGGAAGGCTATTTCAAATTCAAGAGGTCTTTGATGGTTCTAATTTCTATGCACTGTAGAATACTGCTTAAAACTCAATTTATTTTATCAAAATCTCTAGCATAAATAATGGGGCTCCTCATTACAGTGCAAAATTCTCAACTTTATAAGAGCAATATTTATATAAAATACATTCAGAAGCCAGAAACTTTTCAATCTTATCTTTTATGACTACTATAACAATGGTGATTAATTTAACATTAACTCCCTCCCAATACCAAACCTTGTGCTGGAAGTCTTTTTTAAAAAGTTATGATTTCCACTTTCTTTTGCTATGTAACTGAAACTATCCTTTGAAAAAGTCTGCTTAGCTAGACACAGTGGCTCACGCCTGTAATCCTAGCTACTCAGGAGGCTGAGATCTAAGGTATCTTATCTCCAATTAACCACCAGAAAACTGGAAGTGGCACTGTGACTCAAGTAGTAGAGTACTACCCTTTAGCTGAAGAGCTGAGGGACAGTGACCACGCCCAGAGTTCAAGACTCACAACTGACAAAAAAAAAGTCTGTTTGACTCTAACTAAAATCCCAAGCACTCTGGGCACCTGTGGCTCATGCCTGTAATCCTAGCTACTCAGGAGGCTGAGATCTGAGGATTACAGTTCAAAGCCAGCCCAAGCAGGAAAGTCTGTGACACTCCTATCTCCAATTTACCACCAGAAAACTTTTTCACCAACCTTGAGCAAAAAAGCTTAGGGACAAAACCCAAGTCCTGAGTTCACATCCCCGTTACTGACAAAATAAATGCATAAAATAAAATAAAAACCCAAGCACAGCTGTCAATAATGAATTCAGAGAATCAGCTGTCCAAAGTCAAAAGAAAATTAAAAGATTCAAATCTGGCTCTGTCTAACATCTTTCCCAAAACATGAAGTGCCAATATTTATTATGTGCCAAATACAATGATAAACACATGTGTCATATCATTTATCTCACACATAAACCAAGGAGATTGCTACAACTAATACCTACATCTTACTGAAGAGAAACCCAAAGCTTATAAAGACTGAGCTGTCAAATCACACAGCTAGTAAGTAGAATTCACTAATATTGAAACCCTGTAGCTATGAAGCTACACTGCTTTTCTTCTGTGATTAAGGTGACACTAAACGCCAAAATGAGATCTATGTTGCTTCTACAGAATTAACAGATAAAAATGATGGATAGCTTTAAGGATTTTAATGCTAATTAAATTATTTGTATTGGCAAGCCCTCTGGTGAGGGGAAAGGCATTAGAAACTAGATGACTTGCAAATCCTATACAACTCTAAGACTGAGATTTAGTATAACAAAGAGTTGAGTCATAAACACAACACACAAAGGAAAGAAATCACTGAAATGCCAACTCTCCTGGTGCTTTTCATAAAAACGTTAGTGAACAGACATCTACCCTGCAGGTACATGTAATATGGCTTATCAAATTATTTTATTTTGGCATTTACAATATAATCATCTTTGAAAGAAAATTCTCTCACATAAAATGTACTATAGAATAAAAAGAAAATCTCATAGGAAAACACTGTGTTTTAAATTAGTCTCACCTGGAATCAAATCTGCTCAATAAAGTAATAAAAAAAAAAAAAAGAATGACAGGATCATCTTGTAGTCAGAGAAGGAGGGAAAAACTGGGGGAGAATTAAAGGATGACATTACCCAACTTGTGAAATACCCCCAGCACATCACCTTTATAGTAACAATTAAAATAAAAAAGAATGACAGGAAGAGCCAAGAAAAGGCCAATGTATGAGTTTAATCTTTGATGAAAAACAATAATTTGTATTTGAAGTAAACAATACTAAAACTATTGTCTCATTGTAGGTACTATTTCAGGTAACCAACATGCCATAATCGTAATTCATAAGCTCTACATCAGAGTCCAAAGCCCATTTCTATTCCTCTTTCCAGCACCGATGTCAGTCAATTCACTGTCCAACCAGAAGAGAGATCACAAGCAGAAAAGGTCCCAAAGATTGCCCACTTTGATATGGAAGGATTTTTAATCATAGACATAAAACTTAATTCCAGACAATGTCTCTTGAAGACAGAGTCACTACTCCTAGGACTCAAAAGCAAACAAGTTCAAGAAGCGAACTTAGGCTCCAAATATCCTGACCAAACACTATTTCTCTTTCCTTTGCTCAGAGACTACAGAATGGCTTCTCCTTAAAACTTTCCAACTTTCTTTCTTTCTTCTGTCCTTTTTGTAAAGGACAACCAGCCCAAAATAGTTTTAGAACATCACTCCACAGTTTATCCTCTTTTTTCAGTCTTTCACACTCTCAAGATGTTATTCTGACACATGTTTACTTACACCACTTAATGTGGACCCAACCTGTGACTCATTAGCACAAATGTCACACCCCACCTACACACTGCCACAGCTCCGGCAACAGGACATGGTACATATGACTGACTGAGGGACAAGAGAAGAGAAATCTATTTTGACTTTTGGAAAGAAAGTTACAAAGGAGAAGATGAAGGAGGTACAATGAAAGAGAAAGGGCTCATGAATATATACTTACATTGGTTAGGGGGGCATGCGCAAACATAGAAAATCCTTCAAAGATATATTCATGATCATCATATTCTATAACAGTTGGCCTGTCGGTCTAAAGAAAACAGAAATAGAAAACGTGACTTAAATAAATCCTATCATTTGCATGTACAGAAATTCATCAGACCATAACATAACCAGCAGCAGAAATGAAAGTGACTGTAGGCTCTTAATGTTTCCCTAAATACCAAGATCTTTATATGGAAGTTTAATTTTAGATGGAATTTTCTGGCTTGATGGAATTCTGTGATTCAGATATTAAGATTATTATAAGTGTCATAAAGAATATATGTATAGTATATCAGATATATGTATGTGTGTGTGTATATATATATATATACATATATATAGCTTCATTTCCTAGGAACCAGTTTTATTCAATCCTATAACACTACTAGTAATTCTTACTGAACTGTATTTCTAGACTAATAAAGGTTTTAACCAAACAAAGTAAAAACACAGTTGACTCAAACACAAAGTGAAAGAAGACTTAGCATCAATAAGGTCAACTAGAAACTGCAGGGGAGGCTCTTGTAGGTGTTGGCTGCCAGATTTAACCCTTTCCACCTCCATCTCCAGACTCACCAGGGAGAAGACAACCTACCAGACACTGCAACAGAGCAATTCTCTGGCAGTGTCAAAGATCTCAATTACCTGAAAACTGAATCTGCAATTAGATCATTCAAATGCCAGTCTGACCATGTCTCTCCCTTAGGTTATTCCTAACGGCCCACCATTTTTAATCCTAAATTCATAAGATGGAGGAAATGATCAGACTGGAAATAGAAAAGTTGCTTTTTTTATACAGGTATTAAGTATCATTCCTTTAAAAAAAACTTTATACATAGAAACTTGGTAAGAACTGAAATATATCCAAATACACATTATTGTTTTTACCCAAATCACTGTTATTTCTTATTTGCATAACTCAACAAAAATTGTCTAAATTAAATGAAAAGACATTCTGATGAAATAATGATTAATAATGGCATAGACACTTAGGAAAAGATTTTGGCAAGTCCTCAAATATTAAACACAGAGACCCAGTAATTTTAGTAATAGGTATATGCCTCAAAAGCATCAAATGTTTATTCATACACACAACTTGTACACAAATATCCACCTCAGCATTATTCATAATAGCAAACAATGAAGACAACACACATGTCCAAATGAATGGATAAAGAAAATAAAGCATATCTAACACTATATATACAATATATGAAATATTACTTGGCTATAAAAAAGAATGGAAGAGAAGGCTGGAGTATAATACTGGCTCAGTACATGAGGGGTTTGATCCTCAACACCACAAAAATAAATTAATAAAACACTGATAGATGTTACAATATAAACCAGTCTTTGAAAAATTATGCTAAGTGAAAGAAACAAGATGCAAAAGACTATATATTTTATTTTCCCTATGAAATATGTAAAATAGGCTACTCTATAGATACAGAAAGTGACTCTCTACCCGACTTAACCTTGGGGAGTGAGGAAAAAAACTGACTGAATTGGTACCAGGGCTAACAATGGTTGCACAAGTCTGTAAATAGACAAAAATCATGAATTAAACACTTTGAGTAAACAACTGTGGCTCAAAAAAGTTGTTAAAGTATATATTTATGAATAGTTTTTAAATCTCTTAATGACACATGTAACCAGAATTAGTCAATTTCCTACTGTAAGAGACAATAGAGCACAGTAGAACACATATGAATATATCCTGGCTTCAAATAATCACTCTATGACTTAGTAATTAACTTCATCTACAAAACACAAACTAATGCCCCCTGTGTATAACAGAGATAATACATACTTACTCGAGGTAGGTTGTGAGAATAAGTTAACACATAGAACCATTTAGAATCGTGCCTACAATATATTACCACTATATGAAATGGTAAGTATAAAAATTCTAAGAACAATTATTATTGTCATAAATACACAATAAACGTTCTTATTTGAGTCACAGATAATAAATAGGTTGATTCTTAAAGAGACTTGGAAACACTCTACTTATTTTTCCTACTCCACTGCTCCAATAAACAGTTCCATAGTTAACTGGCTACTATGAATTTGGCTAGGAACAATACAAATGATGCCTACAAATACAGTAGTATGAGAGCTGAAATTAACCTCATTATGATAAAAACTAAACTTAGCAACATAAAAGTACTTTTTAAAGCTGGGCGCCACGGGGCTGGGAAGGTGGCTCAGTGGTAGAGCGCATGTCTTTCATGCCAGAGGCCCTGGGTTCGATTCCTCAGCACCACATAAGCAAAAAGAAAAAAGCCGGAAGTGGCGCTGTGGCTCAAGTGGTAGAGTGCTAGCCTTGAGCTGAAGAGCTGAGGGACAGCGCCCAGGCCCAGAGTTCAGGCCCCATGACCGGACCCAAAAAAATAAAAAAAATAAAAAAAATAAAATAAAGCTGGGAGCCAGTGGCTCACGCCTGTAATCCTAGCTATTCAGGAGGCTGAGATCCATGGATCGAGGTTCAAAGCCAGCCCAGGCAGGAAAGTCCGTGAGACTCTTATCTCCAATAAACACCACTAGAAAACCGGAAGTGGAGCTGTGGCTCAAGCGGTAGAGTGCTCACCTTGAGCTGAAGAGTGCAGGGACAGCACCCAAGCCCGGAGTTCAAGTCCCACAACCAACCAAAAAAAAAAAAAAAAACTTTTTAATTACTGAGAATTAAACCTAAGGTCTGTTATATATACACTCTACCATAGAACTATATCCTCGCCCCCCAAAAGTAAGTATTTTTCAAAAGAAGTCTTGAAAACTGAATCAGTAACTCAGTAACTCCACTCACATTTGAATCTACTTTCTGAATTATACACAAATTGCTTTTATTAGCAACTTACTAAAAAGTTGGTAGGAGGGGAGACGGTGATGCGGTAGTGGAAGAGTCTGCCAGCGTTGTTGGTCATGGGGCGACAGGGCTTGATGGCCTGAGGAGACAAAACCAAAATGACTTGACAAGCAGAATTTTCAGCCTCACATCTGACAATGGACATGTCCACGTGTGTTCCTTCACAAGTTAACAGGAAGGAAGACGTAATCACTTTGTATCATTAAATGAATAAAAATAGTTCTCAGCAACCTTTCCACCGGCCCTGGTGAAGTGGGACCAGTGTCCAATAAGACCAATAACTTGCCTAGGTTTGGGGCAACTCAAAATTTGTGAGCTTGGCGAACAGGGAACTATTCATCCACGGGAGTGCCTGGGAGACCAGGGCTGGCCCCAGGGCATACACAGGACCTGATACTGGCAAAGACATAGTGCTGTTCCGTCCAGGTGGCTGGGTCACGTTGGCTACATCAGTGTTCAGGAGGAAGTGCAAGAATTCAGGAGTCTTAGCAGATTTCTAATTTGGGAGCTCTTTTGGCATACTTGCCAAAAAAGACAAAACAAAAAAAAAAACTACCTTGGCAGGTTTTGACTCCACAAGAGAACCACAGCGTAACACAGGGCTTCACCCAAAGTGTGGGTCAGAGCCAGTCAGTGTTGACTCTCCTGATTTTTCACCTGAAAGTACTGAAATGACTCACTTGCTTCCTGCAACTATCATGAGCAGGATTCAGACAGCCCTAATTAACCACCTTCTCTTTAGTTCAATCAGTACCAAAGATGTGCCTTAGGCACTGGTAGTTTACTTTGGCATAGCTTTGGCAAGACGTTAGAGTAGAAACAGGTCAGAGTGGGGAGGGACAGCTGAGCATCTGAGCAGAGCTTTGCCAAGTTTGGGAGATCTTTGCCCTCTTCTGTATCTATGTTCAGTGTATAGCAATTACCAGGTATCCCTTTCACAAAGGCACTTTAAGCTACTCTCTGCTGTTTGTGAACACTGCCTGAGCAAAGTGAGCCCTCTTCTGGACATGACTGGGCTAGTGTGTACCACGCTGCTGACATGCATTGCTGACACTGCCGGAAGGCCAAAAGAGCCTAATAGCTACCAATGGTCTATGCTACCAATGATATAGCTAGCTACGACACAATTTTTCAGAGGCCCAGATAACATGACTTAAGAATATTTCTACATCTAAAATAAAATTCTGGGACCATCTTTCTTTTACTTGTTACACAGTATTAAGGGCTACTTTTGGCTACATTTACAAATGTAACAAATGGAATACTTAGTAAAGTAAGGAAATTAATCACAGAAATTACAGCATTGGGTTTCTACGAACACCAAAAACAGTGAGAGGAATAAACATGCAAGGCAAAAAGAAGGGGGTGGAAATGAAGAAAGCATGAGAGGTGGCAGAATAAAATATCTCTTGAGCCTAAAAAAGGGAAAGGAGAACTCCCTACTACGTGGCAATCACTCACCTGAGTGATGGAGAAATTCCAGAAGTGTCATTGCAGATGGTGGAGGAAAGACATGAGTGTATTAAAATATGGTAGCATCTATTGCTAGAAAATATACCACATAATCACCAGAAGCCTCACCAAAAGACACATACTAGAGAGAGGCATTGCGATGCTCAAATCAGTGGAGGTCTCCTCTGCAGGCCAGGGCTGCCCATAGGATGAGAGAGTGGTCACAGAGCAGAACTTGTCAATAGCAATAACAATAACAGAATCCTGAAACCAGAGGCCAGGCTTCTCAACTGCTAGAAGCCATGATACATAATTATCATTGTCACCAGTAAGGGCAAAGTGGCAGCCACGGGAGCCTAAAGCCAGCTATGGAAGCAATCAACAGAACATGGTGTCCTTGAACACAAAATAGAAGAGCCACCCACAGGGTATCATTCAGCTCACACTAACAGAGGAAATCCAGATGGACAGCCGAGAGTAGAAAGCAGGTCACTCTAGTAAAGTCATACTATACCTTGCCCAGGGGCCAAGTTTTTTGGACCAAAAAGCATTGGCTGAAGAGGTACCAGATCCTAGGAAGAAGCATGCTGTAATACTGCAATAAGCAAAGATAGTGATGCCTTCCTCAAAGGGGCCTACGGCTATTGACCCAAGAAACCCAGATATCCAGAAAGTTCAAGGAATATTGAAATCAGGATCTGAATAATCACCTGGAAAGTGGATATGCCCATTTCCAGGGTAGCACAAAGGCTGCCAACATCAGGTAGGTCCAAGTAATAAAGACCTCAGTAGTTCCCAGCTGAAGGGCAAGCATTCCTGCTGCTGCAACCCAACAACTCAGCAGACACTATGATGATGGGAGAAAAGATGCTGAGATGAAAATCAAAGTGATGTTCCCTAAGGTTCTGGAGCAAGTCCAGACCCTGCCATCTACACTGAGTGAGATCTGTGCCTGAAAGAACACTACAAGGGACATCAAGTAAACACATAACCAGAGTGTTTTCAATCCCAAGAAATTAAGCTGAGTAGCACAGGCAGCCATCCATCATGAGATGGGGTGGCACATCAGAGTCAAGCCCATAATAGGAACTAGGCATGAACAAGCTGCTTGGGAAGGTGACCCACATCCCCAGGGCTGCACCCCTGTCCCACCAACCCCTCAGCTGATGGTTAAGGAAGGAGCAATCAAGGTAGAAAAGCAAACCTTGGTGTGCAAACAGGTAAGGGGTATGCACTGAAAAGGAATTAAACTACGGCTCAATCAGGGATGGCTTGGAAAGACCACTCTGAGAGAAAAAGCTCCCCTTAGGCAGTCTCTGGCAGGTTACCTGGTCATGCGTTTCATGTGGAAAGAGATGGGGTCTGAAGTTAGAACTCAGAGCATGTGGTCACGCCACATGGTCAGGGAACCAGAAGGAAGAAGACTGGAAGGTCAGGAATGAGCACGTCCTGGGGTTGTGACTTGTAAATAGACAGGCAACACAAATGGCATCTCTGCCAGTATGGCGTCCAAGACAAAGCAGCCACTGTCCTCAGTCACCCCGACAGTGGATAGGAGCACAGGTTAGAAATGATGGCTTCACATGAGCTCAGCAGCACAGGCCTCCCATACCAGTTAACCACCACTGCCAAACATCGAACTGGCCAACTACAATGAGCCACGTGTGTTCCCCAAAATGGCGCCATTCCTTCAAGAGACCAATCAGACACATGGATACCTACACTCCTTTCATCTGTACATGGATGGATAGGCCTCACAGGTGTTGAGCTGGCACCAGCCCACCTTGCACCTCTCTCCTTGGCTGTGGGGAAAGTGTCAGCCTGTAGCCTACAGCTGTCTACTCCTCAGCGAGGCTCCTTCAGGTCCAGCCTCAGCTGCACATTCCTGTCTTTCAATGTCACGCCATGCCCTTCCCAGGGAAGGCTGCTCTGGGGACTGAGGGAAATGGGAATATGAAGGCCATTCCAGTCCAACATAAGGTAATTCCAATAAGCCCAGGCTTGATCAGGCTTATATCCCAGCTGGACTCTTCCATATGCTCAGCCCTGCCTCTGTTCTCTTCCTGTCACAAGTGTGGATTCCTAACCAGTGTCTCAGAGCTCCCAACTAAGCCACATGCACAGATGCCCAGAATGCTGCCTTCATCCACAATGCCCTGCTGCCCTTGCCAGTTTTGAAAGGCAGATGCGATAAAAATGAGGCAAATATGTCCCATTAGCAGGTATTGTCAATCTTCAACTTCCATTATGCATCCAACAAATTTTACACGGAATGGATTTAAATATTCCCTGTTTAAACACAATGCCCTGAATTCTAAGGTGATATTTGTGGGACAAATAAGAAATATCAAATTGAGAGACAATGAGGGGGGAAAAAAATTAAAGAAACCAATCGAAGATACAGATGCTCTAGTTACTCAGCTAAGCGTAGTGTCCCCAGGAAGCCACAGTTTGATGGAGTGACAGAATAACAAGGACAGAAATCCTGACACGCCCTCTTGGAGGGGAAGCACAAGCAAGCAATCATGGGGGTATGGACCCCAAGAATGATGAGATCACGAGCCTCACAACACATTAAAAAGATCATTTCTCTAGGGTAATTTACAACCAGTTATGATGAAAATAGTAACTGTAATGTGTACAGCTTTAGGATACTTAATAAATCATTAATTTTTTAAATAACGTGCCTTCCACAAACCTTGAAAGTTTCCTTGATCATTAATATTCCATACTCTACCCTCAAAACTCAAATATTTGTCCTCTGCAATTATCAAAAACAAAGACTGGATTAGAGAATACAAATAGACTGCTTTGATGGCATGACTGGAAAAAAAGAAAAAAAAATAGCACCAGCATCTGGCTACTGCTCGCTCATACCCCAAACCAGTTACCTCTTCTCCGGGATAAATGCTGTGCCGAATTCCTGTGCGTCTCGCTTTGGCGCTGCATTTGCACAGAGGTCCATCATTCATCTGTCGGAAACAGAATGGAATTCGTTTTTATTGGGGGGAGCATCCACGCCATGCGCGACGATGCCTCAGAAGCCACGGGGTTTAATGTCATGAGAAGCGCGGCTCTGCAAAGGCTGTCATAGTGAGAAGATTAAACGGATGTTCTAGTCCCAATAAAGCTGCAACCTGTCTATATTGCCTGATAAAGTGAACCGGGTGACAACATTGGACTCCCAAGTTATCTGTGCAGCCAAGCAGGAAATATCAATGTCAGCACCCTGTCTGCTCCCATCTCCTCTTGCCTTTTCTTTGGGACATTTTTTGTTTTTCTTATTTCAGGAAAAATGACTTACCAAAAAAAAAAAGCATACTTTATATCCTGTATGAGGTACACAGAATGCTCAGGAGACGATCTTCAGATTCTTTTAAAAAGAAAATCTCAAATGTACCTCTGAAAGCAGAAAGGGGAAATAAAACCTA
>NW_012267257.1:14996357-15087858 GCF_000151885.1 Dipodomys ordii | reverse complement strand
TAGAAATTATGTAATCACTTAATCACAATCAAGAAAAAAAAGAACTTCGGGGAAGGGAGGGAGGGAGGGGATGGTAGGGGGAAAACAATGGAGGGGCTAACAATGTTCAAGAGGAAGTGTATTCATTACCTCACTCATGTAACTGTAACCCTCTGTATAGTATCTTTACAATAAAAAATTTAAAAAAAAAAAAAAAAAGAAAGGAGCTGCGCATCAGTGGCTCATACCTGTAATCCTAGCTACTCAGAAGGCTGAGATCTGAGGATCACAGTTCAAAGCCAGCCCAGGTAGGAAAGTCCGTGAGACCTTTTTATCTCCAATAAACCACTAGAAAACCAGGAGTGGTGCTGTGTCTCAAGTGGTAGAGCGCTTGCCCTGAGCTGAAGAGAGCAGGCACAGTGCCCAAGCCCTGAGTTCAAGTCCCATGATCGACAAAAAAAAAAAAAAAAAAAGGAAGGCAGGAAGCCATATTATACTCTGGGGACATAAGCCCCAAAAAGATGGACCAGATCATTTATGTAAGTTCAAAGACCAAAGGAGAACCAAATCAAAATCTAGAGTTTTAAAAAACAACTTTAGCCATTTATCCAACATCAACATACTGGACAGGAGTGGACCTTCTTTTTCTTATCATCCTCTAAATAATACACTATAACAATTACTTATATTAGGCATTAGAAACCATCTAGAGATGATTTTAAGTGTATATTATATGCAAATATTATAGTAAAGGGACTCTAACAGTAACAGACATTCCTATTGAATCAATCACTTTGGACACCAAGGGATGCTGATACAGACTTAAACATATCCTTTCATATTCTAGGGATTTGTGACTTACTATATCCAATTAAAATATAAATGAAAAGAATCTTAAAAAAAAAAAGTCTTTGAAAAGAAACAGTAAAGTGGGCTGGGAATGTGGCTTAGGGGTAGAGTTCTTGCCTCGCATGCATGAAGCCCTGGGTTCAATTCCTCAGGACCACATACACAGAAAAAGCTGAAAGTGGTACTGTGGCTCAAGCGGTAGAGGGCTAGCCTTGAGCAAAAGGAGCTCAGGGACAGAGCCCAGGCCCAGAGTTTAAGACAGCACTGGGAAAAAAAAAAGAAAGAAAAGAAAAGAGAAAAGAAATAAAAGTGGAAAAGCTTTAACTTTCTTTAACCTTTTAGGAAATCTAAGGCGCCAGGTGGTATGGCAGAAAAATAACATTATTATCTAAAACATATTGTTATGATATTATCTAAATAACAGCTGGCAAATAACAGATGTAATAAACTTCCATCAAAAATCATAACACTCTCCTAAGGCTGGTCATAACTTCTAGTGATAAAAAAAAAAAAAAAATGTGGAGATCTCAGAGTGCTCTCTGATTTCCAGGAGAGCAGACAGCCTACATGTTTGCCTTTTACCAAGGTCTGGGCTCCTACAGCCTTTTATAATCAGCTACACAGAGACCAGAAACCCATATAAAATAAGCAGAATAGTGAACCAATATAGACACTCTAGTCAATTGCTGAAAATCCACAGAAATTGAGATGGATGCTTCTAAACCAGAAAAAAATAACAGCCAATGATAAAGATTTAAATGGGGAAAGGATTGCTACGGAAGATTTTTTTTTTTTAATGCTCCAAAGTTAGATTGAGACAAATGTTGTGTAACTTAGGCAGTTTAAAACACTGGATTGTCAACCTACGAGTAAATTCTATTGCGTAAATTACAATTCAACAAGTTTGCAAACATTTTCATTCAATTCCAATGCACCATAAGCCACATTTTTGTCATTCATTCTGAATTAATCCTATCAAAAAATATTTAAATAGCTAGCATCTAAGAACCAGAAGACCATTCTTAACTAACACAGAAGTTATTCCCAAAATACGTTAAATTACAAAACATTTAGGCAAAAAAAATTAGGTTTTATATTGTTCTTAATCATCTCACACACATACCTTTCTATGTACTATATACTTATAAAACACAAATCCTTTATAAAGATACGGTTTGTGTGTGTGCCAGTGACTTGCACTTATGCGCGCACTTGGCTTTCTTGCTCAGAGCCACTGCCCTACCACTTGACCCAGGCCTCCAATCCAGAATTTTGCTGGTTAATTAGAGATGAAATCTCAATAGTCCAGTTTCAATCCTCAGATCTCAGCCTCCTTAGTAACTGAGATGACAAGTGTGAACCCCTAGTGCCCAGCCTAAAGAGTTGGGCACAGTGACACTCATTTTTAATCCCAACTCTCTGAAGGCTGAGACAGGAAGATCACAAGTTTGAGGCTAGCCTGGGCTAGCCTGTCTCAGAACAGAGAGAGAGGAAAAGAGAAAGGGAAAAGAGAAGAAAGGAAAAAGGATGTTTCATTTCCAAAGAAACTAGTAACTGAAAATAAAAATGGCTGAAGTCATCAGCTCAAACCGGCCTGGCAAGGAAGAAAATTTGGAAGAGCTCATACCTGTGACCAGTTAAGAAAAATGGAATTTTATAGGACAATTTTGTTTACTCTTTCGCAGCAAGATCCCTTCCAGGTGAACTGCTTTTCAAAAGATCTGCAAGTTCCCTGACCCCTCATCCTACCATCCATCTCTACCTTAATGATGCAGCACCATTATCATGCTCCCCAGAGAATTTACCAACATCATCAACTATGACTCAAGGATCGGCTGCTCAGATGCTTATGCTTTGCTGCTGAGCTCTGAAGCCCAAAAGAAATAAGTCCTACAAAAATGACACACAACCCTCTGAGTACAATTCCATTTCAGTACTGGCCAACATGCATCTTCTGAGCCCAGAGCCATAAATGTGATGTGTGGGTTCACAACCTTCATAGCAGGAGCATAAAAATACTCGTACCTGGCCTGGGTCGTTGTACCACAGTTCATCATGAAGTCGGTCGGGGTGGGCCTTTTTGCGCTTAATTTCTGCGATGACATCAAACACCTCAGAGTCTGAGCTGCTAGAGCAGGTGCTGTCCTCGTCAGACTCACATTCTGATTCGCTGGCACTCTCTAACACAGGGTGGAGAAAGCACAGAAGTTGCAGAAATCAATCAAATGGTTTTTGTGCCGACTTCCAAATGACCTGAGCCTCTACGCCTAAGCAACTATCTGAGGGACAGCTCTATAACCCACCGCTAAGCAATGCCACGAGAAAACATAGATACATAGCCTGTAATGCTAAGTCATAATGTAACTGGGTAAACAATTTTTTTTTTACAAAAAAAGCCAAGACCTAATAAGTGGATAAATTAACATAGTAATGGAGATTCATACTTTAAAAACTATGTCAAGGGGCTGGGAATGTGGCTTAGTGGTAGAGTGCTTGCCTAGCATGCATGAAGCCCTGGGTTTGGCCCTGGGTTTGATTCCTCAGTACCACATAAACAGAAAAAGCCAGAAGTGACATCGTGGCTCAAGTGGTAGAGTGCTAACCTTGAGTAAAAGAAGCTCAGGTACAGTGCTCAGGCCCTGAGCTCAAGCCACCCCAGGACTGGCAAAAAACAATAACAAAAACAAGTATTTCAATGCTGGTGGCTACTCAGGAGGCTGAGATTTTAAGATTTGGGTTCAAAACCAGACTAAGCAAGAAATTCTGTGAGACTATCTCCAATTAACCACCCAAAAGCCAGAAGTGTAGCTGTGACTCAAGTGGTAGAGCACTAGCCTTGAGGGAAAAAACTAAGGGACAGCATACAGGGCCCTGAGGTACTGGCATACATGTGCACACAAGAAACAACTTCACAGACACAGTACATGTGAGTCAGCCATGAAGGGAGAAGAGGAATGGAGAAGAGCCCTGCAGGTAGAACATGAAGGGAAAGAGCTCTCCGGCTATAGCAACAGCTCCACAGAACCCTGAGAGGTTAGGGATTGGGAGCATTGCAAATGCCAGACTGAGGCCACAAATGCAACACTGACAATCTTACATTGTTTTACGTAAGTAGCAGCAATAAAAGATTTTAGTCCTAGAAAGCAAATGCACAGAAAGACAGAATTATACAGATACCATGAAATATAAGAAGTACAATAAAGTAGTATAATAAAGTACAATAAAGTGACCCGGGCCACAGTGGCTCACATCTATAATCCTAACTACTCAGGAGGCTGAGATCTGAGGATTGTGGTTCAAAGCCACCCTGAGCAGTAAAGTCTGTGAGACTCTTATCCCCAATTAACCAACAGAAAACCAGAAGTGGCACTGTGGCTCAAAGTGGTAGAGTACCATCCTTGAGAGCAAAAGCTCAGGGACAGTGCCCAAGCCCTACATTGAAGCCCCATGGATCCCAGGGGAAAAAAAAAAAAGACAAACATTGCATGATTCCACTTACTCAAAACTGTCAAATTTAGGGACAGAAAGTGGTAGTCACTGTTAGGGCTGGAGGAATGGGCTTTCTGGAGAGACATTGCTACTTAAGTCCAAAGTTTCAGTTACATAAGAAGAGAGATCTGGAAATTGGTTGCCAACAATGTGAATGTACTTAACTGGCCAGTTAAAAATAGTTAAGATAAAAATGTTTGTTGTGTGTATTTTGCCACGATTTTTTAAAGTTAGAAATTAAGATTAATCCTACAGAAGAAAAATCAATATAGCAGTAGCAGAATAGTAAAATACAAAATCAGAGCTCTGTGTATGTGCACTACATGACATACACACTATTGTCATCCCCATTTACCAGGAAAAACTAAAGAACAGAGTGATTAAATGATTTGCCCCAAGTCTTGTGCCCAGGCCACTTAAAAAGTTGGTGGAGCAGAGATTCTGAGTCAGGCCACTGGGCTTTGGAGTCAATACTTCTATCTATGCGGGTACAGACTTTAAGTAGCAGACACAATAAAGGAGGGCAGACAAGAGCCAGGAGGAACAGGTAACGATAGCACATGGAAGGTCTCATCTGCGCACAGCTTTCTGTCAGGTCTGAGGATACAAAGTAGAAAAAAAAAAAGCATCTCCATCCTCAAAGTTGCCACCATCTATTTGGACCCACAGAACAGATGAAATGAAAATGGGGTAGAAGCTGTCTACATGAGCAGAGAGAAGCCTTCCAACAGAGGTGGGCCACAGTTACTGTTTCCTCATCAAACCAGGAGCACCTGACAAAAGAAGACTGGCAGGGAGAGGCCACCAGCCCATCTTCAGGCCTGAGCCTTGGACTGGAGACTGGACTCTGGACCCTGGACCCTGACCCCTTCCCATACGAAGACTGCCCAGCTTGGCAGGAAACAACACTTTGCTAGCAAGTCTTAGAAATGAGACTTCTCACAGTCTGATAAACAGAAATTTGGGAAAAATAGTATCAGAAAGAAGGACGGATGATTCCATTGCTGTGTGGGTTTGCTGACTATAATTAAAGAAAATGAGAAGAAAAAGAGAAGATTTCAGTTTCGGGATGCTTCCAAAAGGGCTAGGATTAAGCAATAATAGAAGCACAAAGTCTTGGCCTAATGGCTCTTCCACTCACCTAAATCTTCATCTAGCTTCGTCTTCGGAGGCTCCCACGGAGGCCTAGCAGCCTTGGCCTTTTCTTGTCTGCTCCCCAATTCTTCTTCAAATTTGTCGTACAAGTCTCGGAGCCTACTTGTTCCAACTACAGTAGAATCTCCCTTTGCAAAATAAAAGATCAAAAGGAGGAACTATATAAATATTGACCACATCAGAGACGGATATTATAATTTATCAAAGAATTTTTAACAGCAAGATACCATTTTTCAACTCCCAACTGAGCAAGCACTGAAAAACAAAATACCCAATGTTGGCAATGATCATCTAAATCAAACACACTTGGATGGCTGATAGTCTTCACATAAGCATACTTGGCTGTCGTTTCGGAATATTACTCATTCATCTATGCCCTTTGACCCTGGCCTTCAGGGAAAAAAGAAATAGTCTATAAATCTTCCCCTCCCACCTTCTCACCACAAACTACTAGTGAAGTTCTTCATTCTACCTATTCTCTCCCAGAATATGTCACTTTAAATGCCCGCTCTTCAAGTTGGTAATATCAAAATGTAAAAAGCAGAACTTACAACTATTAAAACAGAACAAAGGCAAATCATAACATCTACTACCCAAAAATAGAGCTAATTGCTTTTTCTCAGGGCCATGATAGTTCTGACATTCCGTAACACCATGTCTGTGCCAGAGGGGAAAAAAAAAAAAACACACAGGTAGATGTTCAGGCCATGAAGCTTATTAGCCTCCCTTCTAACAATATGTCTGTAACTATGTAAGACTAAAGCAGCTTTGCAAGTTTAAACCCTCTGCACTCCAATTCCTTAGTCTTTGTTGTTTGATGAATGCCAGCCAGGCCCAGTAATTCAGGCCTGTAATCCCAGCTACACAGGAAGCATAGGTAGAAGAGTGACAGCCCATTGCCTTACATGGGAGAAAGGGCTTGAGCTATGAAGGTAATAGAATTTGAGATGGAGAAATCATCTTGGATTACAAGTGGACCCCATAAAAGCAGAGAACCTCTGCCAACAGGAGTCAACGAGGCTACAGAAGAGGCTGGCAGGAGGTATTCAAGACATGAGAGGAACTTGAACTGCACTGCTGGCCTTGAAGATGGAAGGGATCCACAAGCAAAGAAATTCAGGTAGCTTCCAGGACAGCAAGCAAGGAAACAAGAACCTCTGTCCTCTAGCCCCATTGAACCTAACTCTGCCAATTGATTTTTCTCCACAGCTACAGAAGGGAACACAGCCCTGCCAACACCATGATTTAGCCAGTGAGCCCCCAAATTGGACTTATGACCTCCGGTGCTGTGTAAAGAGAAATGTGTGATGTTTGAAACCATTCAACACAGGGAATTTTGTAACAGCAAGGAAAACAAATTTCTGAAGCAGACAGCAGCCTGGCAAAGGGATAGAAAGGGTAGCCTGGGCACCGTTGTAGTGGAAGGCTTCCCATCATGCCCTCACAACTCCTGGGTGCACACAGGTGTGTAAGATGGGCTGTCCAGGTGCTCATCATCCTGCTATCATCGAGGCTGCTCAGGAGGCAGCAGAGCCTGGCCATCCCTGAGCCACGGAGCAAACACTGGCCATGGCTTTCCTCCACACGCCTGTTCCAAGACAAATGAACTTGGCTCATTTAAGACACATTTAAGCCAGGTATCATGACTCACAGCAGCATACCAGACAGAATGCATTTTTGCCAGGGATGTTTGAGGATTAACTAAGGTAATAAGAGACACATGGAGTACAGAACTTAGCTCAAGAGCTTTCCTTTCACTGCAGCATGTGACCTATGACTTAAAAGCCTGTCCTGATTCATCAAACAAAATATCACCACTAGTAGGGATTTCTCAGACTTTCTTCTTACAAAAGGAAGGAGTTCTCCTTTCAAGTTCAGACAAAGAAGCCACGAAAGGTCCTTCACTTAAGATATTTTGAACTTTAAAAACGCAAAAGCAACGCACATTCCACAGAAACTATACTTCACGTTTTGGATTTGGATGTTTTTATTCTCAAGTCTGCACTGTGCTATGACACGGTCCTGCACTGCTGTCGGCCACATCATCACGAGGGGCCACATCAACACCATACACTGTGAGGTACTGTGCCATCAGCACAGGTGGAGTCAAGCATCCAGTGTATTATATGGGACATTCAATTCTGCATTACAGAGTGCTTTTTTTTTCCCCAACTACAGGCTAATTTAAGTGTTCGAGCATATTTAAGGTGGGATGGGCTTATCCATAACACTTGTTATTACGTATTAAGTGCATTTGGGATTTAAGATAGGTTAGATTAATAAGTGATTCACTATATTACCCCATCATAAGTCAAAGAACACCTATATGTTCACAAAACTGTGAACAACATAACCCAGTCTTATTTAACCCTAGGCACTGAATCTCTTATCCCTAACTTCTTATGCCCCAAATCTGTACATAGTCATTCCTCACTCTCATATTCATCTCACATATGTTATATATCTACCTTGTGATTAACAGGCCCATATTAAGAGGAGGGATTGAAGGCATAAAGCCTACAGATAAAAAAGAAAGAGATGAGAGTGTGATGGAAAGGAAAATAAGGGTGGAAGAAAGAAAAGCAAAGTGAAGTATCTGTATGGCAATGACTTGGCTACAGAACTGCATGGGCCCTGTGTCCAGCAGCATGTGAACACAGCGACTTCTCCACACCCAGCAAAAGCAACCACAGTTCTCCACGTCAGCCAAGAAACAAAGGAAACTTCATCTAGCTGATGATCTTGTGTGTGTGTGTGTGTATGTGTGTGTGCTGGTCCTGGGGCTTACACATAGGACTTCGTCACCGTTTCTGAGCTTTTGGCTAGAACTCTACCACTTGATCCACAGCTCCTCTTTAGGTTATTCGTGGTTAACTGGACATAAGAGTCTCACAGACTTTCTTGCCTGGGCTAGCTTTAAGCCATGATCTCAACCTCCTGAGTAGCTAGGATTACAGGAGTGAGCCACTAGCACCCATCAGCTGAACTCTTTCTTGCTCAATGATGTGCTTTAAAAAGACAAACTTGGGCTGAGAAGGTGGCTCAGTGGTAGAGTGCTTGCCTTGCATGCATGAGGCCCTCGGTTCAATTCCTCAGCATCATATAAGCAGAAAAGGCTGGAAGTGGTGCTGTGGCTCGAATGGTAGTGCGCTAGCCTTAAGCTGAAGAGCTCAGGGACAGCAGCTAGGACCAGAGTTCAAGACCCAAGACTGACAAAAATAAAAATAAAAAATAGGTCTGGGAAAGTGGCTCAGTGGTAGAATGCTTGCCTTGCATGCACGAGGCCGTGGGTTCAATTCCTCAGCACCACATAAGCAGAAAAAGCCAGGAGTGGTGTTATGGCTCAAGTGGTAGAGCACTAGCCCTGAGCTGAAGAGGTGAGGGACAGTGCCCAGAACCAGAGTTCAGGCCCCATGACTGGCCAAAACAAAAAAATAAATAAAGACAAATTCAGAAGTTGGAGGCATGGTTCAGTTGTTAAGGTACCAGCCCCTGAGCAAAAGCATCAGGTACTGAATTCAAGTCCTAGTCTCAAACTGAAAAAAAAAAAAGACAAATTTTTCCTTATTTCCCATTTAGGGAGAAAAACACATACACATAATAAACACCACAAAACTGGCTGAACTAATCACAGGTGAGACCTTAGGAAATCCCCATATCAAAACTATCAGTGTCCAAAAACATGTAGAATAGGTATTTATTTAACCTATTGCATGCTTGGCCTTCGTTTTTTATTTGTTTAACAGCCTACATCTGTAGTAGTGATCCCTCCCTCTCTCTCCCTCCCTACCTCCCTCCAGTCCCCCAGTGACATATAGCAACCTCTGAAGGTTGTTTTGGTTGTCATCACAGGAAGGGCAACTAGCATCTAATGGGCAGACACATAGATGCTATGCAAGCTGCTACAATACACAGGGAAGCCCCACAAAGAACTAGCTGGCCCAAAATGCCAGGAGTGCTAGGAAGAGAAGCCCTGGTCTACAGCTTCGCTCCTCTGTCAGACCTACCACCTGATCCATGGGGTCGCTGGAGTAGTAGTTTTCTGAATGGGTGCATCGAATCCACACAGGTTTAAGGAGCTCCTCTTCTTCCTCCTCGTTTTTGTCAGGCAGCATCTCCTCTGATTCCTTCTCCTTGATGGAGGTATAGTTCTTTTCTTTGCCAGAACTCTGGCTGTCACTCCATCTGTCTTTTTCTTCCTCCCAACGAGCTCTCTTCTTCTCCCTGCTGGGGGACCGACTTGAAGCAAATGAAGAAAGTGAGTTATTAGTTAGCCATGCTCTTCCCTTCATAAACTATCTGGTGCACTCTTTTCATCTAAGAGAGATGCCATGCCATCTGTGACACTTTCGTTTATTAAACCAATGATTCCCCAAGACTAGTCTGCTAGCATCAGATTCTCCTCAAGTTTACTTTTGTAAAAAGCTATGAATTCCTTGACCCTACAGATCTACTTACTGATTGACAACCTCTGTGGCTGGGGCCCAAGAGTCTGTATTTTTAATAGTCTCTCCAGGTAATTCTGGTGTGCATCCTGTAGGTTCAGCGACACCTGCTAAGCTGTAACTCCTAGAAGAGACAGATATTTGGGAAATATTTAGAAATCGACCTGTGTAGACAATTGCAGCAATGAGAATTCCAGTCTCCAATCTTTCTCGTCTAGCAGTGGAGCAGCAGCAGCTCCCCTAACCATCTTTTTGGAACTCCAGGCTTGAGTATCACCACATAGTGAAGCAAAATTTGGGCTGATTCCAATCCCTACAAATACTAACACTAATAAGAAAGATGAACCAACTCTGTCTCCTTGAAGTCTTGGAGCTTGAAGTATGCCAAGTATGCAAATATACACATTTTAACAACGAAAATGGAATTCAAACCTGCCTTTCCCCTTTCCTGATCAACAAGAGTAGGAATGCCTTTCCCTTCCAATGCACCTTCACCTGAACACTTTTTAACAGTTACACATTATCCTTTTGAGGTACATAATTAATGAATCTAATGATAGCCATTGAGCTAACATTTTTTCCCAGCTGTAGTTCCCCCAAATTCTACCATGAACACAATTGTGTTTTTGAGCTTTTGTCAAATGACCTCCCTTTTAAAGACCTCTCTAGATAGGCAGCACCTGTTTAGACCACTTGCAAGCTCCATGCCCACCCATCCTATTGATAAGGTGTTTTTGTTAATCCTTGCCATGATAAAAAAAAAAAACTGTACTTAAACTGGAATTTTTTAATCACTTTTAAAATTATTACATTTTTCTCACTTCCTTTGTGAATATCTTGTAATATGTTATGCTAAATTTTTTTGTCAGTTATGGGGCTTGAACTCAGGGCCTGGGCACCGTCCTTAAGCCCCTCTGCTCAAGGCTAGCACTCTACCACTGGCCACAGAGCCATTTCCAGTTTTTAAGTGGTTAATCAGAGATAAGAGTTTCACAGGGACTTTTCTGCCTGAACTAGCTTTGAACAGCGATCCTCAGATCTCAACTTTCTGAGTAGCTAAGATTACAGGCGTGAGCCACTGGTACTGGGCTCTAAGTCAACACATTTTTTTAATTAGAACAGTAGTCTTTTTGATTCATTGGGAGTTTTTGTTTTTTAAATTCATTTTTAGAGGGTACTGAATTTAAGGCCTTGCACTTGCTAAGCAAGTATCTAACTACTTGAGCCATGCCTCAGACCTGAAGAGTTTTTAATTAATTCTGGCTGGGTGCCATGGCTCACCTCTGTAACCTCAGTATCTGGGAGGTAGGATTGAAAGGAGCATAGCTCACTTTTAGCCCAGGGTAAAATTAGGAAGGCGCCATCTCAATGATAAATCAGGCACGGTGGCAGATGCCATATGCACAGGAGGCATAGTTAAGAACACTGTGATCCAAGACTAGTTCAGGCCAAAAACATGAGAGCCTATCTGAAAAATAAAGCAAAGAGGGGCTGAAGGTGGAGGCTCAAGTGGTAAAGCAGTTGACTAGCAAACATATTCAACTCTAATATCACAAAAAAACAAAAAAGGTCATTATTTTGCCCTAAGTATTATAACCTTATGTTTTCCTTAAAATATTGCCTGTTTATAACTACATACAACTTTTTGTGTGTGTGCCAGTCCTGGGGCTTGGATTTAGGGCCTGGATGCTGTCCCTGAGCTTTTGTGATCAAGGCTAGAACTCTACCAAGTGAGCCACAAATCCACTTCTGGCTAGTTTTGGGTACTTAATTGGAGATAAGAGGCTCACAAACTTTCCTGCCCAGGCTGGCTTCAAACCGAAATCCTTAGATCTCAGCCTCCTGAGTAACTAGGATAACAGGTGTGAGCCCCTGACATCTGGTTACATACAATTTTTTTTTAGAGATTTTTTATGTATACTTTCAGCCTTACCGTTTTACTTAGAAATTCCTTCTCATCTAAAGACCAAATAGTTTATATGTTCTTACTTTTTACACTAAATGGTTTACTATATCTCTCCATAATTTAGGGCAGAAATCTAACTGCTGTTATTTCCTTAAGTGGCTTGCCAACTACCAGTGCTTCCTCTGATCTGAAAATGCAGCTTTCTTGCCCTAGGGGATCATGGGATATCTGTAGTCCTGTCCTTCACCTCCTTTGTCCTCTGCTACATCCTTTGAGTTTTCTTCCCACTGGTCCTAAGTATTTCCTACATTTATTACATGATATTTTAGTTCATTTGATTGTGGTAGTGAATGTATTTTGTTTTCCCTGGTATTTAAGACAGCTGTTAAAATACTGAGGGCAGCTCTTAGCTCCTAGAGACTGTTTTGGTTTTGCAGTTGTTTGTTTGTGTTCCTGACACATTTTCACACTGAATCAATATGACCCCCATAAGGCAGACACTAATACTTCCTATAAAGGTGGAAACACTGTTGGAAACTAATAACTTACCCAATATCGCAGTTAAATGATAATATGTTTGACACAACATTCTGCCATGTTCAAAAAAACAAAAAAATCCCACCAAATACTCAGCTACTATTATTAGTTCCGATAGCAAGAAATACAAGCAAAACACATCCTCACTCCATGTGTTCTATATGACAAATAGTCAGTTATCTGCTGTGAGCATCTATAAGTATTCATTTTTTAACACCTTCAAAGGGGCATTTTAAAACCGGAACAAAGGTCACAGGACCTCCCCCCCACCCCCAACAAGAAGACCACCGAGAGTCAGTCTCTACAGCTGTTTTATTTAAACGGGCTGCAGCTCGGGCCTCGTCCTACACTCCAAGTCAGTGGAGCCCAGGAGGAGAGCCCCAAGCTAAGGATTTGCAGGTCTTATAAAGGCACACAACCAGGTGGTTTAGCACCACGTGTTGCTCTGCTCTGAAACAAGCAACAAATGGTCACTGCCTCAAATACTCTAACATTTCAAAACCTTCTTTTCTTAGGGCTCTCAGACACTCCAAAATTCAAACTCCAAACTCTAAACTGTTTCTTCTTAATAATGTGCTCTATTGCAAGCTGTGATAACTTTTCTTCCTTTACAACATGTGCACCTCTCTTTTTTTCTTCATCTGCTCCATCATTAGAACTCACAGAATGCAAGTGTTCTTCCTCTGAAAGCTGCCAGGCACTGGAGAAGCCTCTGGAGCAAGATTTCTATCACTTACTTACCCATTAAAAACCACCAAGCTCGAGCAGGTCCTCAGTGATGCCCAACACAGTATCCTGGCTTCTCTCCTGCTGCCTCTCCTCCTCCAGCCCTTTGCTCACTCTGGCTCAATCTTACCTAACCCATGGCACTTAGTGCTGCTATTTGGAGGCTCTTTCCTCAACCTTATACTTGGATGTCCAACTAACTACTGAACAAATTCATTTGGTTGTCTCCAATTGTCTAGACCCACATCATCCAAACTGCATTCATCTTTCTGCCTTCCTTAGAGTCCCCCATCCACTATGGAACATGATGAGATCATAGGTGATCACCCCCACATTTCTCCCCTTGCCCTAACACAACTGATTAGTTATTGTGGCCTATGGCTGGAGTCATACTCTACCTTTCTCCATTACCACTGCCATTACCTTGGTCTAGGCCAGTCACTTTTCAAGTGAATTACTACAGAAGCCTTCAAAACTAATTTCTGAGCTGGGCACTGGTGGCTCCTATCTGTAATCCTAGCTAATCAAAGCCAGCCCAGGCAGAAAAGTCCCTGTGAGACTCTCATCTCTAATTAACCACTCAAAAACTGGAAATGGCATTGTGGCTCAAGTGGTAGAGCGCAAAGAGGCTCAGGAACAGCGCCCAAGCCCTGAGGTTCAAGCCTCACAACCAACAAAACAAAAACCAACAACAGAAAGAGAAAAAAACCTAACTTCCAAACCTCTAGGCTTGATCCTCTCAGAGAAAACCTTACATGGGCTCTACTCTTTTTCCCTCATGCCCCATTCCCTATGCTTTGCTGCAGTATCAGTAATATGTCAACTTCACCAGAACTACTATACATTGGGCTAGTCACTGCTAGGTTCCCAGAGTAACATATGACCATCCCTATCAAAAGCTCTGAACCTGGGCTGGGAAGGTGGCTCAGTGGTAGAGCGCTTGCCTTGCATGCCTGAGGCCCTGGGTTCGATTCCTCAGCACCACATAAGCAAAAAAGAAAAAAACAGAAGTGGCGCCGTGGCTCAAGTGGTAGAAAAAAAAAAAAGCTCTGAACTTGCTTTTCCTTTAAGGTGAGAGTAACATATCACTCCCACCAGTACCATACCTGGGACACACCAGGACACCAGGTTTTTAAAGTTTGAAGGTGACAATGGCAGGCAATAGAGACTCCTTGTCTTAGTCTTTGTTCTAATTTTGAAAGCCTGTAGGTTTCAACATTAAATCGGACTCTTTTTTAAATCCTAGTTTACTGAATGAAGTATATACTCATAAATGAATGTTGGTTCTATCTTAAATGCCTAGTAGACACATTTTAAGATAATTTTATAGCTTAAACACCAAGACTTAAAACTTTCTACTATCCCATTTAGCCATGGATCGGTATAAATCTTGGAGTCAGCTCCTGGTTACTGTAACACTTTTCTGAAAACAACTTGCTAATATTCTATCCAGTTCTTTTATACCCCATATTCCCAAGAAACATTGTTCTGTGGCTTTCTTTCCCTTGGTTGGGTCTTTTTGCTACACAACCATGAGCTGAGTTTTCCTTCCACTTTTTTCAGTGTTCTAGAACAGTTAGAAATATTTCTGGAAGTGTTAGAAATTTGACTTTTTCTATTTTTCCATGATTAACCTGTTATGGTTTTCTTCTTCTTGGGTGAAATTTGCAATTTTGTTTTCCTAGAAACCAAATCCATCTCATTCATGCATTTACTTTTTAATAAAATATCTGTTCTTATAACATTTTACAATTTTTAAATCTCCTCAATTCCCAAAGTATACTGGATCATACCCAAAGTTGTATATAATTCTCTTTTCTTCCGTTTCCACTATAAGTTGTATGATCTTTCAAAGGCTCATTTATTTCAAAGGGTTGCTTATGTACAAATATGACTGTGTTCCTTATGGTTCTGTTTCTATTTCATTATTTTATATTTAAATCGTCTTTTCTGTTTTTCCTCACACTCTACCAATTTCCAAAGCCAACTGGCAGCTTAACAACAGTTGCCTAAGTGTTTAATCTGTATTAATCTCAGTAAGCCTTTGCCATTAAAAAGGGAAATATAACAAATCTGATTGTGAAGCCAAAGAAACTAAGACTTACAAAGAAAAGCTAATGATTGGCCCTAAATCAGTCAGATTCCAGAATGCTAGCCCTCGCTGCCATGACATAAGACCATCCAATTGCCTTCTGGATGTAGAACTGGTGTTTCAGGTGAAAGCAATCTGGCTGTCCTTTTCCTAAAGAAAGTCCATCTATAGCTAGGCTCTTTTTCCCTCTCCCCCAAAAAAACAAGTAAATTGAAGGATAGAATTACAAATTTCCCAAATTTAAAAAAAAATACCTGGAATGATACCTGGTCAGATAACTGTCTACCCCAGTGGAGATATACGGAGATTTCCCTAGTACACAATCAACCTATCTGGAAATCAAGTCTATCTGCACATTAAAAAAAAAAAAAATCTAATGCAGAACTGGCTGCTTTACCTTTCCTCAGGTCATCCTGGCCATACTCAGAGCACATAGAAGACTTGGCACAGAAGACTTGACTACACAAACACAAAATCTGAATCTCAAGAGATAATCCTACAGCTTCTTCCGGCGTCAAGTCCTTGCTTACCTTCCAGACCTCTTATACTCTTTTTTGTAGGACCTTTCCAGAGATGGTGATCTTCGGTTGTCCCGGTGCCTATGTCTCTCCCGTTCCCGCTCTCTTAAAGAAATTAACACACAGAGCTGTTAGCAACAGAAAGACTCAAAAATACCATGTCTTCACTAAGTTTACTTTCTAAATAAATGGACCATATCCAAGGATTTTTAAGGCAATACTGATTCTGGGGTCTTGTATGCTTCCTTAATTTATCAGAGAAAAAGGAAAGAAGCTGGGTACTAGTCCTAGCTACTCAGGAGGCTGAGATCTGAGTATCATAGTTCAAAGCCAGCCCAGGCAGAAAAGTCCAAGAGATCTAGTTCCAATAACTATGAACCATCAAAGAAAACCAGATATGGAGCGGTAGCTCAAGCAGTAGAGTGCTAGCCTTGAACAAAGACACTCAGGGATAAAACTCAAGATCCAGGACCAGTAACAACAAAAAAGGAGGCTCTCTGTAGAAGTTCACTTGACAATTGTTCATGTTTTCTTTGAAGAAATTATGCTTTAAACTAAGTAATACAGGAATTTTTATCATATTCTTGTAATTAGCAAATTCTTGCTTATTTAAAGGGCTCTCCTATTGATTTCTATGCATCTATGAAATAAATACAGAATAAAACCTTTAAAGATTAGGATAAGGTTCTATTAAAAAAAAAAAAGTAGTGAGGGGATGGGCACCAGTGGCTCATGTCTGTAATCCTGGCTACTCAGGAGGCTGAGATCTGAGGAACAAGGTTCAAAACCAGCTCAAGCAGGAAAGTCCATGAGACTCTGATCTCCAATGGACCACCAAGAAACCAAAGTGGAGCTGTGGCTCAAAGTGGTAGAGTACTAGTGTTAAACACAAAAGTTGAGGGACAGTGCTCAGGCCCTGAGTTCAACCTCCACAACTAACCAAAATAAAGAGCACTGAATCCTTCTCTTATACAGTGTAGTTCTAAGCTACGAATAATAACTTGCCATAACACAATCAACTGACTGCTGTTTCTTTTTTTTTACTTTTTATTTACTTTTTAAGTTTCATTCTTTTAAGTAAACATAAACAGTATAATCATTTTTTAAGAAAATACCATATATGTAGACACTGGGTTTACCTACCATAAATATAAAATGAGGATTTTTTTTTCTGAATGAGGAATTTTTTAAACCACCCAATGCAAAACTGGAATACAATAATTTCTGAGTCTATTTAATAAGTACAGTGAAGGTCTAGGGAAAAGTCTGAATTAATGAATCTGAATCAGAAGTTCAAAACTAAGGAAGTAACCCCCCACCCCTTTACAACAAATACATACATCCCTTAGCTAAAATGCTAGAACCAGAAATGTTTGAGGTTTGGGGGTTTTCTGGATTTTGGCATATTTACACAAATCTTACCAGCTGAATATCTGAAATATGAAATATTCTGAATTCCAAAATTTTTTGACCTTGACATACAGCTCTCAAATAGCTTTATATTTTGGAGCACTTTGAATTAGATTATCAGATGAGATACCATCAACAAAAGACAATAAAATGTCTGAACTCAAAAGCATCCCCAAACTTACATCCAAATGGAAGAAATGTTAATATGGTGGAATCAAAACTGCAGTAATTGCTTAGAAATTAAGACTCAAATTATTTCACACCTGGAGATTCCCCCATTCTCAAGAAAGATTCCTTTTAATAATACATAACCTTCTGGTACACACCACCTGTCCAAAATAAAACACACAACTTGGAGACCACATTCTCTGACTGATGAGTTTCTAAGACAATAGTTTCCACTTAGGTAGTAATCTCTATTCTAGAGATTTCAGTGGATGATAGCATGTGTCAAAACTATAACGCAATTTATAATGACATAGATGCTAAAAGATAACTGCCTATATTTAAAAAAAAAGAATACATGGAGGATAATTTTAAGTTTTGATGCTGTTTAACAGCTAGCCAATAGGATTTTACTTTTTAAAATGTGTTTTTTTTTTTTTTTTGTAGGTCATGGGGCTTGAACTCTGGGCCTGGGTGCTGTCCCTCAGCTCTTCAGCTCAAGGCGAGCGCTCTACCACTTGAGCTACAGCGCCACTTCCGGTTTTCTGGTGGTTTATTGGAGATAGGAGTCTCACAGTCTCTCCTGCCCGGGCTGGCTTTGAACCGCGATCCTCAGATCTCAGCCTCCTGAGTAGCTAGGATTACAGGTGTGAGCCACCAGCGCCCGGCTAAAATGTGTTTTTTTTTAATGTCAATATTGGGACTTGAATTTGGCCAGGGCAATGTCCCTGAGATTTTTTTGTGCTCAAGGCTGGCACTCTACTTCATGAACCATAGCTCCACTTGCAGATTTTTGGTGCTAATTAGAGATCAGAGTTTTACAGACTTTCCTGCCCTAGCTGGCTTTGAACTGCAATCCTCAGATCTCAGTCTCCTGAGTAGCTAGAATTACTTGTATAAGCCACTGTTGCCTGGCAAGAATGATACTTTTAATGATTGTTCCTCTAATGGGCAGAAGTTTAAAGTCCAATTTGGACACCAGTAACACTGTGAGTCCGTTTCAAGCATTAAGCACAGAATGCTAGCTCTACGCGAATTACTGTTAACAGGTCATCCATGGGGACTCCTACAAGGTAGTACTACCCAGCTGGGCAAAGCCCACAGCATGCTTCCTCCCCACTGCAGAGCAGAATGCACAGGGTATACACCCACAGCTATTTCCTTTCCCATCTCCTGGAGTCATCTTGATCTCTCATGGTATCCAATACACAAACATACACATCCACTTCGCTTTTTTTTTTGTCGGTCATGGGGCCTGAACTCTGGGCCTGGGTGCTGTCCCTCAGCTCTTCAGCTCAAGGCTAGCGCTCTACCACTGTAGCCACAACGCCACTCCTGGCTTTTTCTGCTTATATGGTGCTGAGGAATCGAACCCAGGGCCTCATGCATGCAAGGCAAGCACTCTACCACTGAGCCACCTTCCCAGCCCCACACATCCACTTCTTAACAAGCCTTTTTGTGAAACTCTGGCAGTTGATATTCAACCATGGTTGAAGAAGGAAAATGAAATTCGCAAAAGGTCAGATTCATTGACACTAAGGATAGAAACAACAGAAGACAAGACTACAGAATCTGCATAAACTTAACACAATGTGTGCAAATGTGAGGAGTTTCAGTGTTGCTATAATTTATGTGTAAGTTATAGCAGGGCCTCATGTGCCCCAAATTTGACAGAAACATTGTATATATATATCACAGATGACTGACACTCCACTGGGACTCCAAAGGCTGTGGCTGTACCAACAAGGCAGCTGCAGGACAATATGCCCTCCGCATGTTATAAAACACTTCCATTCTAGTGAAAGAGCAGCTGAGGAGGACAGAGGTTCTTCACAGGTAAGAAGCCTCGTTCAGGAGAGATGACACGTAATCTCTCACAGCACCTGATTTACTAGGAGACATTCCCCAGTGTATGGACACCTGTGAGTTTCTTCAAATAAACACAGAACTCACAGTTGAAGTCTCAGTGGAAGAATTTGGGATGATGACAGCTCTAAATGAGAGGGGAAAGAAATGCTACCTAAAGCTTTTGCAGCATCATGCTGTCCCAAAGACAGTTAATAACAATCATTTTAGCTTTTGAAGGCAACTATTTACAAACTCTTTCACATTGATTCTCACTGTACAACTGTAAAATAAACTGTAACATGTGCCAAATGGTTCATCACAGAGTTAAGAACTGTCTAGAAACAGCAGTTCAGGCTACAAATAGATTTTTTTAATAAGGCTACAGACTCTCAGCCAGTCTAGCCTACCAGAAATCAGTCACCTCTACAGGAAGTTCCCTTCCACCTTCCATTAGGCCACAGAGAGAGAAAGGCACAACATGCCTTTCTGAACATGCCTTTCTGAGCAAACCAAACCTTCTGAGCAAACCACTCTTCACAACAGAGAATGACTACTGTCATTTACTGACAAAATATTTGGTCTGAATCAAACCAATACAGCCATAAGAAAAATATGCAAACCAAATTGGGAATGGACTCCTATCCTTAGGTTGTATATATACAACAGAAGGTAAACCCACTCTACAAACCCACCAAGTATAATGGCTGGCTTGAGGACCTTCACTACATTTAACACCAAAGTCCCCAAAATGAATAAAGGTAAACACAAAAGACAATAAACACACTCAAGGGGAAAGAAAGCAAAATGCCATTACTACTTGACAACCAGAATACCTCTAATCTTCATGGACACAGAGTTCATTGAAGGTACCAGTTCAACACAAAACAATCGTTTTGTGTCCTTTTACTTTTCAGTGCAAACCAATGGTTCTTAGCTTCTGACCTAACAAACTCATACTCACTTCTTTAAAAATCTGCTTTAAATTTTTCCGAGAAACACGTATGTAAACATAAAATTTTGCATGTGAATTCAGAGTTTCTAGAAGTCCATCTGGAATCCCAGTTTTAAGAATGACTACTTAAGAGCTGGGATATATAGCTCAGTGACAAAGTGCTTGCCTAGCAAGTACAAGGTCCTGGTTTCCATCCCCAGTACCAAAAAAGACCAAAACAACATACAGTTTTTTAAAAAATGACTGTATGAACTGTGTCTTGTACTAACAAAAAATAAACCAAAAACCCATAAAACTCATAAACCTAGAATAGAATGATTCTTTCCCTTCCCCCACCCACCCTCCACCTCCCTTTGGGTCCTAGGGCTTGAACTCTGTCTAGGCGCAATCCCTGAGCTTTTTTTCTTTTTCTTTTTGCTGAAAACTAGTGCTCTTTTAGTAGAGCCATGACTCCACTTCCAGCATTTTGGTGGTAAACTGGAGTCTCATGGACTTTCCTGCCTGGACTGGCTTCTGACTGCAGTCCTCAAATCTCAGCCTCCTGAATAGCTAGGTTTACAGGTTTGAGCCACTGGGACCCAGCAACAATGATATTTTTTAAACACAATTTTGCTAAGATGACTACATTCACTGGCAACAAAATAGGCTAAATGCTATTTTGTAAGACGTAACCTGGACAACATGTAACTAATCTTACTTCATTTTGTAAATAAAGCCAGACGGCAACAATGTTCAAGGCACTTTACCCAAAAAACAGAAAGAAAGAAAGAAAGAAAGAAAGAAAGAAAGAAAGAAAGAAAGGAAGGAAGGAAGGGAGGAAGGAAGGAAGGGAGGAAGGAAGGGAGGAAAGAGAGAGAAAGAGAGAGAGAGAGATCTCAAAGCAAGTTCTACCTGAACTGTTTTGATTCCTGATTGATAGAAAACACATGCAGGTCACCAATTCCAAGAGAACTCAGATTCTGTAACCAGAGGATGACGTTCACCTGAGCACAACTAGGTCTTCCATCGCACCAAAAGCCAACGCCAGATCACTCATGCCATGGATCACCGGGGAAATGTCAACCGTGTTTAAGCAGAGTTTTTATTTAAAAAGGAATTCTGGTGGATTCCGTCGTTTTCCTGACCACCCTATCCAAGCGCATCCCTGGCCTTTTACAAATGAAGCCGCGCGGGCTGGCTGCCTGGTTTACAGCAGGACGTGGGCCTCGGCCACTCCGGACGGCCCGCGGTGGATCCCGCGCGCACACGCACGCGCGCACGGATCGGTGCGCGCCCTCACCTGCTCCCGGCGTGCCCGCGCGCGCCCTCACCTGCTCCGCTCGTAGCTGCGGTGCCGCGGCGGCGGCGTGCGCCCTCGGTCGTACTCGGAGCGGTAGCGGCTGTCGGGTCTCCTCCGGTCGGGGCTGCGGCCGCGCTCCCGGCGTTCCGGGGACCGATGCCTCTCCCCGCGCCCGTGGCTGTGGTCCCGTGGCCGGTGATCGTCGTAGTGCTTGAGGCGCTCCGGGGAGCGGCGCTCGCTGGGAGCCTTGGGGAGCGGGTAGGGAGGGAGGTGCCTGAAGTGGGGGCTGCTGCTGCTGCCGCTGTTGCTGCTGCTGCCGCCGCCGCTGCCGCCGCCGCTGCAGGCGCTGGGTGGGAAGGCGCCGGGGCTGTTCTGGAAACTGTGGAAGCTGGGCGGGGGGAAGCTGTGGTGCGAGTACCCCGGGGGGTACTGGTAACCGACCTGCTGCGGCAGGACGGGCGGCGGCGGCGGGTGGGGCACGGAGGGCGGGGGCATCATGAAGGGGAAGGTGCCCTGCCCCGGGGGCGCCCCGGGGGCCGGGGGGTTACTGGGACAGGGCACGGGCGGGGGCACGGGCGGGAAGCAGGGCGGCACGGGGAAGGGGTGCCGCATCTGGTGGCCGGGGAAGGGGGGCCTGACGGGGCACGGGGGGAGGGGGCCCTGCGCCGACGGGGGCGCGGGGGGCGGGAAGGGCACGAAGTCCGGGCGCGGAGGCAGGAAGTTGGGGGCTGGAGAGTTGGAGAAGGTGGCGGAGGGGGCGCTGGGAGGTTCGTAGGGGTACTGCGCGGGCGGCTGCTGAGGGTGAAGCAGCCTCAGGTTCTGGGGTCTGAAGGCCGGGGCCGAGGGTCTGGCTCCAAGTCCCCGGCCCCGGGGACAGCCTCGTCCCGGGTGGAACGACATCCTGTGACTTCGTGAGAGGAAGGAAGAAGGAAAAAGTTAATTTAAAAAGGGGGGGAGGAAGGTAGGAAGAAGGGAGAGGGGAGGGAGGGAAGGAACCCCCAGTAAACAGGGATTGATAAATGCCCACCACCCACCTTAGTGAGGCGGCACTCATCCTTACTAGCTTCCTTCTAGTATCTGAAACTCTTTATGGCCAATAAACTCCCCAGCATCTCAACGACTTTTTCTTTTAATAACCTACGTTCCTCTTCTGCGCTCTACAGTCACCAAACTCCTGATGACAGCTCCGTCTTAGAATTACCTAACGAAGTGAACTGTTTACCAATACTTGAGTGGGCAGACAGGTGCACACCTGAATTCCTTCACAGGTTCTGCCAAGACATCTCTGGTGCATTCCAGCAGCCAGTTCACCCTTAACTGCCACACACTCTCTAGGCAACCTTCCTGACATCCTGATCCCCGGGCGGACACAGGCAACAAGAACATTGCCCGCTACCAAACGGAAACACCAATGCCACAGTAGAGCTCTCTCGCTGGTTCTGCCAATTCACCAAGCCTATTTGCATCCAATTTCATCCTGCACCAGTTCCTTTCTCTTGATTAAGCCTAGCCCGCCACACTCTGGATCCCAACCCCAAACGTCCTGAAATCCATGGTCATTTTCCGCCAGCTGATATGTGGAGCTTTTGGTCCCAATACCCCTTCCCTGATGGATGATACCGCCTCTGTGTTCTTCCTTCCTCTCCAGCTCTTTCTCCTGGCAGTCTTCTGTGCCAGCTCCTATTGGGCTAGGGGATTTCTACCATGTAGTATTCTTCTTGGATCCAGCCTGGAAACCTGCTCATCCTCTTCTAAAATGACTCTACCTCTGGCATCGCTCAGTGACCACCTCTCTGCTCATCAACTTCAAAGCTCTACTAGATCCAGAATGCCAACTGCCAATTCAACCTCTCTCCTTAACTCAGGATCTCATCCCTCCACAAATACAACTTAGCATATCTGAAAAGGAATGAACAGTCTTCCCCTCTAAATCAACATTTCCTTTCTTTCTCAGTGGTTCCTATCCCAATAAGTGAAGCAATGTATTGATCCTCAAGATATGAACCAGGGAAATCATCTGAAAACATATTCTCCATCATTTTTTATTACAAATGTATTCTAGAATGGGCATGGCACATAATTACAATCTCAGATACTCAGGAGGTGGAGACAAAAGTTTGTGGTTAGAGGCCACCCTGGGCAAAAGTTAGCAAGACATTATCTCAAGAACAAATGAGGCTGGGCTGGGAAGGTGGCTCAGTGGTAGAGCGCTTGCCTTGCATGCATGAGGCCCTGGGTTTGATTCCTCAGCACCACATAAGCAAAAGAAAAAAGCCGGAAGTAGTGCTGTGGCTCAAGTGGTAGAGCGCTAGCCTTGAGCTGAAGAGCTGAGGGACAGCGCTCAGGCCCAGAGTTCAGGCCCCACGACCGGACCGAAAAAAAAAAAAAAAGAACAAGTGAGGCATGGTATCACATGTCAGTAGTTCCACTACTCTGGACGCAGATGTAAAAGTGCCAGGGTTCAAGGTCAAGCTGATCAAAGGTAACACAAAACTCTAGGGGGAAAAAAACTAAAAGAAAGACTCCAGATGCTGGGTGCCCGTGGCTCATGCCTGCAATCCTAGCTACAACTGTGATCTGAGGAACGCAGTTCAAAGCTAGGCCAGGCAGGAAAGTCTCCAATAAATCACTCAGCGGGAAGTGGCGCTGTGGCTCAAGTGGTAGAGTACTAATCTTGAGCACAAAGAGGCATGGAACAGCACCCAGACCCTGAGTTTAAGCCCCAGGACCAGCAAAAAGAAAAAAGACTACAGAAGTAGCTCAAGTGGCCCTGAGATTAATCCCTGGTGCCAATATTGATTATAACAAATAAAATTGTGACTAATTAAGCAGGACAGGGTTCTGGGATATTGGGGCTTGAATTTAGGACCTTGAGCTCATTTGACTTTTTAGCTCAAGGCTAGCATTCGATCACTTGAGCCACACCTCCATTTCCAGCTTGTTCCTAGTTAAATAGAGATAAGAGTTTCTGGGGCTTTTGCCCAGGGCTGGCCTCTAACCATGTTTCTCAGATCTCAACCTTCTGAGTAGCTGGGCTTACAGACATATGTCACTAGTGCAGAGCTAGTCTGACATGTTTTTTGTTCTGGTCTGTGTAGATCCCTGCGTAGATCCCTGTCTACCCTGTACATGAACTTCCTTTGTATCATACCACTACTGAAAGAATGACTATGCTTACCACTCTTTCCATGTAGCTAAGTCCTTCCTGCTCACTATAGCCTAACACCTGCTTTGGCTCCTTGCTCTGTCCTAAGCAATTTCCAGTCCTCTCACACCACTCACCATGTACTGCCTTGCATCGTGATATACTGTCTGCATATGTCACATCTTCCACAGACAACATAAGTTCTACAAGACAGAAAAAATATTTATAAACATATTTTCCAAACTATAAGTGCTAGAAAACACTTGTGTATTTATCTTAGTACTGATTTTAAATTCCCCAATGTACTTGCCTATGAACAAAATTAAGAGCATAGTAGACTATATCCAAGTTTCCAAATAAATTTCTACATGTCATTACTACTTGTATCATAAATTCAAAATGATCAGTTGCTAAAAAGACTGAAATACAGTCATAATCCATCCTTCACTTACTAAAAGACTAGGAGGAAAATCATTTCCTCTGACCCCTCTTCTTTCCTCTCCTCATTCATTGTAAAATACAATAGGCATGGGTCAGAAACAGCAGTACCAGGTTCTATATCCCAACTACTAGATGCAAGTAGAAGGATACTGATTCAAGGCCAGCTTGGGCAAAGGTAGTGTAGACCCTATCTGAAAAAATAAATAACCAAAAAGCAAAGGGACTCAAAGGGCAAACACAACGCCCTGAATTCAATTCCCTATGTATATCAAATAAGGTAGACAGAAATCAAACATAAAACCACAGTGAAGCCGGCATTGTAGCTCACACCCGTAAACGTAGCTACTCAGGAGGCTGAGATCTGAAGATTACAATTCAAAGCCAGTCCAGGCAGGAAAATCCATGAGATTCCTATCAAAAAGCCAAAAGTGGAGTTGTGGCTCAAGGGTAGAGCACTAGTCTTGAGTATAAATGCTCAGGGACAGCACACAGGCTCTGAGTTCAAGCCCCAGGACCAGCACCAAAAACAGTAACATTAGCATTCAAATTCAAATATAACTGTATAGTTTTATTAATACAGCAGTTTACTTTTATCTTCAGCACTTCCCATAGTAGAGTTTTGTAAACAGACTTTCCAAATACTTGAACTTTTAGCAAAATACTATTCAAAAAAAGCTCATTAAGTGAAAAATATAATATAGAAATATCTTTCTAAAATCTTTTTAACTCAAAATCTATGAATAGTCTAGATTTTCAAATGAGTCACAAAATAATTTCAGATTACTGAGCTTTAGCAATTATAAGTTTAGTAAATAGTAGATGCCAAATAATGTGATTAATAGATTATTACTCATTTCTGCACTGTTAGGATTAAATGTGGAGTCCACAAGTTTACTAGTTGCCAAACGAATCAAAGCCACTTATAATTTCTAAGGCCAACAGGTCCTTCTGGGCTTATTTTCCAATACATCTCTTACAAAGCCCCTCCTCCTCAGGTTTTCCCAAATAGCATAGCAAGTGGTAACATTCAACTTCTCCTCTGTCTCCAAGTCTCTCAAATGCCACCTCCTCTACAGAGCCCTTCCAGATTCCCTTTGGGAAGTAATCCCCTGCTTAGCTGTTACCTACTTTTTTCCCAGTACTCACCAGACACTGCCTCCTATGACCGTCATGGGTGCACAAGGCTAGCTCCTCCACTAACTAGTTCATTACTTCTTGAAAACATGGATTGGTTTGCAATTATTTATGTGTCCTTCACAGTCTCTGGCCGAGTAGGTAGTCAATAAATTGTATTGTCTCATCGATGCAACACAGCCTGCAGAACTCAAGTAGCTCAAAACTTCACACACGAACTTTTCTTAAACACAATATCCCCAACACTGCAAGAAGTAAAAAAATAAAACAACATAAAAGTAATGTAGCAAACACAAGGAAAGAGGTTTGTGTGTTCAGGGCCTAAGGGAACACAAAGAGCTTCAGCATTCTGAAGCTAGGGGCGAACAGCAGTTAGGGTAATTAAGATTCTTTGATAATGTGTAATAATTTAACACTCGCTAGCAGACCGTCCTGGATGGTTCTTTTAGAAAGCCTGATCATGATATTCACAGTCAGAGTCAGATGTGGAGGCAATCTACATCTGTGTTGTAGATACAATCTGTAATCCAAAAGTCAAGGGACAGCACACTGGCTACTGGCAAAGTAAATGATTTCTGTCTCTACCCGTTCCTAGGTTGCTATTTTGAAAGCAGAAAAGAAGAAACTGCGTTGCAAAGTGTGACTGTGCTTTTACCGAGAGCCCCTTCCTCCCGGGTGGCTCTGCATCCCCGCCACCTTCGCCAGATGATCCGTGACTTCGAGTTTACATCTCCCGCCAGCCTGTGGCCCCCACGAGGCAAGCGCTGAGCTCCCGGTCCCGCTCCTTTCCAGGCCCCTGGTGACCCCAGGACTGGGTCACCGCGTGCGCCCCACAAATGAATGGAAAGCATCGTTTTCCACGGCTACTTCTCCGCGGGATCCAGGCCCGGGGGTCTCTCGTTTGCCCTCCGCTGTAGATCTGAACAAGGAGCTGCAGGATCCCAACTCCCGGACGCCCCAGCCCTGTGCCCAGAGCTCCAGCCCTGCTGAAATCCGGACACCGGGACACACTCAACCCGGCCAACACCTGCCAAGTGCCCCGTTTACCTACCAAAGAGCCGCGCGGTCACCATCGGGGCGAAGCCCGGCTGCGATCGCGACCGCCAAGACAGTGGCGCCGCCCGCGCCTCCGGAACAGGAAACCGAGGGAATTATGAAGCGAACCTGAGAAAGCTGGGCCCAGGGAGGGGGAAAAAAAAAACCTCTTGAGCACCCGCAGCGCCTAGTGCACGATGATTGGTGCGTCGACGAGAGCGATGGACATTTAGACCAATCGTTCGCCGAGGAACTTCTGACGCCCGCCCCCTCCCTTACGCTGACATCTTCCAATCCGGAAGCGCAACCGGGTGAGCGCGCATTTCCGCCGGGAGAAGGCGGCGGGCCGCGGCCTGAGCCTCCTGGGGTCCGCGCTGGGCGCCGCCGGCACCCGGCCCAGCCGACCGGCGGGCGCCCAGACATGAGTGACTCCGCGGGAGAGGGCGCTCGCCTCCGGCGCTATCCCGAGCTCCCGGTTTGGGTGGTGGAGGATCACCAGGAGGTGAGCGGGCTTCTCCCCGGGGCCGAATCCCCCGGAGTCCGGGAGGTGGAGGACGTCGGTGGCAGAGCGCTTGCCTAGCGCGCTGCAGTCCTGGGTTCGATTCCTAGTACCCCAAAAAACCTCTTGTCTGCGGGGCTCAGGGTCCTGGACCCTCCCCGCCCCGCCCCCCGGCATCTCTGTCCTCAGCTCCCGGCAGCGGCCATAGGGACAAGAACCCCAGAACACACCGTCTTCCCATCTTTTGACAAGGAGCCCGACGTTTATGAACCGTGAAAGGGGGTTGTGGCTGCTTCATAGCAGGGCAGTTGGTCCTTCGTCTAGACTTCTGGATGCCAAGAAGGGAGACCCATGGACCTAAGAAATTGGTTTAAAAGTAGGGTGAATAAGCCATGTAAAAGAGGAAGATGACCAGGAAAAAAAAAGAAGAGAGAGAGGGAAAGAAGAAGGAAGGAAGGAAGGAATCCAGGGAGCCTTGAACATGCAGCTAGTCATGGGCCTTGACTAGGTGTTCTTAGTCCTGATCCATTTTCTTGCACAGTAGAATTCGGTATTTTCCACTTTACAATTTAGCATGCATCATATATGTGCGGTTTTACTTAACATTATATATTTGGAATATTTGTTCGTGGTTTCGGCACCACATCTGAATGTGTGTCTGTCTCTTACAGGTTCTGCCTTTTATATACCGAGCCATAGGCTCAAAGCATCTTCCTGCAAGTAATATAAGATTTTTACATTTTGACTCACATCCAGACCTTCTTATTCCTGTGAATATGCCAGCAGACACGGTATTTGATAAGGAAACACTCTTTGGGTAATGTGATTTTGTTGCTGTTGTTAGCAGTTTTTCATATATTTAAAATACAACATATAGTAGAATAATTAAGGGAATTAAACTTGCTAAGCTCATGGGTTTATGTTTTCCTTCCTGATTTTATTTAGAGCAATATTGACAAACTCTTTCTTTGGGCTACATAGGAACCAGCCATGGTGGCTCATAGCTGTAATTCTAGCACTCAGGATGGTGGAGCGGGAAAATCTCAAATTTGAAGTCAACCTGGGCTACATAGTGAGGTCAAGGCCATTTCGTATTGCCGTATGACCACATATTAAAAACCTTTTTCAAGGGAAGGTTAAAATAAATCCAGACAGTAAACATGGTACGGTTTTCTGGCCATATATCTGAGTTCCAACAAAACAAGAAAAACAGTAACATCTGTGTTGCTGACCTCTAACTTAGAATGTAGAATTTTAGAAGAAACTTCAAAACTAATCTGACAGTCAAGCTCATGCCTGTAATATTAGCTACTCAGAAGGTGACAGCTATGGCAGAAAAGTCTACTAGACTCTCATCTCTAAAATAGCCACCATAGCAGGGCTGGAGGATGGCTGAAGTGGTAGAGCACCAGCCTAACAAATTTGAGGCCCTGAATTGAAACCCCAGTACTGTGTAATCTAAATAAGTTCTTCCTTGCTCTTTCCTTTAAATCTGAAATGAAAGTGGAAAAAAAGATGCTAAGCACAGTTGTATTAGCAACACATCCCTAATTTGTATATTTTTCTTTTCAGTATGGAGTCCTGCCTCAGTTCCTCTTCAGGGCCAAACTCCTGTTGATTTACAGTTTTATAGAATCAAAATGAATCATTCATCATCTGTCCTCTAGGAAAGATTGTAACTAATAGAGTTCTACATAACAACATCCTGCTGCTTTTCTGCAATGAAGTTCCCTGAAACTGTCACTGTCACTCTTCTATACAGACAGTGTTATTAGATTAATTGTAATCTATTGCATTTCTTTTTCCAAAACCTCCAACTGAATTGGAGGTTCTTAATCATTAATTAATTAATTCCTAAAGAAATGTGACTGCTCTGCCATTGTCCTACTCTTCTATATTGAGACTTTCTGTATTTTAGAAGTTAAAAAGGAATGTAAAGTATGAGAGGAGGAGATTGCTTAGGAAAGATGGGAGAAATTATGAAAGTGGTGACATTGATTAAGATGCATTGTACTTAGAGAAACTGATTTGAATGGTAACCCCTTTGTGCAGCTACTTAAACATAATGAAAATATTTAAAATACTGTAAAGGACATATTTATTAAAATACTGTAATTGGTCCTTGAATAATGGTTCTTAAATTTTTTAGCCTCATGATTCCTTTGTAATCTTTTTTTTTTTCCCCAGTCCTGGGGCTTGAACTCAGGGTCTGGGCACTGTCCCTGAGCTTCTTTTGCTCAAGGTTAGCACTCTACCACTTCAACCACCGCACTACCTCTGGCTTTTTCTGTTTATGTGGTACTGAGGAATTGAACCCAGGGCTTCATGCATGCTAACAAGCACTCTACCACCAAGCCTCATTCCCAGCCTCCTTTATAATCTTAAAATTCAAGTTGATGCTTAATATAGGTTATATTGTCTTTGTTATATGGAATTAAAGTAATAATTGTTTAAAATATTGTAAAAAGAAAAGGAATATAAGGAAAATGATACTGCAAAGATAATACATTGCAAAACAAACTAGTGGGAAGAATAGCATTGCTTATTGCAAATACCTTTGTTATATGGGAGACAACTTGGTTCTCCTAGCCATATCCAATATGTTGATTATGTTGTTTTGGTTGATGTATATGATGAAAATTCAAGCTCTTATAACTTAAGATTGGAAATGGAAAGAGTGTTGTCATAGCCTTTTCAGATAACTGAATATGATTTGATCCTATACCAACACTTAACAAGTGATAGTTTCTTCAATAAGTTTAGTTGAAATATGAAATCCAACAATTCAACTTTAAGTCTAAATAACTATAATATATTGGTCACTATTCCTTACAAGAAAGTGATGCTCAGCTCAAGTCAGTCACACATGCCTTTCCTTGAACTGCCTTTTTGTTCATGGTGCACAGCAGAAGTGCTTTCTGTACATTTCTTTTTTTTGTGACAGAAAATGTGTTTAAGTGTATATTTAGAATCAAGAATGAATACATTAAGGAAATTCTGCAGTGAAACTTTTTTTTTTTTGCCTAGTGTTTCTCAGTGAAGCATAAAATGACTCCCGTGGGGTTGGTGCTGCCTAGGACATGAGCCCACCAGTGTTTTTCTACAGTTAGTACAAATACTAACACAGTGGAGAGAAAATGACATCTTCATGAAAATAGTATTAACCTAGTGATTACTCTGTGAAAAGGTCTCAGAAACCTCCTCAAGTAGATGAAAGGATATTGGGGAGGAAGGGGAAGCACTCTCTAATAATTCTGATGTTTCTTCTCTTTCTTTTGCAGAGAGTTAAGTATTGAAAATTGGATTATGCCTGCCGTTTATGCTGGCCATTTTTCTCATGTAATATGGTTTCATCCCACATGGGCTCAGCAAATGGCAGAAGGCAAACACCACTTTTTAGTAGGGAAAGACATTTCTACCACAACAATCAGGTAATTTCCTCGTAGTTAAGTATGAAAAGGGCTGAATACGTTTATCTTTGGGCTCCTGTAACATTGTAAATATCCCTGTATACAAATAAGGTCAGATTAAAACCTCACTCCTTTAAAATGGGTTCTTGAAACACCAGAACACATTTTCAGCTCTTGACCTCTTTCATTTATATTTTGTTTCTGGTTAATTGTTTTTTTTTAGTAATATAATCTTCATCTTCTGGAAATTAGACTCCATTAAATTTTTTATGTAAAAATATTGTACAGAGGGGTTGCAGTTAATGAGTAAGGGAATGAGTACATTTCCTATTGAACATTGTTACCCCTCCTTTGTTTTTCCCCAACTATCCCTACCATCCTCCCTACCTCCCCAACTCCTCTCCAACTCCCCCACCCCAAGTTGGGAGTACTTAACCCAAGTTATTATCAAATCCTCTGAATCCTCTGAGTGAACTGGTGGCTCACTCCTGTGATCCTAGCAACTCTGGAAGCTGAGATCTAAGTATCATAGTTCAAAGCCAGAGCCAGCCTGGGCTGAAAAGTCCCTAAGACTCTTATTTCCAATTACCAACCAAAAAAATAAAATAAGATAACAGAAGTAGACTTGTGGCTACAATGATGCTATGCTAGCCTTGAGTCAAAAAGCTAAGGGACAATACCTAGGCCTTGAGTTCAACACCCATTACTGGCACAAAAGCAAACAAAAAATCCTCTGTCTTAAGTTACATGTACATCTGTTTTTGTTGTATATTTAGCCAGTATTCTCTGTGCTTGTAATACTGAAGTGTCTTTAGAAATACCTATTGTTAACTTTCCAGATTCTCTTGTATAGGATAAATTGCGGGGTTGGGGGAAGGGGGCGGGGGGACATGCTAGTCCTGGAGCTTGAAGTCAGGGCCTAGGCACTGTCCCTGAGCATTTTTCCTCAAGGCTAGTGCTCTACCACTTGAACTACAGCTCCACTTCTGGCTTTTTTAGTAGTTTATTAGAGATAAGAGTCTCACAAACTTTCCTGCCCAGGCTGGCTTCAAACCACAAATCCTCAGTTCTTAGCCTTTTGAGTAGCTAAGGTTCTAGGAATAAGCCCTGGCACCCAGTTGGGATGAATTTCTTTTAATTTTTTTGGGTCCGGTCGTGGGGCCTGAACTCGGCCTGGGCACTGTCTCTCAGCTCTTCTGCTCAAGGCTAGTGCTCACGCCACTTCCGGCATTTTTTTCTTTTTGCTTATGGGGTGCTGAGGAATCGAACCCAGGGCCTCATGCATGCAAGGCAAGCGCTCTACCACTGAGCCACCTTCCCAGCCTCTGGGATGAATATTTTAAGCAGTGTAGCCACAGCTTTCTAGAACCTAAAGGATAATGGGATAAGATTAGAATACATTGAAAATAAAATAAAATAGTCTCTCACTGAAAATAATGTTTTATTTGTGATTTAATTTTAATAATTCTCTAAACTTTGGTAGTATAGTTAACTTCATTTGCACAAATATCTTTCTTTTGTATATGAACATTGTATTTCTTTATTAAATAATTTGAAAGGAGTAATTAGAATCCAACATATAATAATTGTTGTACATAACACTGGTCTCTATGAAAGAGTGGATTTGAGTACTTAAATGAGAAGGCTTAATTTAACCTGCAAAGTCATATAATTTTGTATGATCTAACACAGACATTTGAAACTCAATTTGTGGTGAAGAGATTTTTATTTTCTCATGCTTTTAGTTAACCCTTCAAGTAAAAATTTATGGGGGAGACACAGTGAATTTAGACAGGCAGTCTGAGATTATGTGTGTGCTTATAATAAGTAAGAACATGATAAACCTTCCATTATTAAAAAATATAAATTTAGGGCTGCAGTGTGGCTCAGTTGGTAGGTAGAGTACCTGCCTAGTTATTGTGAGGCCTTGGACATAAAACCCCAGTATAGCCAAAAGAGAGAGAGAAAGAAGAACAAAGGTAACAAGAGAGGTAGTGAGGGAAGTAAAAGGCAAGGAGGGAGGGAGAGAGGGAGGGAAGAAAAAAGGGAAGGAAGGAAGGAAGGAAGTTAATACATGTAGGTAGAAGATACAGTCTTTGTCTCTTTCAGATTGCACAGATTTTAATAAGCTTACACATTATTTTCATTATGTCATTAATCTTTTGGGGAAGTATCTGATGTACTGTTATTAAGTGCTTAGCAAAGCATAATACAGTTGAAAAACTGAGAACATTCTAATAAGTCTAGAGTCAGATCCAGGCTGGGTGTGGTCAAGCCCCAGAAGTTGAAGGCCTACATGTGCTAGTGACACCCTATCTCTTAAAAAAAAAGAAAGAAATCTACAACTTACAAAATGCCCCCTACAAGTGTATGGATATTTTTAAGTTGCTGCCCATGTTAAAAATTGTGGTTATATGCTTCAACAATCCTTTGAACTATGTCAGAGGAACATCTATTAAAGAAAATTTATTTCTAGTTGTACTTGATTTTTTTTTTAATAAAGTATCAGTTGGGAGAAACCAAAGCCCAGACTTGGCCCAAACAAGACAATTGCTTTCTTTCTGATATTTGAGATCATTCCCAAACAGTCCAGGCCTGTGTGGCAGATCTACAAAGGGAAATAGGGCATCCTAGGGTTTATGTTCTTCCGTCTCTAAAGTCCACATCCAGGGTAACTTGCTACTATCCATACTTTCATGTCAGTGAGCAGAGATGGGGGAAGAGGGCTCCTGCCCTGCCCTGCCCTGCCCTGCCCTGCCCTGCCCTGCCCTACCCAGCCCAGCCACTGAGCCAGCCAGCACTTACTCAAGTAGCCAGATCTGACAAATGCTGTTTACAGAATAGGAAGTCCCAACTGTTAAAGACAGTTTTGTCAGGTAAGTTGTTTTCTTAGCTTTCAGCAGTGCCATAATGAAATGCCAGCTTCCTTAAAGCAGTTTTTTCTTCTGTTCCAGGGTTACGAGTACAGATCATTACTTCCTAAGTGACGGACTCTATGTCCCTGAAGACCAGCTAGAGAACCACAGGCCATTACAGCTGGATGTGATTATGGTGAAACCTGATAGACTCTGTAACAACCATGGTGGAAAGGCTGCAGAATCTTCTGCCAAGAAGCCCAAGCTAGCCCTGGAAGACACAGAGAATGCTGCCTCTTCAGACCGCGATTGTCAGTCAGAAGAGCCAGGAAAGGACACAGCAACACAGAACGGCCAGTCTAGTCAAGAGCCGTCGTGTTCATGTGTTTCTGAAAGTCAGCATTGCCAAAGTACAGCGAGCACAGGGGACATCCTGCAGATCCTACAGCAAGGAGATGCTTTTGTTTTAGATATTGACTTAGACTTTTTTTCTGTCAAGAATCCCTTCAAAGAAATGTTTACTCAGGTAAATAAGGGAAGGGACTTTGAAAGCAGGGAGCTTGAGAATTATATGGCATTTTTCTAGATGAGAGCTAGCAAGCTTTCTGCAAATAGTCTGAGAGTTACTTGCTTTAGGTTTTAGAAGCCACATTCTATCACATTTTCTCCTTTAAGAAAAAATTAGCTCGTACCTATAATCCTAGCTACTCAGAAGGCTGATATCTGAGGCTCAAGGTTCAAAGCCAGCTCAAGCAGAGACTCACCAATTAATGACCCCATGGCAATAGCTATAAGTGAAGGTATCTCAATGGTATGGTGCCAGCCTTGAGTAAAAAAGCTAATGGTAGTGCCCAGGCCTGGCACAAAAAAGAAAGAAAAAATTAATATTCAGGCTAAGCTTTCCTACTCCAGAAAAAATCCAAAATCTAAAATTGCTCCAAAATCCAAATTTAGGGACTCCATAAAATGTACCAGTAAAGTCTACAAAGATTCCCAAGTCTAGAAAATTCCCAAATCTGATGTTTTTCTAGTTCTAAGCATTTTAAAGGATACTTTACTTATAATTTAATAGCTATATTTTTAATGTTATAAAAATATAATAATTAAATTCTCCTCGTTCCATCTATTGCTTATTAGCTTTATAATCTTGGGAAAGTTACTTAACCTTTCTGATCTGCAGTTTCTTCACATAAAGTGAGAATGATCATCATAGCCAGCAGACTGGGACTATACCACTGTTTTATAACACTTTGCCTAGCATGCAATCAATCCCCAACACTGTAATATTAGTCACTTAGTTAATCAAACCCATCCTTTGGGATGGTTTTGATCATAAAGCACTGAGGACAGCGCCACATCATTATAAGTAATAAATTTTAGCTCTAGTCAACTGGGAATGTGGCTTAGTGGTAGAGTGCTTGCCTAGCATGCATGAAGCCCTGGGTTCAATTCCTTAGTACCACATACACAGAAAAGGCTGGAAGTAGTGCTGTGGCTAAAGTGGTAGAGTGCTAGCCTTGAGCAGAGAGGCTCAGGGATAGCGCCCAGGCCTGAGTTCAAGCCCCAGGACTAGGGGAAAAAAAAGTATATATATATATATATACATAATATATATATGTATATATACATTATATATATATGTATATAATGTATATATAATATGCATATACATCATATATATACATATATATATTTATATAGCTCTTGGGAATAACTTTTTCCTGGCAGAAGTCTTAGTAAGAGTATTGGGGCCAAATGCATCCATTGTATAATGGATTCACCTATGTTCCTAGAGTCTAGGGATAGCATCTTTCTCCTGCATGGAGTCTCATCCAAGTTCTGTGTCTGTCAGTCTGCCTCCAGGATTGCCTTTGTGCTCCAGAGTTCTATTTCTAGAGAATTGGCTGTACAGTGAACTTGGAGTTTACTGTTCTCCTCAAAGACATGTATATCTCCGAGAAACGGCTAAAATCTATTTAGAGCCATTTATATAATGAGATATTATTAGCAGTACTTTCATCTCACACTCCTTTAGCCAGCTAGTCTTCTTCCATACCTGATTTTCATATTTTATTGATATGTCCAGATAGACAGACTTGCCCTAAGGAAAATAATCTTCATAATGAAAATCTGAACATTTTGCCTGATTCTCCCAGACAGATCTGAATATCGGCTAAGATATTTTCTGTCAAAGGTGGATCACTGAAGAACATCAACCTTAGGATTGTGCATTTTATTTTACAGGAGGAGCACAAAATATTACAAGAACTTTACCAGTTTCAAAGGCCTGGGAATAACCCCACTAAGGTTTGCATTGTTTCCTCGGGGTTTATCTGCATCTCACATATTCAAAAAATGTTGCAAGTGGCGCTGTGGCTCAAGTGGTAGAGCACTTGCCTTGAGCTGAAGAGCTGAGGGACAGCGCCCAGGCCCAGAGTTCAGGCCCCACGACCTACCAAAAAAAAAAAAAATCTTACAGCTAAAAAAAATCTTATAGCTTATTAGAGTGAATCGCAAAGAACTATCTAAATTGTGTGTGTGTGTGTGTGTGTGTGTGTGTGTGTGTATGTGTGTATGTGCACACTTATATTTATTGGGAAAGCCCACAATTGGCACATGGAATCATTTTTATAGGATTAATTAAACCATAATAACAGGATTTCACTTGCTTTTAGAAAGGATATTATCTCTATTTCAATGTTTTTGAAGGATGATTTAGCAGATATTGTTGATACTCGAATTCATCAATTAGAAGATTTAGAAGCAGCTTTTGCTGATTTGTGTGATGGTGATGATGAAGAAACTGTCCGAAGATGGGCTTCAAACCCTGGGTAAGACCACCCCCCAGACTTTTCTCCCTTCATCCTAAATATATAACCAAATTTGTTGGATAAATTGCTTTGAAATAAACAGTATTGGGGGCTGGGAAGGTGGCTCAGGGGTAGAGCGCTTGCCTTGCATGCCTGAGGCCCTGGGTTCGATTCCTCAGCACCACATAAGCAAAAAGAAAAAAGCCGGAAGTGGCGCTGTGGCTCAAGTGACAGAGCACTAGCCTTGAGCTGAAGAGCTGAGGGACAGCGCCCAGGCCCAGAGTTCAGGCCCCACAACTGGACCCCAAAAAAAAAAAAAAACAGTATTAATTTTAATGTTCCATTTTCCAACAGTAGTATTTATTGAGTGTTTTTTTTAAGTGTTATAAATTTCCCATTCATAGATTCTTTATAGCCATCTATTGTTTTATTGTAGTTATGTCCATTCTATAGATGAGGGAACCAAGGCCCAGAGTTTAATAAGCTGCCAAGAGTCTCATCATGAAGGGTATGCCTTAGTTATTGTGCAATTGCTTCCCTACTAGATCAATTCTTGGGCTATCCCTGTACTAAGTAGAATAAGAAAAAAAATTAACCTAGTAATAAGTAAATTATAATATGAAAACATGCCTCCTTTCTAAGAATAGCTCAATGAAGAAATGATAAGTACCTTGATCACAGAGTAACGAATGTATATATAGCAAAGTACTACATTGTGTTTTGTGAATGTGTACAATGACTAAATATCAACTATGAAATTGTACAACTATTATGTATCATTTTTTAAACAATGCTTATGAGTAGAAGAGTTTGTTTTCAATCTGATTATTACATATGAAATCAGGATTTAAAGGCCAGAATCTTCATCAGTTCATTTATTTGTCCAATTCTCACATTGTTAATATTAACTTTAAAGTATGAAAAAAGTCCTGTAGCAGTGAAAGCCCAAAATTTGTCACTGAGCTTGGCATAAAAGAATATTGGTTAACTCCCAGAGCTACTTTGTTCTATATAATTCTTTAAGTCAGGTAAACTCGAAAAGCTGGAAACTGAAAGTCATCATTACATTCTCATGTTTATAGAAGACCTGAAGTAGCTCTTTATAAAACTCTAAGGCTGTTTTCACTATAGTATAAATGTGACAGTCAGTTACGAGACAGCAACATTCAATGGAAAGCTGGAATCCTAGGACTTCAGAAGAACCTGATCAGTCATCAAGAGTTTTCATGGGATGATTACTGAAGGTATTGGCTCTGCGAAGAAGTACAGGAATAGGGACAGTGGTTGCCTCTTGAGAGAGGAATCATAGTTTGAAGATTATATGACATGTATTAACAAGAAAGAACTCATTTTGCTAGATACCTATTCAAAATATTCATTGTAGCTTTTACTTAAAAGATTGTGCCATATGCTAGTTATTGTTCATACCTATAATCCTAACTACCCTCAGGAGGCTGAGATCTGTGGATCACGGTTTTAAACCAACCAGGGCAGGAAAGTTCATGAGACCCTATTTCCAGTTGACCACCAAAAATGGAAATAGAGCTGTGGCTTAAATGGTAGAGCATTAGGCTTGAGCAGAAAAGCTCAGGGACAACACCCAGGCCCTGCGTTCAAGCCCCAGGACTGGCACACACACACACACACACACAAAATAAGCTTTTTTTAAAGTAATATATTCAGAAGCAGTCCTGAAATGCAAAAATCATAAAGCCTTAATTATTGTCATTAAAGCAGTGACATAGAAGAATAATTCATCATAGTCTAACCACCTCAATAAATACTAGTCAGTTAATACTTTATCTCTTCAGCATAAGGAACTAGTTCTAAAAATAATGTCTAATTTCTTGAAATTATGATGAAAGAGAAATAAGTCACAAGACATAAGCCCTTCTCGAAATGCTGAAAAGTACCCACTATTTTGTGATTTTTGTGAGGTCTCAAACCAAGCTTAAGTCCTGAGCGACAGCAGCAAAGCTAAGCATGGAAACCTAAGACTGCTTCTTCAATCCAGCCTGTGGACAGTGGCACGTTCTCTGAGCTGCACCGTGCCTGCCGCACAGCCCAGGTGGCACTCCCAGCCCCGCAGGAAGCTCCACAGCAGACTTGAGGGCTCAACAAAACTGCACAGTGGAAGATCAGATGGGAGCTGACATTGGAAGGAGAAAAAAAATAACTAAAAACTTTGGATGAGATTGTAGGGAACATTTATTTCTTAATTATCCTCATTTATTTCTTAATTACCTTCATCTCCCAAGCATCCTATGATGCATGTCATCGTGGTTACATGCTTGCTACTGTCATTTTCTGTTTATTGACTGGGTGGCTTTTTTCCCAGAATGGAAACACTACTTCCACTTGTACAGAGTTTGAAAAAACGGATGGAAGTGCCAGACTATGAGATGGTAACTATCATAATTAAACTATAACTTCATGGGCATTGGAGGGTGGGGGGCGACTTGAACTTAAGAATTCTTCCCTCTCTTTCAGCTTTTTCACTCAAGGCTGGTGCTCTACCACCTCCACTCCTGGATTTTTTCGGGTTAATTGGACATAAGAGTTTTATACACTTCTTTTACTCAGACTAGCTTCATGCTCAGTCCTCAGATCTCGGCCTATTGAGTAGCTAGAATTATAGGTGTGAGCCACTACCACCTAGGCTTAAAATTGACCCTTTATAAAGGCAAATTTCTGGGTTAAAATAGGTACTTTTTGTTAAGATGGTTTGCCTTTTTAGTGCCTGAATGAATCATGAAGAAAAAACATAACAAAAAAAAACATTGAAGAAACCCAAAATGCTGGAAAAGTTTTCTCAGAAAAAATATTTTTTTCTCCTATTTTCTATATGAAGCAAAAATACTGTGTATTTTTTGTTACTGATGATTTCATGATCAGGTCTTATTTCACCAACGAAGAGTTAAGTCCAAACATCTCTGATTATAAAAACCAAAAGATAAAATGAAAGGAGAGAGCCACAGCTTGAATATTACACTGTATATACTAGCTGTGGTGTACATGCTGTGTCCAAAGGTATATTTAATCATAACTTTTTCTTTCATTTTACAATTTTTGAAATTATAATCAGTATTTGACATGAAAAAAAAAACTGGAGCTTAAAAAGTTCAAATGAGGGGCTGGAAAGTTGGCTCAGTGGTAGAGTGCTTGCCTTGCATGAATGAGGCCCTGTGTTCGATTCCTCCATACCACATAAGCAGAAAAGGCCGGAAGTGGCATTATGGCTCAAGTGGTAGAGTGCTAGCCTTGAGCTGAAGAACTAAGGGACAGTGCCCAGGACCAGAGTTCAGGGCCCACAACCAGCCAAAAAAAAAAAAAAAAGAAAGTTCAAATGAAAGCCAGGCATAGTGGTACTCACTTTGGGAGGTAGCGATAAGGATAAGGAGGTGTGGGATTCAACCTGGCAGTAGGGGGAGATAACAAAACCATCATCGGCATTATAGCGGATGTCATAATCCCAGCTAGGAAGGGCAGTCCAGGGGAAGCCTTAGAAAAAATTCAGCCCCTACCTTTAAAAAAAAAAAAAAATGAAGAAAGGACTGAGAGAATATACTTCCCTGCCTAGCAAGTGTAAGTCCTGAGCTCAAATGCCAACACCACCAGTCATAAAAGCACAAAAGTTCAAGGAATTCTTTCTTAGAATTCATTCCAGATCTGAGTCTTCCAAGTGTCTATTTATTAGACTGCTGCTCTGCTTTAATCCTGTAATTGTTTTCATGTTTACTGCAGTTTTGTGGAATATAGTGAAACCACTATATTTGAGCTGATGTTAAGAACTAAAAACAATATTTTTCGGTCATTGGGCTTGAACTCAGGGGCTGGGCACTGTCAGTGAGCTTTTTTTGCTCAAGGCAAGCACTCTACCACTTGAGCCATAGCTCCACTTCCAGTTTTCTGGTGGTTAATTGAAAATGGGAGTCTCATGGATTTTCCGCAGATCTCAATCTCCTGAGTAGCTAGGATTGCAGGTGTGAGAAAAACAGTGCCTAGCCAAGGACTAAATCTTTGACTTATTTTAAAAAATGAAACAAAACAAAATATAGTGCTGGGAATGTGGCTCAGTGCTTGCCTTGCATGCATGAGGCCCTGGGTTCAATTCCTCAGCACCACATAAGCAGAAAAAGCCGCAAGTGGTGCTGTGGCTCAAGTGGTAGAGCGCTAGCCTTGAGCTGAAGAGCTGAGGGACAGTGCCCAGGCCCAGAGTTCAGGCCCCATGACCGACCAGAAAAAAATACCAGCAAAAGAATATCATGGTTAACCCTGAATCAGCACAAGGCTTACTCCTTTTTTTTTAATGGTACTGTTAAGAATAATAAAGTTGGGGGCTGGGAAGGTGGCTCAGTGGTAGAGCGCTTGCCTTGCATGCATGAAGCCCTAGGTTCGATTCCCCAGCACCACATAAGCAAAAAGAAAAAAACGCCGGAAGTGGCGCAAGCGCTAGCCTTGAGCAGAAGAGCTGAGAGACAGTGCCCAGGCCCAGAGTTCAGGCCCACGATCAGACCCAAAAAAAAAGAATAATAAAGTTACATTGGGGGGAGAAGGGGATAGGAAGGGATGGGAAGGGGAAACAAATAAGGAGGCTACAATGCTTGATAAAAAATGTACTCATTATCTTGTCCATGTAATTGTAACCCCTCTGTACAGTATTTTCACAATAAAATAAAAATAAATTTTTAAAAATAATAATAAAGGTACAGTTTAGATCTTGCCTGGAAGATCTAGCAAGGTGGTAGGGAAAGGAAACAAAAAAAGAAAAGTTAGAAGACAGGGTTTCAAAATGCTTTGAGACAATGAATTGTATCTTCAGGCTGGTGTGCCTTCATTGTTACATTGTGTCTGGATTTGTTGGGGAGAGGGAGACTCTGGTATCTGGGGAGAAGAAATGGTAGGGCTCAGTCACAGATTATGTATCTGGATGCATACTTGCTACAATGTCAGATCATTGAATTATTTGATCATTTTAGTGGAAAAGAAAATGCAGAATCTGGGCTACGAATATGACTCAAGTGGTAGAGCCTAGCAGACACGGAGAGTGCAAGTTCAAACCCCAGCACCACCACCACCCTCTCCCAAAATGAAGAACTCACCACTTTAATATGTTGACAGATAGTTGCTAATTAAATCTTTGGTGTGTATCCAAAGCAAGTCATAAAATATAGTATGTTTCTGTGTATTATATACTTAAGCCAAAACTATGATATATTAGAGTTCTGGTCATTAAAACATTAAATCCAAAGTTGCAAAAAGCATCCTGTGAGCTACTTCTAGCGTTCAGAAAGATTTACTTTAGTGCTAACACTAGAACACCATTCATTTACATGTAAAATGTACGGAAATACCAAGAAGTAGTGTATGGTTATACACAAAGTAGTACATAACACAAAATAAACACCACATTAAATAAGGCAGGAAGAAAACTCAATTCTTGGTCTGGGAATGTGGCTTAGTGGTAGAGTCCTTGCCTAGCATGCATCAAGCCCTGGGTTCAATTCCTCAGTACCACATACCAGAAAAAGCCAGAAGTGGTGCTGTGGCTCAAGTGGTAGAGCCCTAGCCTTGAGCAAAAAGAAGCTCAGGGAGAGTGCCCAGACCCTGAGTTCAAGTCCCAGGACTGGCCAAAAAAAAAAAGAAAAGAAAACTCTATTCTTTCTTTTTGGTGTCAGTACTAGGGCTTGGACTCAGGGCCCCACATTTGCTCAGCTTGCTCACTAGTGACTGGTACCCTACTATTGGTACCATGCCTCTGGTCCAGCATTTTTCTGGTTGAAGTAGATGGAGTCTCATGAATTTCTCTGCTCCAACAGGTTTCATATTGATATTCTCTGATCTCAGCCTACTGAGTAAGCTAAGACTGCTGGTGTGAGCCACTAGCACTTTTCTTACTACATTCTGAAAACTTTGAATATAGTACTAAGTGCATTCATTAAGTAAATAAAATAACGTGATAAAAAGATTAAAATTGCCAGGCACTGGTGGCTCATGCCTGCACTCCTAGCTACTCAGGAGGCTGAGACCTGAGGATTACAGTTCAGAGCCAGCCCAGGCAGGAAAGTCTGTGAGACTGTTATCTCCAATAAACAACCAGAAGCAGCACTGTGGCTCAAGTAGTAGAGTGCTAGTCTTGAGTTGAAGAGCTGAGGGACAGTGCCCAAGCCCAGAGTTCAAGCCCCATGACCAACAAAAAAAAAAAGATTAAAATGACTATGTTATTATATAGTTTTATATCACCTTTTTAAACCTAGGGAAGTCTGTAATTAGGTAGACAGATAGAGCTAAGGGGTATAACTCAAGAAGCAGAGCACCAGGCCCTAGCAGAGGACAGAAGCTAATGAATCCCTAATTATAAAATAAAGAAGTAGTAAAAACATCTCCTAGGAAAGGCATCAGGCCCAGACAATACATAGGCCGATGCTACTAAGATGTTAGAGAACAGATAATACCTGCAACTTAGATACTTTCAAGGAAAAAAAAAATCCAGAAACAAACAAAAAAAAAAGAATAACTTAAAAAACTTCTCAGAATAGAGTCAATGTTGTTTTTGTTCTTTTCAGGTTCACCAAGCTGGTCTAACCTGCGATTACTCAGAACTTCCTCACCACATCAGCACTGAACAAGAAATCGAGTGTCTTGTTCAATCTGTCTATCACCTACTGAAAGATCTACCCAAGCCTACCCTTGTGACGATCGCAAGGTAAGCAGGGCAGACCACATCATGTCCTCATCTCTGCAGCCTGGAATATGTCACCGCGTGGAGCAAAAGCATTCATGGTATGATTAACTCAAAGGTGCTGAGCAGTGTTATGTTGGATTGTTAGGGGGGATTCAGCATTATCACAAGAGTCCTATAGGAGGGAGGCAAGAAGTCAGAGAGCTTGGAAGACTGGAAGCCTGGCTCTGAAGGAGGATGGGGCCACATGATGAGGAAAGCAGGCAGCCTCTAGAAACGAGAAAAGGCCGGACCACAGGCTCTCCCCTGTAGAATATTTTACAGTGACCAGTGCACACAGATGTCTGTGTGTTGCATTGGCCAGGTGCCACAAATGGCAATGCTGATGACAGGATTTTTCTAGCTGAACAACCTCTTAGTAAAGATCTCAATTTGAGATCCACTCTTACCTTAATTCACAGAGTAGTTAGACATCTGGAAAATATAGTTCCTATCTAATCCGTTTCCTGAGGGGAGAGAGTGGTTGGTTGGTTGGTTAGTTTTTGTTTTTGTCAGTCAAGGGGCCTACACTCTGGCCCTAGGTGCTATCCCTCAGCTCTTCAGCTCAAGGCTAGCACTCTACCACTTGAGCCACCGAGCCACTTCAGGCTTTTTCTGCTTATGTGGTGCTGAGAAATCGAACCCAGGGCCTTATGCGTGCAAGGCCAGCACTCTACCACTAAGCCACCTTCCCAGCCCCTAGTTTTTGTTTTTATGTAGGTCCTAGAGCTTAAACTCAGGGCCTGGGCTCTGTCGTTGAGCCTTTTTCCTCAAGGCTAGTGCTCCACCAATTGAGCCACCACTCCACTTTGGGCTAGTTAATTAGAGATAAGCATCTCATCAACTTTCCTGCCTAGGCTGACTTTGAACTACAGATCCTCAAATCTCAGCTTCCTGAGTAGCTAAGATTACAGATTACTGTTTATTTAATCCATTTTTTAAAAAAAAACACTTTACATGTATGTTAGACAGACAAAATTAAAACCCAAATCAGGCATAGTAGTGCAAACCTGTAATCCTCACACTTGGGAGGCGACATTAGAAGAGTCAAGAGTTTGAGGTCAGCCGGTGTTACACATAGTGAGTCTCTATCTCAGAGAACAAAAGAAAGAATGTTTAAACTAGTTTCTAATGTGAATGAGTGCTCAGGACTTTAGAAAGTATAAAGGACACAGGGTAGTTATGTTGCAGGATATGGGGCAGTGTCAATCATCCAGTAGCCCAACCTCTCCTCTTCCCCCCCCCACCCCCTGCCCACCGGCAATGGGAGCAGCATCACCCCAGTCCTGACAATCAAAATGTACCTCCAAATTTCCAAAACGCTGTCTTAGGGGTAGTATCAATGGCTAGTCTAACAATGCTTAAAAGAAATCAGACATCTGTTGGGAAGCATTGAGGTATACCTGTTTGTTAAAGCTTACTTCCCTAATCTTCTACTAATGGACCTTTGAGTAGATCTTTATATGTATGTATATGTTAGTATTTCATCATTTAATATGCTCCTATCATTTTTTTTACTGTGTCTGAAAGTAACCTGGTCATGAGTTTGTCAGAGGCTTTACAGATTACTGTAGATCTAAAATACTTACACAAAGGAGTCTGCAGCTAATTCCACTTGCTTCAAAAAAGATTGCTATGTCACTTTCCTTGATCCATCCTCTTAATGGAGTTTTGCACCCCAATCCAGACTGATACCAGTCAGTTCACATCTTAATCTAGCTATAATTAGCAGGAGACGTTCAGTTAGCAGTGTAACTCAAGTTCTCCTTGGTGAGTTCTCAAAATCTGTGCCCCACTCCACATGGCACCTTTCTCAGGTGCCATTCCCAACCCCAGGGCATGCCCACATTTCATTCAAGTAATAAGCCCTGTTTTCCCAAGTGACATCCCCTTCCAGGGGAGGTGTAGCCTGTAGGAACACTGTGGCTTACGTCACAGAATTCCACCCCAATCCCAAGCATTTACAAGGTGTTTGACCTTGCGAGGGTTAATCTTTCTTGGCTTTAGATTCCTTTAATAGTCATTCTCTCTTATATTAGTTTATCTTTTGTTTCTCTGTGACCCAATAACAAAGAAGCAACTTAAAGGATTTATTTAGTTTCAGAAGATTTGGTGGCCCCCAGAGGGGGACCAAGAAAAGATACAGCCCCCAAGGACATACACCTCAGTGAGCTACTTCCTGCTCTAGGTCCTACCTCCTTCCTTTACCACCTCCTGCTGCGGTCACTTGCAGAACCCATCCAGGGATCAGATCAGCCACTCTTTAGACTTGCACTCCCAGCTGTCGTCTCTGGGGGAGCCCTTACAGACAAACCTTATTAGTCTTCTAGGCACTTCTTCATTCATTCAAGTTGGAAATCAAAGTTAACCTGGCCTTCCTGTTTTATAGCATTGCCAAGAACATGAAAGAACATAATTCATGTAATGCACTGGACTGAGAGATATAACTGTCTTTTCTATCAATGTGGGTTGCTTGAAGATTCTTTGGCTTGATGGCTAGACTCAGGTTGATGAATCTGCTAAGACATTGTCCACAAGTAGGAAAGGAAAGAAGAACTGCTTTGGATAAGGAAGGATTTTTGAAATGTAAGGTGTTTGTGTCAATTGGTTTTTCCAAGTAGGAATTAAGACACACATCAGAAACACACCTTTGATTGTTTAAGAAATAGCAGAGGGTATGGGTATGTTTTGAGATAACTTGTTAATCTTATTTGGAAATCTTTCAATGGTTGGTCACTGTAAATACATCTTACCCTATTCAAACTAGCCAATCGAGAGCAGATGGTGAACTGAGTTCAACCAATCTGAGCAGAGGGGTGGGGCCTGCTGCTTAGGGAAAAGTAAGAGAGCAAAGGGCCTATTCTTGCTTGCTAGATTTTTGGCTGATGGCACACTCTTCTGCAGAAGTAAGTTCTTCCTTGCTGGGACAATTCTTTTTGTGTCTATCACTGTGACTGGTGATCCTTAGAGAACACATTTATAACACTGACATACGGTTAACATTTTTTAGAAATGTTTTCATATTCCTGGTGAATTCATACACCTCCATTCCTGTTCCACATTGAACGCAGCACATGTGGATCTTTCCTCCGCACGGATGGTTTTATCTATTTATGTGTAGTTTTCCCCTCTCTCTCTCCTTGGTTCCAGGTCAAGTCTGGATGAGTACTGTCCTTCGGAACAAGTTGACAGCATCCAGGAGAAGGTCCTTGGCATGCTGCGCTCCCTCTATGGGACTCTGGACACTCATCTGGTATACTTGGCAGAGTCTGCGCCATCTTGAAACGTCCAGAACTCTAGCTTCCATTTTAGTTATATAAAGTAACGGGGTGTTCATTGTTGCAAATGAGTCTTCCAGAGAACACTTTTTACTATAACTTTCGGTTGAAATCTTTCAGCTACTTTGAACCTCTAAACAAATATTATCAGTGTTTGAATGATGGCAGGTTTCTTCGGTGAGGGGAAAGGGGATTACTACTGCCCCAATTAATGGAAATATTCCTTATCTATCATCCTCTTTCTTTTTGTAAGAGTTATTTTTCCTCTTCCCCACCTCCTAGGCAAAATGGACTTAATGAGATGTATTTATTTATTTGTTTGTTCAACTCGTGGATATTTTATTAAGAACTACCTATACTAAGGAACAGAATACACAAGCCCCCGGCCCTGACGGGGAGGCAGATGAGAAGGAAATCATGGGCTGTTAGCAGTATTGCAAAGGAGGAAAAGACAACCATAAATATGTCTTAGGTTCTTAGAGGCATCATAGGAAAGGAAAGTTCTCAAAAGCTAGTGCCAAAAAAACAAAACCTTACCAATCCATGAAAATAATAGAGGGAGTCTGCATCCCCCCCAGAGCTATTGGGATTATGGTCTGTTAGCACTTACGGTCCAGCATGGTGTTTATTAAACAGGCTCACTGAGCAGACTTGGCCATACAAGACTTCCCTTCTTTTGTGTTTTCTCTTTTTAACTAATCAGGGGTCTGTGCCTCTAGGGGTCATTGTAGACATCAGTTGTCACACTAGCTTCTGCATGCCGTTTTGTGGCAGTCCAGGTTGACAGTTTTTCTCAGATAAAGCGATTTTTTTTTTATGAAAAAGTAGGTTAAAAAGTTACACTTCTAATTCTGGCCTGCCATACACACCCAAGCTCCTTCCTAATGTAACTGAAAACAGCCATTGACTTCTTGGTGAGTCTGAACCAAATAAGCCCAGCTGTGAGGTCAAAGAAGGGAATGGTTCCCAAAACAACGTCTATTCCCAAATAAAAGAAAGTAAGGGAATTTCATTGAGGAGACTCAGACATATTTATCACATAGAGGTGGGCACATTTCAGCATGTGTGCACATGAGATCATGCTTCATACATTGCATGTCGCATGTTTGAAAATGGTCAAAAGGCTGTCTCTGAGCATGTCACTGTGGATCACCTCGAGCAGTGGTTGGGTGATTCATTCAGGCTGGTTTGAAGTTGATCCTTGTGGTTAGGGCTGGAGGAACAGCTGTCTGGAAAAAAAAAAAAAGCCATTTGAAAGGATGTAGCAGTGTTCCCTTTCTTACAAACAAAGGTAATAACCCTGTGAGGGCCTATATCAGCTCACTAAAGTCAGACCCTCTTCCTAAGATTACATAAAATAAAATAAAACAGTGTCTCAAATTGAGATCTTCCCACCTCAGCCTCCTAATGTTTGGATTACACCCAGTGCCACCATATCAGGCTTCTGAGCTAGTCCTAATATTAGGAATTAAGTGAAGGTTTCCGCTCTTCACTATGCCTTTTGTTTAAAAATCATCATTTTAAACTATCTACTTTATTTCTTTACTTTTAAAAGATAAAATGGCCTAGAAGGAAAAAAAGAACATACCTAGTGGTCTTCAGCCTTCACATAGCTTCATTTATTGCAGGTAACTTTCAGGCCTCTTCCACATGACTACCTGCAGATTTGCATGTTGCTAAAATCAGTGTCACCCAGCTGCTATTCTAGGACAAGGTACCATTGCCACTCAGATAATAGAGCTTCCACTTTTCCAATGATTCTATTGGCCAGTGAATTTTTGTTGTACAAACTTATTTCCACATGGAATAGTTTAAACACTTATTGATGTCATAAAAAGCCAAACTGCTTTAACTGTCCACTTGGATACAAAAAAGTGGTTTATGTTGCTGTAAAAATCACACTTGCAAAATTATACGATATTTTTTAAGGTTTGACATTTTTGTTAGGGTTCTATAAATATGCATTACTACTATGAATAAATTCTGTTTGGTGTTATATGAAATTAAAAGATGTATTTTGAGGTTTTAAATCAAACTAGCACTAATGGTATGTGTTCTTCTGTCACTGACTTTAAATCAAGTTTTATTTTACTTAATGATTCTTATGAACTCTGATGTGACTCATCCTTGTTTGAACTCAGGTTAAATAAAAGAGCATAGGATTCCTTTGCAAGAACCCTCTGATTGTCTCTGCGAAGAATGAAATTTACTTGTTGCTTGTTACATGAACCAAATTAGCAAACGATGTCTGTGTAGTAGGAAGACCCCTATTCAGGCAGGCAAGCTCACCTAGTCGTCCGGAGTGACAGCCCACCGCAACCAAGTTGTTAATAAAGAAGCAACTTTATTAAAAAGATTCCTACACTGATGGGCCAGAGCCGCAGCACAGGCTCGGGAGCTGATACTGCCACCCCGATCGGCCCCCATTCTTCAGTTTTTAAAGGCAAAATCCATGAGGTCAAGCCTGGTCACGTGCAGGTGACCAATGGGATCATAACACACAAAGGATTGTATGGTCATACCAGACCACACACAGGTGGCCAATAGGTGGAGTTTACCTTAAGCATGTACAAAAGACAGGGTTTACTGTAAGCACGTGGTGTCGCCAGTTGGAGCCAGATTTCAGCCTGTTTTATGAGTCAGTCTTTAACTCAACTATCAAGGTGGGTTAGGTTGTTTAGGGGAGGGAGACCTACAGGCATTCTTTCCATTCAGGAACTGGGATGGCTGGAGCCTAGGTCTAGTTAACCTTGTTTAAAGGTTTTTTGCTAAAATCCCTAAAACAAAGGCAAAGCCTGGAAAGAAGCTGTACCAACTTAAGTCTCCTCTCAGGGCCTACTTTATCTGTGTATCCCAAATAGGGAGATACTCAACCAAGACATCCTGCATTTGTGTCCTAAGTGCCAGTGAAAAAAATACATGTACAGGTATTGAAAAATGGAAACGTTAGACTTCTCAAAATTGAAAAAAAAAGAAATTGTTTTGGTCAGTGGTGGGCTTGCCCTTGGGCACTGTCCCTGAGCTCTTCTACTCAAGGCAAGCGCTCTACCACTTGAGCCAAAGCACCACTTCCAGGAGGTAAGAGTCTCCTGGACTTTCCTGCCCAAGGCTGGCTTTGAATGCAACCCTCAGATCTCAGCCTCCTGAATAGCTAGGATTACAGGCGTGAGCCACCAGCACTTGGCTCTTCAGAAGCTTTTATTCTTTTTTTTTTTTGGGGGGGTCCGGTTGTGGGGCCTGAACTCTGGGCCTGGACACTGTCCCTCAGCTCTTCAGCTTAAGGCTAGTGCTCTACCACTTGAGCCACAGCACCATTTCTGGCTTTTTTTTGCTTATGTGGTGCTGAGGAATCGAACCCAGGGCCTCAGGCATGCAAGGCAAGCACTCTACCACTGGGCCACCTTCCCAGCCCCCAGAAGCTTTTATTCTTAAATAGCTTTGAGCACAATTCTAACAGTAGTTTGAAAATGAAGCCATTTACAAAACAAGCATATAAACAAGGAAGACCATTATTTGTACGCTTTCTATATTACTGGGCAATATATGGACTTGTATCTGCCTATGTCAACTTGATTTTTTTTTTTGTCAGTGGTGGGGCTCTGTCCCTGAGCTCTTCAGCTTAAGGCAAGCACTCTGCCACTTGAGCCACAGCGCTACTTCCAGTTTTCTGGTGGTTTATTGGAGATAAGAGTCTCACAGACTTTCCTGCCCAGGCTGGCTTTGAACCATGATCATCAGTTGTCAGTCTTCTGAGTAGTGAGGGTTACAGGCGTGAGCCACCAGCACCCGGCTAACTTGAAATAATTTAAAGAGTATTATTTTTTTTTACATTTAACTGGCTTCCCAGCTGAAATGGGTAAAAATCTACTTTCAGGATTTTTCAATGCTTGGTAAATTTTTTGAGATATGGGCAAAAGAAAGATTTTTTTTATATATGTTCATCCTTTCCAAGTGACAAATAACAGCTGAGGAGCATTTTGATTTAATGCCTACCATTTGGCTGAAATATAGCATATTTTCTCCAGGAAAAAAGTATGAATAGCTTTTCTGGTAAGAATAATGTCTTTCTCCCCAAAGCTGCCCTTCATCCTCTTCTCCAAAACTTGAGAATAGGCAATGTCACAGAGCACAAGGGTGAGGAGGGGGTCCGGGGTCATGTGGTAACGTTCAGGTGTAAACAGAGGGCTTTGAAAGGGAAAGGATGGGGGGTGTCAGGGAGATTCGTGACAGGGGCACCCCATCAGCATGCGGACTGAAGACAGGCAGGGAGGGAAGGGCCACAAGGCAAAGAATGTGAACCACCTCTGTTGGTACAAAAATCAAAGAACCTTTCTCCTCTGGGGCCTCCAGAGAGAACCTAACCCTGTCTGGGATCAGCCCATTGACATCCATTGGGAAAGACGACCCTCAGATTCTAAAGTAATGTTTGTGTTGCTGCTAAGCCCCCGTGCGTGTGGTCATTTATTAGAGCAATCTCAAGGCTCAGTAAATGACACTCCACAGGACCACATTTGGCCCTGGCTGAGCACTTTGAACTAGGAAATTGGAGGCCTAAAGCTGCCTCAGAACCAAGGTATCAGAAATCTTTCTTCCCTAGTTTCCCACCCACAGTGCAGAGAGAGGCTGTGCTCAGAGATTCCCTTATCTACCTAAAGATAGGACTAGCCAAGGAAATACAATTGCTTTCAATCCTTTTACGGAAATTAGATTAGGCGAGGAAGATTAAAGTCATCAGAGGAAGAGACTGAAAATCAATCACTGCATCTGCAGCCCCGTGTACTCTGTCTCAGGCCACAGTATGTGTCCTGACCTATTCATTTCTTCTAAAACCATTTCCTGCCCCCTAAAGATTGCCTCCACTTCCCTCCCCGCTTTCTCTCTCTACCTTGAAGCTCTGTGTAAGTTTGTGAATCTCATTGGGTTATTGGATAGTCACCTTCCTGATGTTCCCAGGCACATAAGCAAACCTACTGTTTTTTTCTCAATTCTGCCTATTGACAATTTATTTCAGAATTTAAAGACTTCAGAGAAGGAGGTGAAATTCCTGCTCTTCCCTACCTAAAACAGAAATCTTTGGTGTTGAATCCCATGTAATTCCACAGTTTAGACACTAAGTGGGGATAGAATACTAGATATAGCAAAGGAGTAGTTTCAGTGTCAGGTCAATGACTCTCAAGATTCTTCTAATGGATTTTTAATCATCCCATTACATTTGGATTTTAACACTTTCTTTAATATTGTTGGCCTGTCATTTAAATTAGCTTTGATAAGTTTTGTTTTATTTTGGCTTATTTTATGTCTGTGTGTATGCTTGGGATAAGAAACCAGCCCTTGCTAAGAAAACACTCTTACTACTTAGCTACAATCCTAGGCCTTGTTTGTTTGTCTTGATATAGAACCTCACAGGCTGGCTTTCCGGTGTTCATCTTCCTGCCTCAGCCCCCTTAGTGTTGATAGACATGGGACTACCACCGGGCCTGGCTAGCCTTCATGAATATTGAAGTTAATTTTCTGATAATGACTTTTTTCTTTTCTGATACTAGGGCTTGCATTCTTTTTTGGGGTTTTTTTTTTGCCAGTCCTGGGGCTTGAACTCAGGCCCTGGACTCTGTCCCTGAGCCTCTCTGTGTTCAAGGCTAATACTCTACCACTTGAGCCACAGCATCACTTCTGGCTTTTTCTATTTATATGGTACTGAGGAATCAAACCCAGGGCTTCATGCATGCTAGACAATCATTCTACTACTTAGCCACATTCCCAGCCCCAGGGCCTTGCAATGTTGCTTAACTTTTTCATTCAAGGCTAGTGCTCTACTGCTTGATCCACACCTCCACATCAGTTTTTTTCTGGTTCATTGGAGATAAGAGTCTCATGTGCACTTTTCTGCCCAGGCTGTCTTTGAACCTCAAACTTCAGATCTCAGCCTCCTGAGTAGCTAGGATTACAACCACCAGCTCCCAATAACAATGACTTTGACATTTTTTTTTAAATACTTGTTTCTGGTGCTGGTAATGGGGCTTGAACTCAGGGCCTGCGCACTGTCCCTGAGCTTCTTTTGTTCAAGACTAGCACTCTACCACTTGAGCCACAGCATCACTTCTGGCTTTTTCTGTTTATATAGTACTGAGGAATTGAACCCAGGGCTTCCTGCATACTAGGCAAGCACTCTACCACTAAGCCACATTCCCAGCCCTACTCTGACTTGCTTATCACAAAGATACACTGAATGGGTTGAAGCCCCTGGAGTATGTGTCACAAGGGAAGAACATTTTTGTTCCCAGTGGCTCCAACACTGAAAACACCCCCAGTGCAGACATCCAGTAAATAATTGGATGGGGAAAAAAATCTTGTGTCAAACCCGTATATGTAAATGATTTATCAAGTCTTTGTTTTCTACATTGACCTGAATAATCTGGAACTTGAAAGAAAAAAAACCCTTTTAGCCAAGGTTTTCAAACGCAGCACAAATCAAGCACTCATTTGTTCATATGTGCTTACAGTGTATTCCTTGTGTTAGAACTGGTACCACCGTTTCCGGGTCTAGGGACCCTCCTTGCCTTCTACCCAGCTATATCCAGCTTCATCCCAGCATGCCTGGCACTACCCACCTCCCACCATGTGGGGGTGACTTGGAGGAAGGTGTGGTTAGGACAACATTGGCCCAGAAGTCACATACCTTGGGATGTGTGGCCTTTTGTCCCCTTCGCCTGTCACTGTGTCTGCCTGTGGCCATGGGTGCTTTGTGCTAAGTGCTCCCTCTGTCACTAGGCAAGAGACCCTCTTCCCCTTGCCTGTCCCAGCCTTCCATGTCAAAGGAAGAAAGCACCCTTTCTGGAGAGTTCTTAACCATTGTAAGGAAAAAATAATTTCTATGTATCCTTTATAGTGTGTGTGTGTGTGTGTGTGTGTGTATTTGGGGCAGTACTGTAGTTGAACTTAGGGGCATGTGTTAGGCACTCTACTACTTGAGCCATACCCTCAGTCCTTTTCTTTAAGTTTGCTTTTCTGATAGGGTCTCATGCTTTTTTGCCAAGGTTGGCTTTGAACCATGATCCTCCTACCTCTGCCTCTCAAATAGCTGGAGTAGACTACACACTCCAGACCCGCTTCATAGTTCTTAACTGGAATTCCTTCTAACAAAAAGAGATATTAACAAGAAAAACACAAGCATGTATACATGGAAGAAAACTATGAGTAGGTCTCAAAAAAGAAGGCATTTAACCTTCAGGCTTCAATTCCTTTGAAACAAAGAAAGAAGGAATGAGGACTGGAAGCATGACTCAAGTGGAAGAGGACCAATTAGTGCCAAAGAAAAGAAGGGAAGACACAGTTAAGACAAAGCAAGAAATAAAGCAGCACAAGATAAGGGAAGATTGTCGATGTAGATATAAGTCTATGTCTTCTCCATGGGTTCAGTCCTGTGAGTTGAGGGGTTTGTTTTGGGAGATTTTTTTTGAAGGGGTGTTCTAGAGAAGGAGGCAGACTTGTACATGCTAGGCAAGTGCTCCACCACTGAGCTACACCATAACCCTGGTCCTCCTTTTCTCCTGGATGCAGACAGAGAGACATTCTTACAAATGGGATTCCTTATATTGATTTTTTTAAGTTGTTTTTTCTCATAAATGGGTGACTTCATATTATGGAGGAAAACCTAAACTCTCTAGCTTCACTAGCTCTTCATGGACTTGAAAATCACTAACTTTGAACTTTAGTCTTCAGAATCAATTAGTTCCAAAGAGCCTAAATAGTTTATTGGCTGATAAATCCCTGGAAAACAAGTTAAGGGAGAAGGGAGGAAAAAAAGAAAAACTGTGTACAAGGTAAAAATCCAAATAGTTATGCTATATCCTGCCTTGCTAACTACCATTGTTGTGAAAGAATTGGGTCAGTTGGGTCTTTGGCCAGCCTCATTCAGGAGGAAAAAAACAGACCAGTGTGAGGCTTGTTTTAAAAATAGAACAATTCCTCTTCTTCTAGTTCACAGGGCCATGGGTGTGCTCACCTCTGGTTCTTGGTTTTTGTTCCAAACACCAATTAAATTAATTCTGTAATGAATCGCATCTTTGAGAGAAGACTTCTATCAAGTGGAAATACTAAAATGTACTTCACGGAGATTTCTTAAAAAATCACTACTTGTGGAGGCCACCTAGCTGAGCAGCACATGATCCTTTCCCACTCCTGTGTGGCAGTTGATGCTTCCAGCATTGTGGGTGGTGGTAATGGTTGCCTAGGTTGCTTTGCAGGCACTTGGAGAATGCTGCTGCTGCTGCTGCTGCTGACACTGGCTTTTCACGGGGGCCTGCGGATGTCCAGTGGGTGAGTGGACGAGAAAGCCTGGCATCTTGTCTTCACATAATGTCTGTCTCCTTTGTTCCCTTAACTTCTGGATCGGATGCTTCTTAGCTCTTCATGTAGACACATTGATCATCTGAGAAATATTTGGTCCAGATCTACAATTCAAGATTAGCTTAACCTAGCCTTGCCAAGTCTCTCTCGTCTACCTTTAAGGAAGGACCCTTATGACTCGAAATACCAGAACGTAAAAGGAAGGGAATGAGTTTAATACCTGACACTTCCCCAAAGAACTCTCACTACCCCACCCCCACCCCCAAAGCATGACTACTTTCCCACTCTGAGCTCATTTCTCCCTCATTGTTCCTATTCTATATATGATTTCTCCAGCCCTTTGTAGAATTTGAAGTGGAATTGTGAACAAAGCCCTCTCTTTATTCTTTGGCCACCGAATAAAGCCTTTCCTTCTGCACTAGCTTGTCTCTCTGACACTGGTTTTCCCGTGGGGTGAACTTCTGGACCTGGGTTTGCTGAACGCGTAGAGCTCCTCCTGCATCTGTGGTTTCTCAGAATAGCCAGCTTCTGACAAGCAGTGTGCCAAAGAGGCATATTTTGGGGTGGCATATTCTGGTCTCCAGTATATATTTGGGAATTGTACCCTGAGCTTCCCCACAGTGTCCTCTGTCCTCAGACACCTTGTCAGTTCTAATGAACGCCTTTGAAATCTCCCTTTTCATGTCATTTCATGGTTGTGTAGAGTAGCATATGACTGCAGGTCCCTGTACACTAGTTTGTATTTTAGCCTTTTTTCTATTTTCAACACAAAGCCAGTACTGGAAACAAATGAGGGAGAGGGGAGAAGGAAGGAAGGAAGGAAGGAAGGAAGGGAGAAGAAGGGAGGAAGGAAGGAAGAGAGGGAGGGAGGGAGAGAGGGAGGGAGGAAGGGAGGGAGGGAGGGATTTAGAAAATGTCCCAGTGTATGGTGCTCTCCAATGTTAGTTACTTCAATCTGAAAGCTTAGGAAGCAGTAAATGGAAAGAAGGGGTTTTGTCTGACATTTCCTTATCAGCCAAAGGGAAGTTCTTCAGGAGGACTGTCTAGGGCCCCTTCCCTGTAATTCACTGGAAAGGAGACTAAATACATTCTGTAGGCAGCTACTAAGAGATTTGATTGCACAGCACGGTGGCCTTTGTTCATTATGCATTTCCTCCACTTGACATCCCATGGCCCCCACATTGCTCTGGGGACCCCAAGCCCTTACTGTTGCCTGTTACCACTTCTCCCTAGAAACCCTAGCCCCTACTTCCTTCTGGATCTCAGAATGCTATTTAAGCTCCCACCATCTGGTCCCTCTTTGAAGCTCATATACTGTGTGCTCCCCTACATAAGCACATAAATAAACCCAAGGCCTATGCTAGTGTTAATCTGTCAATTATCAGTGTATTTCTGCAGACTCCATTGTCAAAACCTCTGAGGGCAAAGGGGAAGTTCTTGTCACTCTACAGCAAAAAAGGAAGGTTGGGGAATGAAGGATGGCCTATCACTGAGCTCAAACTACAGATAAATAAAACTATTAGTACTTATTTAATACATACTGATATGTGCATATATGTTTAACTTAGAGAAAAGAAGTAACAAAATTAGACTCATTTGAATATAATTTCCATTTGGACAACTCTTGGGAAAATAAAGATGATGAGACCTAAAATTAATACTGTCTTTTCCTCTTTAAAAAAGATAAGGAAGGAATCTGAATGCAACTTGTGATGTTTCTTTCTTCAAAAGAGAGTGATTTGCCACTCTTTAATTTGATAAAGTTTTTTATGCTTCTAACACAGATTCAGGCTTTAAATATTAATAAACCGCAGGAAGCGGGAATCAAATCCTCAACTCTTCATGAATTAATTATCACAATTTTAAAACTCTAAATGTTTTAAAACATATCACAAAGTGAAAATGGCTTTTCCAAATCATATCTTATTTTGGGAATTAATTTATGATTAAATAATTTTATGTACGTTAAATTGGATGGTAAAAGTATAACGAAGTTTCTTACTTCGTGGTACTATGTACTTTCAACTATATATTTTTTGCAAAGTATTACTGGAGGGCTGGATGTCTCAGTGGCTCATACCTATATTCATAGCTACTCCGAAGGCTGAGATCTGAGGATATTATTGAAAACTAGCTCAGGCAGGAAAGTCTGTAAGACTTTGATCTCCAAGTAACCACCAAAAGACAGACATGGGGTTGCGGCTCAAGTGGTAGAGTGCTAACTTTGAGCAAAATCAGGGACAAGGTCCAAGCCCTGAGTTGACTGGCACACACAAAAAAATGATTACATGGGGGTTGATGATATAGCTCAGTAGTGGCGCACTTGCTTAGTATATATGAGATCCTAGGTTTAATATCCAACATTACAACAATGATAATAATAAAATTAATAATAATAATAAACTTTTATTTTTATTTATTTAAATTTTTTTGGTCAGTCATGGGGCTTGAATTCTGGGCCTGGACTCTGTCCCTCAGCTCTTTAGCTCAAGGCTAGGGCTCTATCACTTGAGCCATGCCACGCCGACTCCAGTGGAGTCTGCTTAGCATGGGAAACCATCTATCAGACCATGATAGGGGCTTCAGAGACCTATCTCTGAGTTTTGGGACTTCACCGAAGTCTACCTCGGAGAATAGGGCTTCTAAGAGGCCTACTCCTGGAAAAAGGCTGGCAAAGATGTGTTTCTGCCTATCTTTTCCTCATAAGAGTGCCTATTAATCTTTTACTGTTTCTACTGCTCTTTGTACTTGCTCATTGTCAACGTTTCCCTATACAAAGCTCTTTCTTAAGAGTGTTGACGACTCCAATATCTGATGAGTGTCTTAAAAATATGACTAACTCACCGGAGTTAAGTGCTACCCTGAAACCCCTCTTATGGAGGCTAGTAGACAAGCCATAAGCAAATATAAAATATTGGGGGGGTTCACGAAGTCACTTCAGCAGAAGGAATTGTTTGTAAGAAACTTACAAGAAGCTGTAGGGCAACTAGAACAGAAGGAATGTATGGCAATTACTGAGATAACTACTTAGGAGAAAAAACTTCCTACTACTCTCTCATTTACTAAGAGACTTGCTAGATCTAAGTCTCCTTGGTGTTTACTATTAAAGAAGGAACAGAAAAGATCTTATGGGACAGTTCAGGCCTCTATAGAAATAAGGTAATGGTTAGTTGGTGACAAACATCAAAACCCATTATATTTCTTAGAGATAAGCCGGAAACAAGTGCCTATCAGGCGACCAGCTGGTGACCACCCAAGAATGAAGCCCTGCAGCAAGGTTGTGTAACCTTTTGCCCTTTCAGGCGATCAGCTGGTGACCGCCCAAGAATGAAGCCATGCAGCAAGATTATGTAATCTTTTGCCCTTTCTTATGGAGACTTTTTGCTATAAAAGTTTGTTATCCTCTGCATTAAATCGCACTCAGCGCTCAGCACTCAGCATCCACTCCTAATGTGTGTGAGTTGTCTGTTTGCCATCTCCCCATCCTATTCCAGGTTCCTCCCCTAGGTATCCTCCGTCATCCTGACAGAACCCGGTCCACGGCAGAGCCACAGTGCCACTTCCGGTTTTCTGGTGGTTTATTGGAGATAAGAATCTCACAGACTTTCCTGCCAGGCTGGCTTTGAACTGTGATCCTCAGATCTCAGCCTCCTGAGTAGCTAGGATTACAGGCGTGAGCCACCAGCACCCAGCTAAACTTTTATTTTTATTAAAAAATGCCAGAAACCAGTGGCTAATACCTGTAATCCTACCCATTCAGGAGACTGAGATCTGAGGCTCACAGTTCAAAGCTATTGTGGCACAAAAGTTCCTGAGACAATTATCTCTAGTTAACTACCAAAAAAAAAGCTGGACATGTAGCTGTGGCTCAAGGGGTAGAGCAAAAGAGCTCAGGGACAGGGTCCAGCCCCAGAGTTCAGGCTTCACTACTGACACACAAATCTTTCTTTCCTTGGAAATGTATATCTCCATTGTCTTTTATCTTCCCTCTAGAGAAGTTTAAGCCACTCATATCACAAACTTCCATTCAATAATGACATCTCCTCGTCTCTCTACCCCTACCAGAAGCCTTTGGAGTCCTCTGTGTATTGGTAAGGTTTGAAATTTCATAATAATGTGTCTTTTTTATTGCTGATTTTTATTGTTAGGATTTAGGGGGTTGGGTTTTTATTTATTAGTCTGGATATCCACAAGGCCTGTGTCTCTTTTTTCTCTGGCTCTGTCTCCTTCTCTCCCTTATTAGCATACATTAGTTGTATGTATGGAGCAGAGCTGGTTATTGTAACATTTCTATACCAGAAGGCTTTACTGAGAATGGATTCATGTTCTTTGACTCTGAAAATTTCTCATCTTATTGTTTTTTTCTCAGCCATACTCTTCTGTACACTCTCTCTCTCTCTCTCTCTCTCTCTCTCTCTCTCAGCTGTTCGGCCTCTTGGGTTGATATCTACTTTTTTGTGTGTTTTCCCTGTAATTATTCACTATTTAGATCTATGTTTTGAATTCCCTAATGCTGTCTTCTACTTTCCTATTGAATTTTTCATTCCTGCCATCCAGTGTTTATTGTAGTTGTTACCTGAATATTTTTCTCTCTAAAACTATTATCTTGAGAAGTGGAGCTGTGGCTGAAGTGGCAGAGTGCCAGCCTTGAGCAAAAAAGGGTCCAGGCCCAGAGTTCAAGCCCCAGGACTGGCACAAAAAATAAAAGTAAAATAAAAATAAAAACTATCCTTATTTTGTTTGGGGGAATCTACTCTTGTCTGATGAGTCTTTGCTTGTATTTACTCCTTCTCTATCCTTTGAATTTTCTGGGAGTTCTTTCTTTATTTAAAAAGTACTAATTTGCTAGAATATAACATATGCATGATAAAATTCTCCCATTTAAAACTTTAAAATATATTTTAAAATATTTACTTTATTTTATATACTTTAACATATTTTATATTTTATATATTTTATATTTAAATATTTAAAGTATGTAATATTTTAATTTTTTAATATACGGGTTGTGCAAACACTATCTCAATCCAGCTTTAAAACTTTTCCCTCATCCACAAAGGTCACTTTGTGCCTATTTGTAGTCAATCTCCAACCCCAACCCAATGTCTTGTCCAGATATTTCTCAGAATTTGGATCCTACAATAGACAGTCTCCTGTGTCTGATGTTCTTGGAGGTCCCCTGTACTGCATCAGTAGCAGTTCTGTTGAAAGGTGCTCTGGTGTGTGCTTCTAGCACGTTTTGTTTTGTCACTCTCCAGATGACTAGACATTTGGGTTGCTTCCACTCTATAGCAATTATAAACATCTCTTCAACATTTTAATATCCTATTTTTAACTGTGTCTTTCACAGTGCAAGGTTTGCCCCAAATGTTTGTCATCTTGTCAATTTGCTCATGCTTACAAAGAGAAACCCAAAGTTGTATGCTGACAGATCACACTTATAATCCTAGTTATGTAAGAGGCTGAAATTCAGAGAATTGCAGTAGAATTCAGAGAATTACAGCCCAGGTAGAAAATCCTGTGAGACTCCATCTCTTACAACTAACAAAAAACCAGGCTAGAGACATGGCTTAAGTAGTAGAGTGCTAGTCAAGCAAGTCAAGTAAATGCCAGGTTCTGAGTTCAAGCCACAGTATTGGGGAGGGAGGGAGGGAGAGAGAAAATGAGAGAGAAGAGGAGAGGGAGAGAAGGAGAGGGAGAGAAAGAGAGAAATACTTATTTGTAAATTGTATGTGAAGCCAAGGACCTGGTAAAATTGAGACTTTTCTAGGATTCCTCGAGTATTTTCATCCATTTTCTTGGATTAATCTAATTTTCTAAAAAAAGACTAGTCCAGTGTCTTCCTGGAGAACACTGGAATCCTAGCTTCCAGTGTTGTAAGACCAAGAGGAATTAGAAGGCTAAGATGCCATAAGTTTTAGAACACAGACTTTCACTTGATCTCCCTGTTTTCAATAGGAAATCCCTGTCCCTTCAATTATATCTGGTCCCCAAGTCCCGAGCCCCTCTGTTTTAATCACTTCTCCCAGAGTAGCTGAAGGGTAGAGATGACACAGATGCCATTTAAACAGACTTTTAGGAAATCTCTGTGTTTTCAGCCCTATAATTATCCGCTTCTTCTGTTCTATTTCCAGAGATTTCTGATGCCAATTTCTGAGCCTTTGGGATTTTACGGGATAAAGTAGGTTACCTCTCTGCCCACTGCCAATTTAGGATTTGTTTTCTTGGATCCACTAAGCCATTTAATAGTTTTCCATCTATTTTGCAGTTTCCAAAATTCTTACTGCCATTGTTTTCTTTCCAGTTCTTATTATGAGTTTCTGTTTTTTATTTTTTTTAAAAAAACCCTCTTAGCCTGACCCAGCTGTATGTACCTAGTCTAGGCTACCCGGAAGGCTGAGCAGGATGATCACTTTGACCTAGGAGTTTCAGGCCAACTTCAACAACACAGAAAGACTTCATACCCCTTTTCCTTCCCCATCCCCCCCCAAAATCCCTGGGAGAGAATCTTTTTATTTCTATTTTTATAACATTTTTGGAAGGATCAGAATATTTGTATAAACACCACCACTAATAAAAATAGCATTGATAAGTCTTTAGATTCCAAAGTGAATATGCCATAACTCCTTAAGTGAATATGGCATAACTCCTCAATCTCCAAAAGTTGTTGTATGGAATGACTTCCTTCTAGGAGTACAGAATGGGAAGCGATGGAGATGGAAGGGCTAATGTGGTGGTGGGAAAACCTAACATCAAGCTGGACATCACCTGTCCATAGTAGGTGATCACGGTCACTTCCCTTGATAAGGTACAGTATGAGAGGAATGCACTTAATGTCTATGGTCTGCCCCCATCACATAACTCCAGTCTCATCTTTATAAATGCACTAAAAAAAATCTCCAGAGAGGAATAATCTACAAATACATGAACAGGGCTACTCAAAATTGTCCATATCATCAAGAATAACAGATGTCAGCCAGGTGCTAGTTGTGCATGCCTGTTATCCTAGCTATTTGGAAGGCTGAGATCTGAGTGATGCCAGCCCAAACAGGAAAGTCTGTGAGACTTGTATCTTCAATTAACTACCAAAAACACAGAAGCTCAAGTGGTAGAGCACAAAAGCTTAGGAACAGTGCCCAAGCCCTGAGTTCAAATACCAGAACCCAAACCAAAAAGAGAAAGACGTCTACAAAACTCTCACACACTGAAAACTTTGAGAAGACATGAAAAATAAGTGTACTGAGATATTGTAGATGGGATTGGAGTAGAAGAAAGAATACAGTGCATCGGACTGAGTAATATTAATGTATCAATATTAGATGATTCATTTTGACACATGTACCACACTAAGGAGATACTGGGTAAGGGGTACTCCATTAATTTGAAGTCTTTCTATGAATCTAAGATTATTCCTTTTAAATTTTTATTTCTGCCAGGTTCTAGTAGCGCATGCTTGCAATCCTAACCACTCAGGAGGCTGAGATACAGAGAACAGTGGTTTAAAACCAGCCAAGTAAGAAAAGAATATGAGAGTTCATCTCCAAAACAACTCATAAAACTCCAGGCTAGAGACATGGTTCAAGTGGTAGAGTGCTAGCCAAACAAGGAGTAAGCTCAGCAAGTGTGAGGCCCTGAGTTAAAACCCCAGTAAATTTAACTTTATTTTTAACATTTATCCTTTGGCTATTTTAATCTATTCATATTAATAGCTTTTCTCACACAACAATAATAACTTCACAATCTTGGTATCTGTGAAGATTGACACCTGCAAATTTCCCTTCCTCAAAATGGTATTGCTTTGAGTCCTTTATCGTTCTATATGAGGTTTAGGATCATCTTCTCAAATTTTCCTGAATTATTCGGTTGGGATTTTGGTGGATATAACTTTGGCTTTACAGATTTATTTGGGAGAATTGACGACTGATATTGTGTTTTCCCATCTAGAAATATGGTTTAACTTCATGTAGTGGGTTCAATCTAGTCACACTTTCTTTGCAGTTCACGCTATTAAAATACGATATAGCCAGGCATGGTGGCACATGCCTATAATCTCAACACTGAGAATGTTGAAGTAGGAGGATCACCAGGTCAATGCCAGCCTGTACGATATGTGTGTGTGTGTGTGTGTGTGTGTGTGTGTGTGTGTGTGTGTGTCAAGACCCTGACTCAAAAAGGCAAATAAAAACAATAAAAGATGTGGTTTCTATTCCCTACCCCTTGAATCTGGAGTGGCTTTGCCATTAGCTTTATATAACAGAATGTGTCAGTGTGAATTTTACAAGTCCCAAGGCTTGGGACACAGAAGTGATACTGTTTCTGTCTCCCCTCTCTTGGAATGTTGCCTGAAACTAACAAACTATATTGAAGCTGGTATGAAAGTTCATGTGGGAAGATAAGCCCAGCCATTTCTGAACTGTGAGTGCTAGCCAGTGACCTGCCAGCTAGATCCATTTGCATTGATAAGCAGAGAAAGGAGACAAGATATGTTTTGTCCATCTACAGAATTATGTGAAATGATGAGTTGTTGTTGATTTAAGTGGCTGCATTTCAGTAGGTTTATTCCACAACAAAGACAAATTGGTACCTAAGAATAGGAAGTTGCTATAATAAAGATGAATTTTCTGATTTTTGGGACCCGGTGGTAAGTATACTCAGGAAGAAAGGCGGAGAAGACTATTGGTGGAAGTTACAAAAGCAACATGGAAAATACTGCTGAAATCTAGAAAAGTGATGGATCATGCTTTGGGCTAGTGAAGAAATTCAGTACAATGTTGTCTGGAGCCACTTGGAAGGGTAGGTAGCTAATTGTGGTAACTCACACTTGAATAATCTGTGAGAAAGAAAAGATTTCTCACCTGATGCTAGACTCATGGCTAAGTCCCCATAATAGAAAAGATTAGCAAGAGAAAGCATAGTTATGCTTTCAGTGTTTGCTTCTCCCAACTTCATGGTGAAATATAATTGCTACAATGACAATATTACAAGACTAGCATAGGGTCAGAGCTCTGGAGTGGAGTACAAGCCTAGCATGCCTAAGACCCTGAGTTCAATGTCCAGAACCAAAGAACTAGAGGTCAAACCATAAAGAAATAATGAAGCTATAAGAAATCTGCTCTCAGGAATCCATGAATGCTATTATGTGAAAATAGCTTCCACCCCTTTTCTCTCCTATGCCTTCTCTCTGCCCTTCTGCCATATTATGATGCGATAGTTGGTGTATATGTTAAGCTACAGCATGAAGAGCAGGCCCAGATGCTGGCAACTTGATGCTGGCTTCCCCTGCCTCCAGACAGAAAATAATCTGTTAATATGAAAGCACCTGGTTTCTGGGTCATAACTGTGTACTAGACACAAACAAATCCGTTTAAGTTTTACATGCCACTGGAGAATGCAGAAATGGCTAACAAAAGAAATAGAAAAACCTGCATACTCTTGTGATAGATGAGCAGGATTGTGGTTAGAAGACAAAAAAAATATATAACCTAATGATGACAAACTAGAGGAAACTTAGCCTGGCCCACTTGCTCAGATCCTTTTGGGTATTCTGCATCTAAGGGGAAGGTACATGGGGGTCTGATGACCTACTTTTGAAGCTCGTTTTTATGATCTGCTTCATGAGAAATGGAAGCAAGTCAGAGGGACCAAATACTTTCATCTAGTTCCTTCATATATTAGCTCTATCAACCATGAACTCAAGCAAAGGCTCGATAAACACTTTGGTTATTGGGATGTTTTCTTTTGGAATGTTCATTCATAGAATGAGTGTGTGCTGGGGATCAGAAGGACAGTGTGGAGAGGTTTACATGGAAAAGAAAGGCCAGCAGTACTTCTCCTTGCAGCTATGTAAATGAAGCCATTTCAAGCCATCCGATCTTCCTTACACTCCAACCAGCATCACAGAAAGCAGAAACACTTGGCCAGCCCATAGAATCATGAGAAATAGTGAATTCTTTCATTGCATCAAGGCAGTCATTTGGGAGATGATGATTTTATGTGACAAAAAAACATTTGAAACACTAAGAAATATGTGAATCTGACTGGTATGCATAGAATTGCCCGTTCAAAATTCTTGTTAAATCCCTTGCCCCCAATATGCTAGTGTTTGGAGATTAGGGCTTATATAAAAGTAATTAAAGTTAAACAAAAATATAAAGGTAAGACCCTTATCAGTTAAGACTGATATCCTTATAAAAAGAGACCAAGCCCCAGGTCAGTGATTCACATCTGTAATCCCTGCTGCCCAGGAGGCTGAGATGTGAGGGTCAAGGTTCAAAACTAGCACAAGCAGACAAATCCATGAGACTTTTACCTCCAATTAACCAGCAAGTAGAGGGCTAGCTCAGCGTCAAAGCACTGAAAAAAGCTAAGGGAGGGTATGAGGCCCTGAATTCAAGCTCCAGTTCTAGCACCAAAACAACAACCAGAAAGGGAGGAAGGGAGGGAGGGAGGGAGGGGGAAGGAGAGGCCTTTCTTTGAGTACACATGCTGAAGAAGCTTTGTGAGGACAATGAGAAGACAACCTAAATAAGGAAGAGAGCCCTCCCCAGAAGCCAGCCCTATTGTCACCCTTGGACTTCTAGACTGCAGTTTTAAGAGAATCCACTTTGGTTGTTTAAACCATTTAGTCCATGAGTTGTTTTGTTTTGTTTTATGGCAGCCCAGGTAAACTGGCACACTGACTTCATATATTCTCATGCAGAATGTGAAACGTGTCCATTGGTTTTAGGTTGACAGTACATGATAAAACATAGAGTTGAACCAAAGTAGCAACAACTGGAAAGCAGAATTTAGGGGAAATGTGAAGGCTCCATGACCCTCTGGTTTGGAAGCCTGAACTGGCTTGAATTTCCAATTTCTCAATCTGGCAAAAAAAATCTTTTGCCAGAGTAATAACAAATAGCCTTGGGATAAAGACAAACTCAAGAATGACACTGTAATATCCTATTCAAAGGCCTTTGGAAGTCTTAAGGTAGTGCCTCATAGACGCTCACAGCTGGAGAGAGGCATTCCTAAGAACTTTAGAGGCACTGGCCCAGCACTTTCTCTCAAATGACCCAAAGAAAGAGACTTGTTTGCCTCCAAAGTTGAATTCTTTACTACACAGAGAAGAATATAAATAATTGTCTCCACAGGATGAATTGTAGTGAATTAAATATGACCACAAATTCTTCCCAACAACTTCCATTAAGAATCTGGATTAACCATAGGGGCAAGAACATACAAAAGAAACAAAAAAAAAATCACATAGTAGATTAAAAATAACAACAACAAGAAAAACCTCTTGTGTCCATATCTTGGGGTTCATTTCGCTTAGCATCATCTTATATGGTCATATGTACATAGAGCTTTTCTGCTCACCTGATAAGATTATCCTACACATGGTATATCCCCTGTTGTCACTGTATTTGATTTTGGTACCCTGAATCTTAGATATACATTTATCTAATTTGGGGAGGGGAAGGGGAATGCTGAAACAAGGATACAGGATGACCCATTGCAACAATGATACTCACAAGACACTATGTTGGAAATGAACTTTACAACTTCAGCTGGGGGTAGAGATGGGTGGGATGGAAAGGGGGGAGAAAGGAGAGTAGGAAAAAAAACAAAGAAGGTAACAATGTTTGACAAGCAATGTTCTCATTACCTTACTCATGTAACTGTAACCTCTCTGTACAGCTTCTTTACAATAAAATAAAAAATTTTTTAAATCAATTAAGATTATAACTCACTGTAGTCAATATGATGGCTCTAATTGTTCATTATACACTGAACTTCTATATCAAAACATTACAAATATATATGAGTATATGTCTCTCAGAAATAAAGCTTTAAAATCTATTAAAAAATACATAGTGAAAATCCTGCTATATGTTGAACATTTGTTACAGTACAATGCTTAATACAACATTGACCAGTCTGAGCAGTTTCTAGAGACATTTTATTAGTTGAATCTTACCTTTCATACATTTTGGAAATTTCTACCTTGTAATTATTGCCTTTAGTCCATTTACATTTAATGTAATTATTAATATGGTTGGCTTTATATATATTATCCTTCTATTTGTTTTCTTTGTCACATTTTTATTCTTTTTTCCTCATCATATTCAGCCACATCTCCCACATTTTTTTCCAGTTCCAAAGATTAGACTGAGGCACTTCTAAATTGACATCGTTTTGTACCTTTATGGGATACAGTGTGATATTTCAATACATGCATATAATGTATAATGACCAAACACAGCTACCTGGCATCTGACATATACATATCAGATATATGTGTGTGTGTGTGTATAATTTATATACAATTCCTTTGTGTAGAGAGCATTCAAAATTTACTCTTTAATTTTTACACTCTCTTCTTATTTTCAACATAGGTATCTTACCATGCTATAGGACATTAGAAGCTATTCCTCCTATCCAACAGTACTGCTTCATCCATTAACTATCCTCTCTCTGTCTCTCCCTCACATCCACCCGCCTATTCTCTACTGGGGAGAAATTAGTTTTTTAAAAAATTTGAACAAATAAATGAGAGCCTGTGGTTATTTGTCTTTCTGTACATGACTTATTCCACTTTATACAAGGCCCTCCAGTTCCATCCATGCTACAGCAAGGAATTCTACTCATTTTTTATGCCAGTCCTCTACCCCTTGAAGCTGAACATCAAACCTAAGACTTCACACATACCAAGCAAATGTGTTATGACTAAGCTACACTCCAAACCACCAGAACACTATTTTACGTTTTCTGTTGCTTGCTATTTATACTGCTTTGTTTCCTTGTTTTCCAGTGGTTACTCTGGGGCTTATAATATGTATCTCTAATTTATCACAGTCTACTTTCAAACATTATTGCCTTCACATAAAATGTAATTGCACTTTTCTCCTTTATAGTCTTGCTGTCATATTTCAACTTCCACCTATATTACAAACCCCATGATATGTTATTATTTTTGCTTTATATAACCAGAAGCCTTCTATTGTAATTTTAAAACAAAAGGGGAAAAGGCTTTAAGATTTGTACATTTTTTAAATTACCATTTTATCCGTTCTTTGTTGTCATTCAGCTCTGCTGTTGAAGAAATTCTCTAAGCTTTTGTTGATCAGAAAAGGTTTCCTTTGCATTCATTTTATTTCTATTTTTTATTTTTGGGTCGGTCATGGGGATTGAACTCTGGGGTTGGGCGCTATCCCTCAGATCTTCAACTCAAGGCAAGTGCTCTACCGCTTGAGCCACAGCGCCACTTCTTGGTTTCTAGTGGTTTATTGGAAATAAGAGTCTCATGGACTTTCCTGCCCAGGCTGGCTTTGAACCGCGATCCTCAGATCTCAGCCTCCTGAGTAACTAGGATTACAGGAGTGAGCCCCGAGCGCCCGGCTTTGCATTCATTTTAATTCTTTTTTTTTTTTTTTTTTTTTTTTGCCGGTCGTGGACCTGAACTCTGGGCCTAGGCACTGTCTCTCAGCTCTTCAGCTCAAGGCAAGCGCTCTACCACTTGAGCCACAGCGCCACTTCTGGCTTTTTCTGGTTATGTGGTGCTGAGGAATCGAGCCCAGGGCTTCATGCATGCAAGGCAAGCACTCTACCACTGAGCCACCTTCCCATCCCTGCATTCATTTTCATTCTTATTTTATATTTTTTGTTTGGTGGTGCTGGGGTCAAACCCAGGACATTGCTGCATTCGTGTGTGTGTGTGTGTGTGTGTGTGTGTGTGTGTGTGTGTGTGTGTGTGTGTGTGCTGTTGTTTTCTGCTCTCTCAGTTTCCTAACGGTGTTAAGCATATTAGAGGGGCTACAGGTCTTTGAGACAGGAGTTCATGTGCAGACACCAACTTCCTAATAGACTCCCAATTCAACCTCTCAGATGTGAGCCACCAGTGTCCAGCTAGATAAACTATTTTTAATCAATATTTAAGCATAATAAAATCTTCTTGCAGAGGGTCATAGGCATCTTAAGATTGCAGGCAAACTAAAGAAAAATACTTCTTCAGTCAGTCATGTAAGGAAGAAATACTCTGTAAGAAACCCCATGTGCTAAGTTGTGAACTCTGGCTTCTTTCATGGGCTAGCTACATGATTTGGGGCAAATTGTTTGATCACTTAGCCCCAGTTTCCTCTTCTCTAAAATGTGATTGATAGTTTCTGTATTATTTAGAGTTATGACCACATATAATGTACGATCAATATAAGTATGTACAATCAGGTTTTATTTTTGCTTTGGAAAAAAAAACCACAAAACAGTAGTGATAATATTCACCAAATGTGGTCTTTGGTATTAGTGAACTCAAAGTGTAGGTTGATGATCATTTTATTAAGTGACATCTTACCAGAAAGGATCTATGTATGGCAAAGAAAACAGTGTTTTCATTTTGATAAGGGTTAATTCAGTGGTTTTCTGCTTAAGTCTTGTGGGTTTTTTATTTTGTTTTGTTTTTTAACCATACCATAAGACTTTTTGTTTTCCTTCCCAAACATTTTCTCTTTTCTTCTTTTGCTTCACCAGCCTTACTTATTTGAAAGTGTTAGCCATGGTCCCAGCAGGGAGCTCACTTCACTTCAACTAGTTCCAAAGCGAAGAGCTCAGTGAAGAGCTTCTTTCAGAGGTGTGGATAAAGAACTAACAAAGGAGGCTAAGGATGTTGAGGCCAGCAGGGGCCCAGGACAGTGATTACCATATCAAGCACAAGAGGGACAATTGGGGCCCAGTGAAAAACTGGAAATGGAGAGAAAGGGCAATCCAATGGAATCTGTTACTGTGGACTGATGCAGCCACTATCAGACTGAGAGTAAGAATGGAAGAAATAACTCAACATAAAGCTCTCCTCCTACCTTCTGGACCTTTGATGGCCGCCATAGTTTACAGCAAGACAGTTGTCAAGGGAGGCTGGAAGATTCCTTCCATAGTAGGCAACCCCAGCAGGGCTGAGTGACCTTCCAGGAGGTGAAAAAGAGAATAATCCATTCATTAAGATTTCAAAATCTGTCACTTTACTTGGGGGGAAAAATAGAGACGTGTGAAATGTCTAGACTTTCTCCAATGATGTACAGTACCTGAAATAGAAAACCAGCACCATCTTGTGCAAACAAATTCTCCATTTTTACTTTTGATGTCTATCATGTATAGAAATAGATGAGAATGGAAATGCAAGCATTTCCAATTATAAATAAGATGAAGTCGTATCACATATTTCGTGCTTTAAGATTACTCTTAATTTATTACCTCAATGATGGAACAAACCACTCAGGGCAGGGTGACAGATGGGGACAAACAGGAGCAACATAGCTCTGAAATAGCAGAACTGACAACTGTTTCCAATAGGCACAAGAGTGCAATTCCAGGAAGTCTCAGTCCTGTCATAGGTCTCTGAGGATTTGTTTAAAATTCAAATGCTATAGACCTGTTTAGTGACTTTGAGACCTCAAGTGTAAGCCTCAAGTTGTAAGCTCTAGATAACACTTAGTAACAAGATCCTGGGAAGGTAAGACAATTTATTCCTTGTGTGCTACTTAAAATTTAATGGGATGCAAGGATGCTTTCTCATTTGTTGATCTAAAAGCCTTGTTATAGCACTTTATCCAAAAAGTATGTGACATTTTACAAAGCTGTGGCTGATATCTTGCTGCTCTCTACCCAGTCTCAGTCTCTCTAAGGTATTGTGTCTTATGTCAGCCTGTAGCTTCTTTTACCAGGAATCAATAGATGGGATTCAGAGGGTTGAGAAACTACTAAAAATTGATTGTGAAATGTTTTGGCATGCATGCATTTTTCTGAGAAGATCTACTCTTCCCATAAACACTCAAAAACTATGCCTTCCTCGGCTGTTAATCAACTAGCGTTTTTTTTATTCTGTGTTCCCTCAATAAAACCTTGTATTTCATCACTTAAGATTGTGTGTTCTTCATTCATTAGCTGACATTACAGAGAGTCTCAAGGGAGTAAAATGAGATCAGTTATTTTTAATGTTAAGAACCATGCATGGCTAAATAGAAATATGTTGAAAGGAGCCAGACACCAGTACACATGCTGGTAATCTGAGCTACTCAGGAGGCTGAGATATGATTATCTTAGATTGAAGCCAACCCAAACAAACAAATCTGAGAGACTTGATTAACCAGCAAAAAGCCAGAAGTGGAGCTGTAGTACAAAGAGTACCAGCTATGAGCAAAAAAGCTGAAGGAGAGCTTGAAGTCTAAGTTTAAGGCCCAGTATCATTATGTGTATGTGTGTGTGTGTGTGTGTGTGTGTGTGTGAGTGTGTGTGTGTGTGTACACTTATATTTTACTTATATATATATATATATATATTTGTTTTTTGTTTTTTGTTTTGGTCCAGTAGTGGGGCCTGAACTCTGGGCCTGGGCGCTATCCCTCAGCTCTTCAGCTCAAGGCTAGCGCTCTACCACTTGAGCCACAGCGCCACTTCCGGTATTTTTCTTTTTGCTTATGTGGTGCTGAGGAATCGAACCCAGGGCCTCAGGCATGCAAGGCAAGCACTCTACCACTGAGCCACCTTCCCAGCCCTACTATTATATTTTGTATATTTATATTTCAACATATATATGTGTTGAAGGAAAAACATGGGTGAATGGCTGAATAAGAGAACTAACCTGATTTTTTCAAAGCATAAAATGATATACAAAAACGATGGTTTCCCTGACAAGTGATGGTTGGTCCCAAGGAGCGTTAGATGAGACTTTGGGATATAAAAGAGCAAAAGGTAAAACAACATTTTTCCAGACGTATCCTTCATGATACCAGCTGGACCTGATCCATTCTCTCTCTTTTATATTTACTTACAGTTTTTATAGGATGGTAGAATCATACTCTGTAGCCTGCTGAGCTGTTTATAGGTAGCACTGATAGAATGCAGTACTCCATCCTAAGAATCGTACATTCATATTAAGCAATTATTCCCTATTTTGACAAGTATTACAAAAAGGCAAGGTGAAGAAGGGGTCTCAAACTCAGAGGACTATTGGAAGCGAAGGCCCATGTGAGACAGACATGTAGTATTTAACCAAAGAAATTATGCTGTGTCTGAAGAGGGCAGCCTTTACCCAACTCCACTCTTTGGCTAAAAAAAAAAAAATTACAATTTGTAGAAGTTGGCAACTAATTAAAAACATTTTAAAACAGTGTGTGGGATGAACATATGTTTTGAGGGTGTATTTGGCCAGGGGCTGCTGGTTTGGGTCTCTGTGTAGAGCAGTCGTTCCCAAGCCTGGCTGTAGATCAGAATCATCTGCGAAGCTTCAAAAACACAGATGCCCAGTCCCCTCCAGACTCGCTGAATGAAATCTCTGAGGCTGCTGCTGCTGCACAGCCAGCACTGAGAATCACGAGAGCAAAGAACTGGTTGGGGAAACAGCATCCACCCTCTTGAAAACCACATCACTCAAAATGATTACAACAGAGAAAGTCAGAGGTGAATGAACGAACTGTCCTCACAAAAGGGCGAATACGGTGAGGCTTATAGGAATGCTTTTAAACATGTTCTCTCACGTTGTTTTGTTTGGTTTCTAATCCTTTGGCATAGCTTTGCTTTCCAGTATTGTAATCACTAACCAGGTGTGATTGACTCTGGAGCTTTAGGCTCAAGGCCCGAACTTCAGAAGTTCCATAAGGCCTCTATACCAAGGAAAGTAATGGTAATGGTCAAGAGCAGAGAAAGGAAATTATTACCCAGCACAGGCAGCTATGAGCAGAGGTAAGCAAACACTTTTACCCATCTTCAGCCATTTTCAGAGTACAGAAATGAGCCACAACTTTAAACAGACAGCTAGAGGCAAGAGGGAGAAGTAGGCATAGTTAAAATAGATCCCCTCACAGGAATGGTCACAGACAGTCAGAGATGGCCAGAGATGGGCTGACCACCCATGTCTCAAGACTGGTCAGATAGGGCCTTGTTACAGTAGAGGTCAGAATACATGGCAGGTGAATCCTTCTCCTTTCTACTCCTTTCTGGCTCCCAAGATGGCTGCCAAGTGGCTGCAGGAGAAATGGGACACGGATACAAAATGGAGGAAGCTGGTGTTATGGGTTGGTAGAAAAGCAGGCATATACAATTTGCAGATGGCAGCCTAGGCTGCTGAAGCAAAACCTTCCTGACAATGAAATGGAGGCAGAGGGCCACAAAAGTACAAGGAAGAAAGACAAAAGAAGGAGGAAATAGACTGGCACTAAATCCTTAGCATCACAACCTTGCAGGAAACAGCAAGGAGATCTCCCCATCAGAAAGCCATCCACCTCTCACTCTACCTCAAGGCCAACTCTGTAATGAGGACAAGGGCCAAGCCATCAGAGATGGGCTGAAATGCAGTCTTCTCTATGGCAAGTCTATGCCACATGCTCTCCGTCTTTACCGTCTCTCTTCCAATGAGCATTCCTATCACCTTTACTGTGCTCATGTCTTGCCTGAATTCTTCTCTTGTCAGACACAAGGATCAGGTTTGTGTAGTTGCCCTAAACTTTCTGCTAATACATTGACTGGAAAGTTAGGGATTAGACATGTCTTTTTCTGACTTGGACTCATTTAAAAGTTACACTGTCCTACTTTTAATTAATTCAAGGACCCAAGTAAAGAGTCTGTGTTTTTCAGCACAAGCAACTTCAAGTTCCTCATTAATGGCTACTTAAATTATAAGCAAAGTTTCAAATTCAGGGCTGTTAGTATAGATCAGTACTAGAGGGATTGCCTAGTGTGTGTAAGGCCCAGGGTTTAGAGTCCAGCACTAGAAAGAAAAAACTATTAGTTCCACAGTTACCATACTTTAAGTGCTAAGTAAACACATATGGTTAGGGGCTCATGAATTGGATAGCATGGACACAAACTATTGTAAGTTCTATTAAATTGCTTAGGTAGAAATATTATTTATGAAAGTCAAGATAACTTCATAGATCTTTCAAGCCATTCATGTGGGAATCTGATATTAGAAGGGAGTGGAATTAATGAGTAGTTTCAAAGTTGGCCTCATGGGATTATATCCTTAAAGAGAATATTAACTTGTAGGTATGGAGATTTTTTTAAGTGCAAAGTATTTGTGCAATCATTAGATAAATGTTTATATAGTGCCTCTAAATGCCAAACATTCTTCTTTGGGTTTTAAATTATTTGAGTAAGATTTTAAAAAATGGCTTAGGTAGCTTCAAAGAGTTCTATCCCTAGGTCTGTTGAAAACACCTAGTTTCCTACTTTAATTTGCTCTTTAATTATATAGAATTTCTCTTGATACAAAAACTATCATTGGGCTGAACACTGGTGGCTTATGCCCTGTAGTTAGTAGTGCTAACTACTCAGGAGGCTGAGATCTGCAGATTGCTGTTCAAAGCCAGCCCTAGTAGGAAAGTCCATAGGACTCTTATCTCCAATTAAGCACCAAAAAACCTGGAAGTGGGGCTGTGGCTCAAGTGATAGAATGCTTGCCTGGAGCACAAAAGCTCAAGGACAGCACCTAGGCCCTGAGATCAAGACCTAGAACCAACAAAAATAAAATAAAACATCATTGGACTATAACATGATACTTGATGAACAGAACTTAAGAATATGCAGCAACAATGACAAACAGCAGAAAAATGTTAACTTTACCAAAAAGTATAGCTTGAATCCACCTGTGTCTGGTAAAACATGAGTTTCTTCTTAGTGGTGACCACTAAATGCTGTCAATCAAGCACACCTTCTACATGCTATTGAACCCCAGTCAATCATACATCTTTTTTTTTCTTTTTTCTTTTTTTTTTTTTGCTTATGTGGTGCTGAGGAATCGAACCCAGGGCCTCGAGCATGCAAGGCAAGTGCTCTACCACTGAGCCACCTTCCCAGCCCAATCATACATCTTTTTAGTTTCTATTTTATTTTGAATTAACATGAATTTGTAATGTGTGGGGGTTTGTTGGGATATTTGCATATATGCACACTCGCATTGCTTCTCTCTCTTCACCCTTTGTCCAACAGCATTTGATAGATTTCATTATTCTGTTTGTGTGTGTGTGCATGTATATGTGTATGTGAGAGAGAGACACGGGGGGAGAGAGAGAGAGAAAGAAAGGAAAGAAAGAAAGAAGGAAGGAAGGAAGGAAGGAAGGAAGGAAGAAAGAAAGAGAGAGAGATGCCTTTAATCCCTAGTGAGGAACATCTAATATCATCTAACCCCAGCACTAGTCTATATGGTGTCCAACCTCAGTAGTACATACATCCCACTCTTATCCAGATTATACTCAGTAGAATTTAAAAATCTAGAAAGTGAAAAGAGAGAAAAAACCCTTACATTAAGGGCTTTAAAGTTAAATGGAAACTCTTAATATTGTACAAAAATCTATACTCTTGGGAAGCAGAGTATCCTAAAGTCAAAAAAAAGCAAACAATTTTATTTTGAATGCAAAAAAAAAAGAGTAATGATTAGGAGAAGGCATTGTTGGAGAATGTTAGGAAACGTTTAACACTGGCATCTTTCTGGCCGTCTTGAAGAAGGCAGCCTGAGCTGAGTGATGAGGAGCTGCCGGGCACAGGTGAGAAGCGAAGGCCAGGTGCCTGAACATCTCTTCTGTAATCACGAGCAGAACTAACTGTCTGTGGCATAAATCTGACTGGGTCGTTCATAGCTTCCATGTGGGTCTAGGATAACAAGTCAGCCTGGTGTTGCTTCTGGAATGTAGGAAATACCTGAGTCCTCATCCCATCGTGTTGCTTATGATGGACAGTGGGAAGGAATCTTGACTAGGGGACTTAATTCTGAGCATGGGCTGGATAGTCTCCTTTTGTGTTAGAAATTTGGGCTATCTATCTTACCTGATAGTATGTACCTTCTCCTTAATGGAAATGTCACCCAGCCCTGTTAGCTTTTATGAATTTGTCTTACACAATATAAGAGCCATGGTGACTTGAGTTTCTCCCTTACACACATGTCTATCTGTATTCATAAACTATATGACACATGTGTTGTTGATATTACATGTGTGTTAGGTGTTGGTGGCTAAAGGACAATAAGACTGATTCTGCCCTTGAGAAACTCACATCCCCACAGATGAAAAACTGCAATCTGAGGGCATTCAAAGCTGAGGGAGTGACAAATACAACAGGGTGGAGACTTGGAAGTAGGTCCTCTTACACTTGATGCGGACTTTAAAACAAACAAGAAAAACAGAGAGCTTCTATGTGTGTCCTGAAATCTAAAACTGTTCGTGGTTTTCATCATGGTCATCACCCTGAGTTGAAATGGTCCCCAAACGGTCACCAGCTTGAAATCAGCTGAAGTAGGCATCTGAAATGAGGTCAAAAAAGGAACAAGGTCATGAATGAAAAACAGGTTCTCACAGCCCAGAAAAGCCTGGGATATGAGACCCCATATAGGTGAGTCTGTTGGATTAGCCAGATGGAAAACAGTGACAGGGCAAAGTGGAGTAGCAACAGCCAAAGGGACGCTTGGTTCCACGTCAGGGAGGCCTCAGCAGACTTGCCTCCAAAACAGCAAGTGGGGAGCTAAGGGGTTAATTGCAGGCACAGTGGTGTGGAACAGCACAGAATGAGAAAATCCCTTAAATGAGTTTACAGAAATGGGAGCTCATTTAATGCGTTCCTAGAAAAATAGAAGCAAACCGCTGCATTTCTGACTAAATTGCTTAAGTGACATTATTTCTGATAGGTAAACCTAGCCATGGGTGAACAATCATCTTTATACTGATAATGTGAAAAGCAGTAATACCAGCTAGAATTTACCAAATACCATTATGGATAGAGTAGAAAACAAACCTTAGAGAAATCTTTAGGATCTGAAAATAAGGTGTCTGGGTACATTTCTCCCATTCAAGGAGCAAGAACCATCATTGGCAGCTATTTGTTCTCTGAGTGGTCTTGTCCTGCCACCATCAATTGGCTTTTTCCTCTTATCTAAGATTAAGAGTTCTGAAGCCAGGTGCCAGTGGCTCATCCCTATAATCTTAGTTACTCAGGAAGCTGAGATCTGAGGATCATGGCTCAAAGCCAGCCCCAACAGGAAAGACCCTGAAACTCTTCCATTAAACATCAAAAAAGTCAGAAGTGGACCGGTGGCTCCACTAGAGAGCTAGCCTTCAGTACAAAAGCTCAGGGACAGTGCCTGAGTTCAAGCCCCAGGACACACTCTCTCTCTCTCTCTCTCACACACACACACACACACACAATTCTAAAAGGTAGAACTTGCTCTTCAGCATAATGCTAAGACTTCAATATCTTAAACTAACGGAGCTTTCTGTTTTACTCTCTACTTCAGTCAGCATGCCCTAGTACCACATCTACACTGGGTAGGTTCCAATAGGTGCATTTACTCCTTGAATATTTTGAGTATTAATTAACCTTGCTGTACTAAGACTTGGTAGGGACATACATGTAGTAAAGGGAGAAAATAAAGCAAGTGATTTTAACAGACATGTCCAATTTTGTACTTCAAGTTGGCAGACTTTAGAATAAATGTTTCTGATGTATCCCCTTTGGCAGATTCCAAAAATAATCTGAAATTGTTTCCCATTAGACAAATCTAAGAAGAAAAACATAAATAAATGTAAATTTGACATGATTACTGAAAAAATATTCATAGGTTTAAAGATATACTTCTGCTAGATTAGACAATGTGTTACAGACCATGTTAGAGAATGAAAACATCTTTCTTTTCTACTGGTAGCAGAGCTTCACTTGGGGGCCTTAAGTTCCTTGCTCCCAGCTGGTGATCTATCACTTGAGTGATGCCATCAGTCTTCCGAGTTTCCCTTAACTAAAGACAGCCTCTCATGGACTTCTCTGCCCAGATTGGCTTTGAGCTATAATCTTTCAGGTCTCAGCCCCATGAGTAGCTAGGTGTACAAGTGCGAGCCACTGGCACTCAGATCAAACATTTTTCTTTCAAATGCTGAAGCCACGCTCTACGGAAGGAAAATAGGCCACACAATGAGATAATGTTAAGGTGAATCTAAATATATGCACAAGATCAAAACAAAATGCTGGAAGAGCTGGAAACATGCAATTTTCTGTCTTGCTTTTGGTACAGACATATTTATGGCTGATAAAAAGTGTAAGGAATTACCCTTATTTGCTCTGTCAGTTCAGCTCTCAGCTAGGTCAGGTGAACGCATTCTAACAGTATTTGAACTTGTCTTGCTTTCTGGGGAAGCAACCAAGAGAGGGACAAAGGAGAGCTATTTAAAACTCGAGTAATGAGGCTCGCTAATCTGCCTGTCCTTGGCATTTGCCTTTGTGGAAAATGCAATGCCTGGAGACCAAGCATGTATTAAATGGCAGCCCATCTCCAAGTAATGAATTTAGACCTGTGTAAGACTATATCACTGCACAGCACTTATGGTTTCCCAGACACTTTTTCACATTGCATCTCACTATGGGTCCCAGGATGCTTTGTGTCCTCTTCTTGTCCGGGAAGGCTAAAGCATCACCACTTCCATCAGCTCTAGTAGGACGACCTTGTCCTAGAGAGCAGCAAACAAAGACTGCATGGAGAAGTTCAGCCTCAGGGCTGCCAGGTGTCATGACTGGTTCTGAACTTGGTCTGTGGCTACCATAGCAACCAGCTGAACCATCCTTGGAGAAAGGAAGACTCCCCACTGTGTGCATGGGACTCTAACTCACCCGCTTGCAGTCAGAACCTAGCATGCACCCAAGTTCAAAGGGCCGTGCCTGACACACAAGGCACTCCTGCCTTCTGAAATTTGGCCAGGGTATGAAAGAGAGAGCTGGCCCAGCCCCTAGGCTCAGCACAACTGCATCCTCATCTGTTAACCCTCGATGGCTAGGCCCAGAAGTCTCCTTCCCTTGGACATTGGGGCAGGAACAAAAGCTATATTCCTAACTAACCAGATGAGAGTAATTTTCACTGGTCTGTTCACTGTGCAACCGTGTGGGAAACAAAGAACATCTATTGAGTAATCTTTCATTCATGGCTATTTGGCTGTGTTATCGTTCTCAAGGGTCTTACAGTGAATGTGAGATGAGACAGTGAGGCCTGCCAGGAAGTTACTTGATTTATAGAAAAGTGCTTCTCTGTGTGTGTGTGTGTGTGTGTGCGTGTGTGTGTGACAGAGAGAGAGAGAGAGAGAGAGAGAGAACACAAAGGAAAGAGGAGGAAGAGAGGGAGGGAGAGAGCACCCTGGAGAGTGAGAGGGTCTATGGTACCTGATTGATTATGGGATATCTCATTTGGAGAAGAAACACACAGTACATCACACCAGCCCCCCCTCCCTCTCCTGCCTTTCTCTCATTTGTCCTGGGGCTTGAACTCAGGGCCTAGACACTGTTGCTGAGCTCTTTCGCTCATGGCTAGTGCTCTACCATTTTAAGCCACAGCACCACTTCCAGCCTTCTGGCGGTTAATGGTAAATAAGAGTCTCTTGCCAGGCTGGTTTAGAACCACGATCCTCAGATCTCAGTCTCCTGGGTAGCTAGGGATTACAGGTGTGAGCCATTAGCATCTGGCCAGGCATCTCTTTTTTAACTTGCTGTTTACATTGTTACCTAGGTGCTGGCCCACAACTACCAAACCTTCTCAAAACTACATGACTGACCAGGCACTGGGGCTCACACCTGTAATCCTAGCAACTTAAAGGCTGAGATCTGATTATAACAGTTCAAAGCCAGTCCAGGAAGAAGTATCTGTGAGACTTGTATCTGTAATTAACCAGCAAAAAGCCAGGAGTAGAGGTATGGCTCAAGTGGTAGAACACCAACTATGAGTAAAAAGAAAAACAAAAACCAAGTGAGAGCACAAAACCCTGCATTCAAGCTTCTGTAGAGGCATAAAAAGCAACAACAACAACAACAATAAACCACATATGCTTGTGCCTTTTTCCAGTTGTTTTACTCAGAGAAAAGCTGAGAGCTTTGACAGTCTTCCTCTAACTGCAAGATAGTGCACTACACACCTTCTATGTAGCATAAATAACTCTTTTTCCTGTTCAAGGCTAATGCTCTACCATTTGAGCCATGAATCTACTTACAGTTTTTTTGATGGTTAAATTGGAGATAAGAGTCTTTCAGACTTTTCTACCCAGGCTGGCTTTGAACTGTGATCCTCACATCTCAGCCTCTTGAATAGCTAGCCTACAGGCATGAGCCACCAGAGTCCAAAAAATAACTCCTTCTACAAACAATTTTACATACTGAGGCATTACCATTTGTCTTTCCAAGTAGCAACTTTTTAGCAATTACAACTGACATACAATGACTGATTTGAACATTTCAGCATAGATTATTCTTCTATTAAAAAAAAAAACATTGGAACTTCTTTGTGGATTGCATAAGCATGGAAATCATTTTGAAGGACTGCTAGAAAATAAACAGGTGGAAGAAGGAAAAAAATCGTGCATTATTTTCCATTTCCCATGGTACGTGTCTTAATTTTTAGGTCAGGAGATTTCCTTCAGGGAGTTTTAATTTTGTAATTAATAGAAAAATTACAAATGTTGCCTAATACTGTCATTGCACATAAGATCCACTGTGGGAACATCCCATGTGTCATTTGCATGTTGCAAGATGCTTTACAACAACACAACAACAACAACAACACCCAGTAGGCCGGGACTCCTTGCCTAGTGATTGGCAGAGGAGTTGTGCTTTGGAGTCCATTGCTACTCCAATCCCAACAGCTGCTGCTTTCTGCCTTTCTATCTGAGATGTTCTTCTTCACAGGCCATAGCAAACATGGGGAGTGTTTGTGACTGGATGCATGTGACAGAGGAAGAATCTTGGAGGAATATGACTGCGTGTGGTGTGTGGGCAGGGGCTGGCTGGCAAGGGAGGTGCACTTGACCTTGTGACAGCCCTCATCCCCTTGAGGTACAGGAGAGGCCCCCATGTCTTTCTGGGAGAGAGAGGGTCAGGCGGAACATCTCGGGTGTGACACATATCTGGGTCAGCAGGACCATGAGACGGTGGTTCTCACACCGAGGCTGCTCATCCTCAAAGCATCTCGTTCTCACTTCTGTGTGGAAGGTCTGTGGCGCTCTTTGTTTTTAGGGTGCCTCTGAGGAGTGGCCCACATCTAGAAGAATTCCTCAGAGACTGTGGACAGAAAGGAACTCTGTTTGGGGCCCTGGCTTTGGGGCTTCGGTTTCCTGAAACATCCTGACCTGGCTGACACTCTATCTCACCCGCACTGTGCAAACCATTCCCCCTGGGCCAGCTATCAACAGCACTGTGTCCCACCCCTCTTCCCTGGGGGTAATCTAGCTTTTGCTTTTGGAGCTCAGCTTTCCTTCCATCAGTTCATTCCTCCTCCCAGAGTTCACACCCTGAGATGAATTGGATCTGTAACTATCTCTGGCCACCAAACGCTCACTTCTGCTCCTGGATGAGGCAATCCTCACCTTGGCTGCCCACCTGCCCTTAGTCTCCAGGTACAGGCAACCAGTCTTTTGCATGCATAGCCAGTACAGAGGCACTTGGCTTGCTAAACTGACCCAACACTGCCACCAGGTAGCAAAGTTCCATCAAAGCCAAGCAATAGGAGCTGTCTATGACTCTAGCCCAGAAATGACAAACCCAGGGATGCCTTTCCTTTTTAGTAAGTTCGAGAATCATGTTGGTATTATTTCTTCCCCACCCAACTCTGCCAGTTTCCCCAAGAAGTTGCTAAGGGAAGTAGGTTGTCTGGTCCTGGGATCAGCAGGTGGAATCTTCCTTCTCGGTGCTAATCTTACATAGAGGAAAGAGAAGCTTGTCTCTGGGAATCAGACACTGAAGTGATCAAGGACCAAGCATTGGTGAGCTTGGAAAGTCAGCGTACAAAGAAATCTCCAAGAATGTGGGCAAACAGAGGAATTTGGGGCTAGGCAATGGAAGGTGGTGAAATGGAGAAGGGAGAAGAGAAGGAAGGGGATGGTTTGTGAGCTGTGTCCTCCAGGAGGTAGACTCTGAGATGGACACTTATAGGCCAGGAGTTGCCCAAGAATGGCTGCTGGCCTCAACCCCAGGGGAAAGAGGGAAAGGAAGTCAGTCTGGGCCCAGGGAGGAGCTGGAGTGTCATATAGCACAGACCGCAACACAAGTCTCAGCCAACCTCCTGGGGATGCTGCGATGGCTCTTTAGAGGAGTCCAGAGTTGGGGCAGGGGCTGTGGATCTTTATCTCTTAGGTAGCCAATGTGCCCAAAGGGCACAGCAGCTCTTTTTTTAGCTAAGGCAGTTCCCAAAGAAAGCAAATAATGGACTGACCACCTCAAACGTGTTCACTCCAGTGCCTGGAGTATTCTCTTCCAAATGCAGTTTGAGGAATCAGAGCCAGGACACCAAGAAAAATAAAGTATTGAGGACAGTGAAGAATTAACGAAGAGCTACAATAACAGCGCCAGGAAGAGGCCACCCAACCTTGACCCCATGTATCCCTTAGATGTTTTTTTTTCTTTTCTTTTCTTTCTTTCTTTTTTTTTTTTAGCCCACCTAGGATCACCAGGACAGGTCCCAACTTGCAGAAAACTGAAAAGAGTAGACCACAAAGAAGTTTTAGATTTTATTAAAACCCTGTCCAGGTTCCTGCCATTGTCTAGGCCCCAATAGTCCATCTCTCAAACTGTCAGCACAATTGCTTATGAGAGGATGAGCCACTTTCCAATTGCTTGATGGTCATTTCATGATAAAGATAAATCCATGTATCATCCGGTGCCAGAGCATCAGTGCCAAGAACATAGCCGTGCTCCATTTAATTCCTCAACTCTCTCCAGAGTGATATCCCAACACCAGGGAAGGCAAGAATAGACTGATAACTTATCATACTTATTTTTAATAATCTCCCAATTATATTATCTAACTTTTGACTGAATGTGTGCATGTGAGAGAGAGCAAGAGGTGGGAGGGGGGGACTGATTCTCTAAAGAAATACTTGTTCCTGGATATTTGGGAACCATCTGAGGATGTTTTCTCATCTGGATTCTCTGAACTTCTTCCATCACTTACTGTGATATATTAATTCACCTGTGCATATCATATCACTAGAAGAAGCTGTTTCTAATGATGTATATTTATTTTCTTTGGTCTTCCTAGCCTCTTTAAATATCATAGGTCACCATTTTGAACACACTGCAATTTTTAATGATTTCGTTGACTTTACATTTGGCTTCAGAGCTAAAATTCTATGAGATTATTTAAGAATAAATGTGCTGCATGCTGGTATCTCATGCCTAGAATCCTAGCAACTCAGGAGGCTGAGAGCTAAGGATCGCAGTTCAAAGCCAGCCTGTGCAGGAAAGTCTGTGAGACTCATATCTCCAGTTATCCACGAGAAAACTGTAAGTGGCTCCACTATCCTTGAGCAAAAAGAGCTCAGAGACAGCACCCAGTCCATGAGTTCAAGCCCCACAATGAATGAAAGAGAGAGAGAAAGAAGGAAAGAGAAAGTGAGAGAGAGAAAGAGAGAGAGAGAAAGAAAAAAGAAAAGATATTAATGTTAGCTGGGCGCTGGTAGTTTAACTACTCAGGAGGCTGAGATCTGAGGATTACATTTCAAAGCCAGTCCAAGCAGGAAAGTCTGTGAGACTCTCATCTCCAATTAACCAGCAAAAAAAAAAGCTACAAGTAGAGCTGTGGCTCAAGTGGTAGAGCCCTAACCTTGAGCAAAAAGCTCAGGGACAGTGCCCAAGCCTCTAGTTCAAAATCTGCTACTAGCACAAGTAGCACAAGTGGGCCTTGGAGAGCCAGATGAAGGGCAGCTGTTTTGAGAGACCTGGAAATATGATTGCTGGAGTTCGCATGCACCTTTGTTTCCTTTCCCTTCCTTGCCTCCCATTTGTTCATAGAGTGCCCATCTTCAACCAAGTCATAGAATGACAAAAGAGAAGATTTCCCAGGGTGCCTTGCCCTCACCAGGGCATGACACTTGTTTTGGTTGGTGGGAGCAGGTTTACCTAGGTAACAGGAACAAAGGGAGCCCACTTTGGATGTCAGCACAGCACAGAGGCTAAAAGCCTGCACTAAAGAGTCAGATTACTTAAGTTTGAGTGCTGGCTCTCCCATAATTGAGGCTGGAGTAGATCGATTACAATGAAACCATTTAAGATGGCTTAAAATGTCAAGTAAGGTTATTTCTAGTGAAAAATGAAGCTATAAATTATGAAAAAATATGATATAAATTATGATAGAATTTGATCTCATCCAATGGAATATAGGTTATCTACAGCTAAGTGTTCATTCTGAGATTGAGCAAAAGATAAAGCCCAGGTGGATTTTTGGTATAATCTTTAAAATGATAGGCTAGCATGATATAATGACCTCATTCTTTTTTCTTTTTTTATGACCTTCGTTTTGTTTATGACTTTATAGCAGATACCTTTTGGCAAACCTACTAGAAAGCATCGCTCATTTTTCCCTATGTCTCTCATAATTCTTTGACACTGATTGAATTATTTTTTGAAATCTATATCCTGTTACTATCCTTTGGAGTTTCCTTCTGCAAAGGTTAGCTTGTTTACCTGGTTTGTAAGTGGGTTTTTGTACATATGAAAAACATACATTTCTAGCAGTATTAAAACACTTTCACCAACTTCATTGACACTTGCATCTTTTGAAATAATTCTAAAGGGACTTTTTCACCAATTTGCCTTTTGCCTTTTGTTTTGTTTTGTTTGCATTGCACTGTTTTTTGCTTGCTTGCTTGTTTTATTTGTTCTTTGTTTTTGAGACAAGGTCTTTCTAGGTAGTTCATATTTTCTATGTAGCCCAGGACAGCCTATAACTTGCCATCTTCCTGCCTCAGCTTCCCAAGTGCTGGTATTATACACATGTACCACTACATCATCCAGCTATGTACTGGCTTAAAAACTTTACATTTTGAAATGGCTTTCGACTTACAGAAAATTGTAAAAATGGGACAGAATTCCTGCATATCCCACACCCAGATGCCCTGAACGTTAGCAATGTTCATAACCAGAGAACAATGATAAAGGCTAGGAAATCAATGTTGGCACAAATTTGAACACACACACACACACACACAGTTTCTCTTTCTGCATCTCTACATGTTTACATTCTGTGATGCTAAGCATGATTTCCACCATTGAGCTATATCTTTAACATTGACATATAATTCGTGTACGTGTGTGTGTGTGTGAGACAGAGAGACAGAGACAGATAGAGGGAGAGAGAGAGACAGAGACAGAGAGAGGGAGAGTGTTGTGGTACTGGGATTGAACTCGGGATCTGAGTGCTATCCTTTAGCTTTTCCCCCCTCAAGGCTAGCACTCTATCACTATAGCCACATCTCCACTTGTGGCTTTTTGGTGATTAACTGGGAATAAGAGTCTCATGGGCTTCCCTGCCGGGGTTAACTAAGAACCAAGATCTTCAGATCTCAACCTCCTGAGTAGCTAGAATTACAAATGTGAGCCACCAGCCCCAGCACCTGGCATACAATTTTCAGCCAAACTATAGATCTTTATTCAAATTGCACCAATTTTTCCAGTAACTTCTTTCTCTGTTGTAGGATATGGCATTGCATTTAGTTGTTTTTCCTTTTTCTCCTTAATCTGTGATAGTTCACTAGTATCTCCTTGTTATTCATGACCTTGACACTAAGGAAGAATACTAGTATTTTGCACAGTGTCACTTAATTTTCCATGCTCCTATAATGAGGTTGAGATTATAGAACATGGGTGGGCCCACAGAAGTGAGGTTGTATTCTTCTCTGTACATCCTCTCTGAGGCACATGATGCCCACATCATGACTTACCACACTCAGTGCTTTCAGATGGTATCTTTACTCTTTCTCCACAGAAAAGTCACATTTTCCCCCTTGTTACAGGACAATAATAAGGCGTATAGAGTACATGCACACTGTCTATTGGCCTTTAAGCTTTCCTCCTCTTCCTCCTCCTCCTCCTCCTCCTCCTTCTTCTCTTTGCCAGTCCTACAGCTTGAATTCAGAGCCTGGGAGCTGTCCCTGAGCTACTCAAGACCAGCACTCTACAACTTCAGCCACAGCACCAATTACAGGTGTGAGCCACTGGCGCTAGACTAAAGTTTCATTTTCTAACAGGAGAACCTGGCAAGCAATAGTTATTACTGTTTAACAAAGGTTGATTTTCTATTTCCCTCATTCCTTCAACATTTATTAATTGCAATTTGGGTTTCAGAAACTGAATACACAACAAGAATGTAAAATATCACATTAATAACTTTGATATTGACTACATATTGAAAACTCATTTTTTAAAGACTTATAGGCTTCAACAAAATATATTGTTCAAATTAACTTTCTCTGTTTCTTTTTACTGTTTCTAATGTGGAAACTGGAGCATCCAGGATTACTGGATTGCTTTACTGCTACTATAACACAGTACGTGAGGCTGGGTAATGTATAAGGGAAATAAGTTTATTTTTCCCATGGTTTTGGAGGCCAAGAGTCCAAGTGGAATGGCTCCATCAATTTGGCCTCCAATAAGGGACTTATAACAGCTAGCATCATGCTGGGATCACACGCAGGAAGGATCACAGGGCTAGCCGGAAAGCCAGAGACAGGGAGGGGCCAGTCTTGTTCTCCTGAAACAATTCACATATGGAGAGTAACTCTTCCCAACTTGCATGAATGCCTTTGAAGGTCAGCACCCCAATCCCTGAATGACCCTGCACTAAGTCTCACTTCCTGCCAGTTGCACCACTCTTTATACCATCACTCAGAGTCAAACTTGAGCCCTTCCTTGGGTGACACACTCAAATCATATCTGCACCGGCAGCTGCCTACTTTAGTGGCTTACATTACACTTCTATAGACAGCATTGCTCAGAAGACTCCAATAGTGAACTCCTGTGCCTACTTCATAGGATTATTGTAAGGATTAAATGAAAGTATGACCTGAAGTGTTTAACACAGTGCCTAATACATAAATACTTAGTAAATAATGTCCATTGTTATGAAGGTAGGAAAGGATTGCTTTTTTATGAGCTCTTACTGTTCTGGGGGGCGGCAGGAATGCTTTTATGAAGAATAACAAGACTTCCCTGAGATGAGGAGGGACTGCTAGAGACGGCAAGCTCCTCCTCGGACTGAAGGGCTTGGGTTTAAGCTGAAAGCTTGTTTGTGGAAAGCTGAGCAGGTCATTGACTTCCAAGGGGGAAGACGAAGACAAAAGAAGACAAGGAAGGAGATGAGGGAAGAGCACGCAGTAATGGGACCGCGCATTTACTTGTGTAAAATGTCTAAGTAAAGATCTGATGGGTTGGGACTCACAGACTGTCTTCAGCTACAGTGCTGGGTGTCAGCCTGCTGATTGTCTGGCCATGCTGCCTCAGCCCTATGGGTGACACAGACTGAGGGTGATGCGCCATTCTTTGGCATAAGTAATTAGCTTGCCAGGCTGAGACAGCTTCCCCATCTCTGGGGAGATGTAGGCTCTTCATTACTTTTAAGTTATTTTTTTTAAGTATTAGGGTTTGAACTTAGAGTTTTCTGTTTGCTAGGCAGGCACACTACCACTTGAGCCATGCCCCCAGCCCTCTAATCTCTTCCTGATACTAGCTAAGACATAAGCCAAATTCGCTTGATCTGACCATTGACAATGCTAGCTAGCAAAGCTTCCTGGGATCTGTTATTTCACCTACACACATGCACACACACACACACACACACACACACACACACACACACATTGAGGCCATGCCCCCAGCTCTTTCTTGCTTTTGATTATTCTTCACAAAGAGAGGCTCATCTTGGGCCTTGATCCATTATCCTCCTATCTACATCTGCTGTATAGATGTGATTGTATAGACTTGAACCACCACACACAGATTGTTTGTTGAGATGACCCTGCTAACTTTTTGTCCATGTGGGCCTTGAAGCATGATCCTCCTTGACCTTTGCCTCCAGAATAACTGGGATTACAAATGTACAACACCATGCTCAGTATATATGGATAATCACTGAAAGTATAACTCCACTCAACTATTTGTGTAATCTTCTCCACATAGTAGGCATTCTTCAAGGTGCTTTCCTTGTAATAATTTATTTAATCTCCAGGTCAACCTTATGAGATAGATCCTATCATTGTTTTTCTAGATAGGAAAATAGAGGCACAGAGAAGTCAATTTACTTTCCCAAGATCACCTAGCAAGGCGATGGCCAAACTGGAATTCAAAACTAGGCAGTCTGTACTCTTCACCACAAAACTCATCTGCCTCTCTAATGAGTACTGTCTTCTGCTCCCCAAAGGAGATAAGTCAAAATCAGTTTTTGCATCAGAAATATTTAATCTCATGGATATTTTTGTTCATTTTACTGGATGATTGCTTTCCATTAGTCAATGGATAAAAATCCATGTTTCTTTTTTTTAAACAAAAAAATTGGCAAAATACAAAATTAGCATCAATACATGACAAATGCTTGTAAAACAAAATAAATTATTCTAATATCTGACAGTATTTCCAAAGGTAGTTTAGCATTAGACCTTATACTGTTCAGAACAGATCCACTGTTCTAAACAGATCCAGCAAAACTGTGATTTTTTTCCCTGAGGGGAAAATTGAAATACAAAACAGACATTGGACTGACTATCTGTGATTTGTTGGCAGCATTGGACAGTCATTTTTAAGGACAATTGATTCATTAAGAGAACACATTTTCTACAGTGGCTGTCCTTTGGCCCCAGAGAGTGAATTAGCTTGGCTGGCTGGATGTGACTCTCTCTAGGCTTGGACTGGCTATGCTTTGCATGTTATCACTTGCTAAAGATACAGCAATGTATGCTTTGCTTGGGTGTGCAGATAGGAGACCTACGGGTGCTTTCCCACCTCCCCTCGGGAACGCGGCCAGAAAAAGCAATGGCATCCAGGAACCATCTGGGAATGCTTCCCAGACCCGCTCTAAAATTGGGGCCCAGAGCCAACTGTACACTCACAAAGCTTCAGAATCCACCTGGATTAGACTCACTGCAGTGGCCATCAGTCAGAATGATTTATCTGAGACCTCAGCTGTCAGCTTCTGGTTCAGGGTACTCTGAAAGGGAAGAAGTCTCTGAGATGCACTCTCACTTTAGTGGTGAGGTTCAGGATGAAGCATGGACACAGCCCTTGTTTTGTTTGCTTCTAGATGTGAGTTTGCTACCTGAGAAATGGGAGGACTATTTGCCCCCTCTATGCTTACTTACAGACTTGCTGAGAGATCTACAGAAAGATGTGAGAACCACTTGAAATACTTCCATGCCATTTATTTAGGCAATGGAACTGTGAGTCCGGATCCTATCAGGGAGCAATGGTACACTCCAGCAGGAACAAATAAGTTTAATTGATAAAGGTGTGGACAAGCTGATGGAAAACAAAAAGGAGGATGAAGTAAGCCAAACTAGCAAGGGCAAAGAGTTGTAGCTACCCCAGGCCAGAGTAAGCAAGAAGGAGGATTACCTACAGAAAGAGAGTATCAATAAATAGCCAGTACTGAGTGGTGTCACACACCTGTAAACCAGCGCTGCGAAGGCAGAGGCAGGAAGATCTCTCAGGTTCATGGCCAGAGTAGGCTACATAACCAGACCCTGTCTCAAAACTCGAAACACTCTGGGCATCCCATTTATAATAATAACAAAATAAATAAAATAATAAAAAAAAAGCTCCGAACAAAAGTAGAAAATAAGGTCCATGGGCATGCCAGATTACAACATAGTTCCCCTGCCCCCCCCCAAAAAAAAGAGAGGAGCTATGACCTTAGAGAGAGGAACAGAGACACTGTCAACCTATAGCAAGAGAAGTTAGGAAATTAATTCCTTCTTGCTGTCTTGCCTTGAATTTCTAGCCAGTAGTATCTATTGCTCCCATCCATCAGAAGGCAGGAGGCAAAGGAACAAAGCAGGTGGCCAACTATAGAGAGTGGTAGAAGAGGATCTGGAGGGCAATCAGGAGCAAGCCAGCAGAGAAACCACATGGAAGAATGGCTTTAGGCTTCTAGATTTGGATCCATTGCTTTTGTAAAAGTCTTCCATTATAGAAAACTAGATATGTTTGTTATGGAATGCCAAACAAAAGAAATCAATTAAAAGCAATTCATGCTACACACATCAAGAATAAATGCTTTGAGATAAGCCTTTTTTTTTTTTGCCAAATCAAGAAGCCCAGATAAGCCAGTCCCTGTGACTCACAGGAATCTGTAATCTTCACTACTCAAACACTGAGATCTGAGGACTGGGGTTCAAAGCCAGCCTAGGGGTACAAATCTGAGAGACACTTTACCCTCATTTACCTAACAAAAAGCCAAAGTAGAGGCATAGCTCAAGAGGTAGAGTGCCAACCTTCAGCAGAAAAAGCTAAGCAAGAGCACCAGGCCTTGATTGAAGTCCCACTAGCTGCACAGAAAAAGAAAAGTTTAGGATGAATTCAAAGAAAGAGCATAATAACAAATAATAATAATACAATGTTATCTAACTTTTGCAAGTATCAAGCAGTGAACTAAACGGCATGTGTATTTCCCCTATTATCCTCGCCACACCCACCCCCCATGATGCTCTTGCTAATCACTTATTTATTCAACAAATATTTTCTGAGTAGCTATCACGTACCAGGCACTGCAAATCACTCCTCTAAACCTGATAAACAAAATTTTTCTATCATGAAGCTTGCACTCTATCAAAAAAGCAAATATTAAACAGATATTTTCTCAGAGAATTAACAACAGTTAGGTAAGAGCTTTAAAATGGAATAGGGCACCTGAATTCATCTGAGAGAAAGAGAAGGCTCCCTGGAGAAAATAAGATTTAAGCAGCATCCTAAGGGATAAGTAGGAAGTGGATGAAGAGTAAGTTGAGGGAGGAAAAAGGGCTTCTATACCAAAGCAAAGGGAAATGTGAAGTTCTGGGAATGAAAGAGCATGGTATGCTGGAAGAAGGGAAAGCCAGGTAGCCTGGCTGGTCTTACTAAGCTGAGGTAGAGTACACATGGTAAGGGAGGGATAGACACAGCCAATCAGTGAGGGCGGAGAGATAGATTCAGCCAATCATACAATCCAAGGAGTCTAGGCTACGGACATGCATTTGATCCCAAGCCTAGGGGTTCTGCTTGGAGGCATCCCAAGTATGGTGATAAAATGTTTTATAAAGATGACTAACTATCCTATCCTATGGAAGGACAATATGTTTGAGAACAGAGCAGGAAACTTGGTTCCTGTAATAGTGTAGATCAAGGACTTACTAGACAAGATTTTCTTATAATGGGCCAGATAGTCACTATTTTCAGTTTTGTGAGCCATTTGATCTCTGTCACAATGAATCAAGTCTACCACCTTGTTGCCACAAGAAGCCATAGACAATCCACAAGTGAATGCCCAGTGCTGGTGGTCCAACAAAACTTGTTTGTCGGACTGGGAAGGTGGCTCAGTGGTAGAGTGCTTGCCTTGCATGCCTGAGGCCCTGGGTTTGATTCCTCAGCACCACATAAGCAAAAAGGAAAAAGCCAGAAGTGGTGCTGTGGCTCAAGTGGTAGAGTGCTAGCCTTGAGCTGAAGAGCTGAGGGACAGTGCCCAGGCCCAGAGTTCAGGCCCCA
>NW_012267257.1:14985687-14996307 GCF_000151885.1 Dipodomys ordii | reverse complement strand
AAAAAAAAAACTTGTTTGTCAACCTGTGGTATAGAAAAGATGAAGGCAGCCTGGACCACAGTGATTGAGCCTACAAGTAATTGATAAAGAATTGGTAGAATGTAGTTTTCTAATATGAAGGACAAGGGATATTGAGGCTTTTGGTTTGGAAAGTGGGAGTGTTCAGGTTCTGTTTACTGGATGGTTGATAACAGAGAAGCTTTGGATCATGAATTCAGTTTGGGACCACTGGGGAATATCTAAGTAGAGAGATAACAAGAAGGAGTTGACAGGCAGGACTGATTCTGGGAAGACTTATCAACCTAGAGGTAGCAAGTTAAAGAAAATCCTGTCTCACATATAACTCTTATTTTATCTGAGAACTAAAGAGCAAGATCACTTCCAGAGAAGAAGGACATGAGGATAAAACAAAAGGAGTCAAGAACTTGAAAATAGTGAGAAAGGTCTGGGAGGCAGAAAAGACTGGGGGGGGGGTGAATCAAATGAAAATACTTTGTGTCTACACATGAAGAAAGCAGAAGGAAATTCACTGAAAACTGTTGATCAGTAGAGATGGGGTGGGGGACAAGAGGGTCATAGAGGAGTTTAATCTGACTAAATTAGAACATATGCATGCATGAATTACCATAGTGAAAACTCTTTGCACAACTAACAAATCAAAAAAAGTTAATGACAGGAAAGAAAAACTGGCTCTGTTGGAAAGGTAAGTACCAGCCATGGGGCGGGGAGAGGGGGAAGGCAATGAAAAGAATGAAAAAGGGTGAATATGGTTGAATAACTTTATAGGTATATATGAAAGCAACAATGAAATTTGTTGAAACTGTTAAGAAAAAAGGGAGGAGAGAGGAATGAAGAAGAGTAGAGGGCTATGTCTGATGGGGTGCATTTTATGTCTATATGGCATGCCACAAGGAATCTTTCTTGGATGACTAATCCGCAATCATTTTTAATATCTTATAAAAGGGATTGACCAGAGAAACAGGTACCGTCAAGATGAACAGTGAGGAATTGGCCATCTACCTGGTTTGTTTTCTTCCCTCAGTGAGTCAGCAGACAGCTGTAAGGAGAGAGAACAGGGCATGGTGTCTCAGGCTGGAATGAAGGTTTTCTTACAGGTGCAACCTAGGCACAAGAATGTTTAGATAAGCAGGTGGTGGAAGTTACAGGCCACAGAGTATAACTGTGGAGTCACTCACACCATGCCTGACCTTGACTTATAAGGTCACATGTGTTGTGATCAAATAAACAGGCCGTACTGCCAGGGGAGCTGTGTCTTCAGTGAAGGATGCAAGTGCCGACACTGGAAAGAATGTTCAGAGAATGAGGCAATGGAATGCTGGTTAGCTTTGGGGAGGGAGCGCTAGCTGGCACCGGGTTTGAAGGCAGAATGGATGAGGAAAACCAGCAGGGTAGAGGCAAGGTAGTCTACAGATAAGAGCATGGCAAGTGGCAGAAAAGCAGAGGCTTACATTGGGCCTGGACCAATGGGAAAGTGAAGAAGGCGCCATCATGTATGTCTTAACTATCTCTCCAGCTTCTTGCTGAGCACTCAAATGAAAGGTATACATATGGCGGCCCCAGGGCAGCTGGTAATTGTGACATGTTCACAGTTGTGCTCACTGCATGTGTGCGGGCATTCCTAAGGGAACAAGGAAAGGGGTTGGTAGGGCGGGGAGCCACAGTCCTACCACACAGACTTCAGTGGCTGGGTTAAACAACCTCCCCCACCTATAGTCACTGGTAAAGCCTGGGCTGGCCTCTAATACTTGGACCCTTACCACTGCTGACAGTGCTCAGGCCTCTCAAGAAGTCTTCTGCATTCTCTCTGTTCTGACATGGAGCCAGCACTGGGCTGGGGGACGAGAATTAGAGAACTCTAGTAGGAAATGGTAACTATGGGACCATTTACTTTGATTTTGGATAAAAGTTTGATAATGAGCAATTCTAGAAAAAAATGTTTTGGAGTAGATCGTGAGCTCTTTCTAGAAAAAAATATATGCATGAACAATAGAGCAAGTTTGGACAACTTTGCTATGTGACACTTTGCATGATCACATTTTCTGTGAATTCTTTTGATCTCTAAAAGCACTTTTTTTTTTTGCAGATTCATCCTGGAAATACAATATTGATAAGCTGCATGACATTCTGACTGATAGCAGACATTTCAAAAGACTTTAATAAGAAAACATTCTTTGAGGAGCATTTGGAATTTATCATAAGGAATTAATTTATAAGTCTGTTGTCTTCATTGGGGGAATTTCTTCCTCTCCTGAGGCATGGGCCAGAGATGAATGTGTGTCCAGCAATGACAGGGAACATAAATGACCTTAGTTTGGGAGCTCATTCCCCATCTGTAGCAGCCATACTCCTGAGACATGGCTGTGAAAACTAGTATTGTTGTGCAGCAAATAGAATTAGTATTGTCAAAGTGATGGGAGAAAGAGAAGTCACTTCATCACCTGCACTATCTTTCCAGAGTGCATGTTATGTCCCTATCAAGAATACTACTGAAAGAGCAAAGGAGGATAATCTTAGGAGAGGATCACAAAGGCTCAATTGCTATTTGCATCTGATCATATAAAATAAGATTCCTTGAAACGAACTCTAAGAAATGGTTGCTGTTTTTATTTTCTTGTCCTTGTATCTTGTTTATTCATTTATCTATCTTTGAGAGGGTAAGGTGGGGCACAGAAATGGAGGAACAAATGGGTGAACAAATGCAGCAGTGATACTCACTAGACACTATGATGAAAATGAACTAGACAGCTTGTAGGTTGGGATGGGAGGGAAAGACTGGGAGAAAACGAGGGAAGAGGTGACATTGTTCAAAAAGAAATGTACTCTTTATCTGACTTGTGTAACTGTAAACCCTCTGTGCATCACTTTTATAGTAACCATTTTTTTAAGAGGAATACCATGGAGCCTGGCAAGGTTACACATGCTTGTAATTCCAGCACTCAGGAATCTGAGACAGGAGGATCTCAAGTTTGTCTCAAAAACAAAAACAAACAAGGGGAAAAAAAGTCCTGGGTAGCTCTTGATTCTTATGGAGTCTCACTTGGGCTCCAGAAATGTAGGATTTTGTTGTTTTGTTTTTAGTTGGCATTATTGAGTTTCTTCCCTCGTTATTTCCACCTGTTCTGATTACCCAAATTATGATATCAAATTGTTTACTTAAGAAAGTGTTTGTTTTGTTGATAAGCATATAACAAGGCAAGAGAAAAAAAAAGAATTGATTTCTCCCTGGATTCAATGGGAAAAAATAGCAAAAAGAGAAAATGGAACCATTTAGTGGCATTCTGTTAACCAGAGATGAGAAGGAACTTCTGAATTAAATAAAGGACAAACAACAGCATAATGGTCTGGGTTCACTTCAAAGACAGCCACCTAGGAATCTACCTTGAAAGGTAAACAGAAGAGGAACATGTCAACATTTGCTTAAACCAACCAAATAATAAGTTCTTGCATATTTTCAGATAAACAATAGCTCTGTGTGTGTGTGTATGTGTGTGTGTGCGCACGCGTGTATACATGTGCCTGCATATGCACATTTAAGTAACTAAACCTGGACCTTTCAAATCCACCTTAGCATTTTCTCCTAATCTCCATTTTCTTTGGACTTCACTGACAGTGCTCTTAAACAGAGCAAAGATACAAAAAAAATGCATTTTTCCCATTTAGCACACTAATTCATACATATAAATGATGACTTATGAACAGATTTATCAAGTGCTCTTGGTGATTCTTGCTCTACATTGAGGTGAATTGTAAGTTGTTTTATTCATCTATGTTTTATGACAAACTGACATTGCCATTCAGAGAACAGCTGCCTCTGGCTATTTCTAGTTAGAAGAGAACTTACCATTCTTTGTAAGTACCTCCTTCATATCTGTGTCCTCACTGAGAACCTGAGAGCCCACTGAGACCTTGAAAGGCAAATAATATTAGCCCCACTTTAGAGACACTTGCTGAAATTTACCTAAGCACATCTTCCTATGTCACCATGATTAGTCACAGAATCCAGTGTTGGCTCTGTGGCTGGGGGCGGGCGGTTCTGGGTGTCATTAACTGGCTTTCAATTCTGAGTTCATGTTAGCTGTATCTGTAAAGACAGGGTACTAAGATTGGCAAAAGGAGTTAAAAAGTGTAGAAGCCAAACTTACAAAGATAGGAAGAAGACAGGTGCCAATGGCTCTTGCCTGTAATCCTAGCTACTCAGGAGGCTGAGATCTGAGAATCGTGGTTCAAAGCCATCCTGGGCAGGAAAGTCCATGAGACTCTCATCTTCAATTAACCACCAGAAAACCGGAAGTGGCGCTATGGCTCAAGTGGTAGAGCACTTGCCTTGAGCTCAAGAGCTGAGGGACAGCGGCCAGGCCCAGAGTTCAAGGGTGTGGGGGGCAGGGGGAAGGAATAGGAAGGTAGAAAGGAAGGGAGAGAAGGGGGAAACAGAAAAGAGAAGGCAAATGTTTATTTTTTAATGACCTTTTTGAAGACTATTCAGTGAAGTAATCTAGAAATATAAGTATCTGATGGAGTAAAAATAATGTATGATTGACTTCAAATGATGACTTTTGAATAAACAAGTGGTGCCAAATAGATGGCGGAGACAATCTTCATGGCAGATGGAGGGAGGAAGAAGAGCAGTAGCAAACAAGTTGTCTAAATAGTCTATGCATGTGACTCCACCGTGATTTGATTCGATGGAATTGTCGCAGCATGGGAATTGGGAACCACTCTCTTACCTTCACAGGAACAGTGCTGTGCCAAGGAAATAGGAGCTCTAAGCCTCAGGACTTATCTACCACCTAGTGCTATCTCTTGTATAAAAACAAAGGCTACTGGGGCTGGGAAGGTGGCTCAGTGGTAGAGTGCTTGCCTCGCAAGCATGAGGCCCTGAGTTTGATTCCTCAGCACCACATAAGCAGAAAAAGCCAGAAGTGGCGCTGTGGCTCAAGTGGTACAGCGCTAGCCTTGAGCTGAGGAGCTGAGGGACAGCGTCTAGACCCAGAGTTCAAGCCCCACAACTGACAAAAAACAAAACAAAAACACAGGCCACCCTCAACTACTTAAACAACAACAAGAAGAAGAAGCAACTATGTGGCAACCACAATAATTTCATTTTACATATGCTGGATGCAAAGTACTGAGGTATGCTTCTCAAAACTGACCCTCTTATTTTCTCTTCTAATTTTTCATAGCTCTGTTTTACTGGTGCACTAAGCCTGTGGAACAAGTAAATATAAAGGTAAACCACATGTCACTGCAGTCTATAAGAATTAACTTGGATTCACACTGCATTCTTAGGCCCTATTGCTGAATGATTAAATCATCTATGTATGCTTTGAAAGCAATAAACAAATACTAGATATATGCTTTCCAGTATAATTCATTTTATTTTCTGCCAAAAAAGTGTGAAAGTTATACCAGCAATCCATGCTTCCTCATTATGGAAAGCTGAGGTTGAAACAGATAGATTAATAGATTGGGCTTTATTGATTAAATAAATCACATAGTGTGTTCTGTAAGGTAGAGCCAGAGGAAAAATCACAAAATATACATGTGTGGTAACATTAGGCAACATTGGAAAGGACAAAGCTCATTTACCTCACTACTGATGTCAGGCTTATGACAATTGTTGAGACTATTTTCAGTACACAGAGGGTGAAAAACAAACACTTAAACCTTCCTTCTAAACATATAACAGAGCATACAATAATTGTATTATTAGTACACAAATGACAATTTGTGTATGTATTGTGCATGTTATATCTGTATATATGCATTATATATTACAATTTTTATCAATGTTTGAAATAAATTCTGCAACTATTGTGATAAAATACTGGATTGTGAAATTGGGATCCTCATTTTATAAGTTACTCTAGCACTTTTTCCAAGTATGATCTCTGGGTCACCCAAATTGTAGCCAATGAAACATCTGAGAAACCCTTTCTCCCCACCCCAAGAACTCTGAGAGAGTATGGGAATATCAGGGTATGAGCAGCTGGGGTTGCTGAATTTTCCCATGTCCCAGGAATCGTTAAGCACAATCTCAATTAGGATCCACTGAATCAATGTTTTACTGTCACTATTACTCATCTGTACTTTTTAAGTCCTTCCTTGGCTGTGTGTGTGTGTATGTGTGTGTGTGTGTGTGTGTGTGTGTGTGTGTGTGTGTCTCAATCATGAATGGAAGATTTAGTGACCAGAAATTTGCAGAAGAACAAAGTATAATTAGCTAGGTAAACAGGAAGCTCCAATCTGTTTTGGAGATAAAAAGAACGTACTGTGGCTGGAGGAACTGGGGACAAAGTAAGTTGTTGTTCTTCTTCCCTGAATGTCCTGGCCAAGGACAGTTGAAAAGGAAAGCAGTCTTTTCAAGAGCTGAAACTTCCAGTTTGGGCTTTAGCTGTTTGGTGGGCAGCAGATTTTTTTTCTTAGAGTTCAGAGGCCAACCATTTGCCACTAGAGTTGGAGAGAAGTACTTAGATTCACTTAAAGGCGACATTTTACCTAGGACCCCAAATGTTGATTTATGATCTAGAATGATAGATCTTTTTCTATGTTCATTATTTTAATTTATCCTTACCTTAAAAAAAATTGGCTTTGCTGTATACAACCTCCTCCACATCATGTCCATTTATGAGCAATAAATTAAAACGGCAACTTGGACAGAAGTACTAATCTGTGACTAAATATTTAACAAGGGGGCAGAAAGGATTTACATTCTGATCTTCAAACACTGGAAAATAAATGCCTTCAGTTGTCAGCTTTCCAAATTGACAGGGCAGCGAGGGCAAAACAAAATTTCCATGCATTTGATTGACCCCTCATGAGTTGAGCCATTATTAGCAAGCAAGAGGTCACCAAAAGAAAAATAAATCTGTAAGATTTCAGATGAAAATTGTTGAAGCTAGAGGTACTTTAAGCAGGTCACCAGGCCCATGTTTGAAAGAGACCAATGATAAAATACACATACACATACACACAGAACAACTCATCTTTATTTTTTATTTTTATTGTTGATCATGGGGCTTGAACTCTGGACCTAAATGCTGTCCCTCAACTCTACAGCTCAAGGCTAGCACTCTATCACTTGAGCCACTGGGCCACTTCGGGTTTTCTGAGTAGATTATTAGAGATAAGAGTCTTGTGGACTTTCCTGCCGGAGCTGGCTTTGAACTGTGATCCTCAGATCTCAACTTCCTAAGTAGCTGGGATTACAGGTGTGAACCACTGGCGCCCAGCTTAGAACAACTCATCTTAATTCAGCAAATATTCATTGAGTGGTTATCAAGTTGAATACTATTCCACAGCAGGAATAGGATCCTAGGAATTTACAAGATAGAAATATATGAGTGCATGCGCGAAGACTCTGACCCCTACAACTCAGGACACCTGCTGAGGGTTAAATCAGCAACTAGAAGAAAGTTCCACCTGTGCAGCAGTAATGAGGAAGAGCTGATGGATGTTGGGGCTGTGGTCAGAGAGGCACTCTCCAAAAGAGGTAACGCAGGGGTATCAGCAGACTTGAGAGAATTTACAGGTTAAGAGTGCATGGCTGATAAAAGAAATGCAAATCAAAACAACATTGAGATATCACCTCACTCCAGTTAGAATGGCAAAAATCAAGAACTCTAACAACAACAGATGCTGGAGGGGATGTGGACAGAAAGGAACCTTACTTCATTGTTGGTGGGAATGTAAACTTGTTCAACCACTTTGGAAAGCAGTATGGAGGTTCCTCAAAAGACTTCACATAGAACTCCCCTATGACCCAGCAATCCCACTTTTGGGCATTTACCCAAATGTTTACAAACAAGACCACACTAAAGCTACCAGCACAACTATGTTTATCTCAGCATTATTTACTATAGCTAAAATATGGAACCAACCCAGATGCCCCTCAGTAGATGAATGGATCAGGAAAATGTGGTATATATACACAATGGAATTCTATGCCTCCATCAGAAAGAATGACATTGCCCCATTTGTTAGGAAATGGAAAAACTTGGAAAAAAATTTATTAAGTGAAGTAAGCCAGGCCCAAAGAAACATAGTTCCCCATGGTTTCCCTTATTTGCAATATCTAGTATATGTATGAGTCAAGCGGAAAAGGTCAGATAATGTGATGTCAGGAAAATGAACCATTAGATGTGTATTTTAATGTTTTTTTCTTTCATGCATGTGTTTCTAATGCATTTATAAGATTACCTCTTTGTTGCTTTGTAGGTCCCTCCCCCACAGTATAACCCCTGCTTTCACTATATTTGTTGTCAGTATAACTTGTGGAGGAGATGGGGAAAAACCAGTTGTTTAAGGATACAGGTGGACCTGTTGCAACAATGAGAAGTACAAGTTGTCATGTCCAAAACGAGCTTTACAACGTCGGTGGGGGGGGGGAAGGGGAGGAAGGAGAAGGATTGGGATGGGGGGGAGGGGGGAGGCTGGGAAGGGATGTGAAGGGTAAACAAAGGAGGAGGCTGCAATGCTTGGTAAGAAATGTACACATTATCCTGCCCATGTAATTGTAACCCCTCTGTACAGTATGTTCACAAATAAAATTAAATTAAATTAAAAAAAAAAGAGTGCATGGCTGAAATGAGAGAAATGGAAATGGGGTGGGTAAGAAATAACAGTGAGAATGGTTTAAGTGATAACTTATCTGCATATTCAAGCAGCAAGCTTGTAATGAGTGAAGAAAGTGGGATTGTGCTAACTGCTGGGTGGAGAGGCTGAGGCATGGCTGGCCTCTTCACAGCACCTGTGAGTGGGAGCCAGTGAAGATGAGTCTGGGACCATGAAACAAGCAGAAAGGACCAGCCCTGTGGAATTGTGGGAGTCTTTTGTTTGTTTTTGTTTTGCCAGTCCTGAGGCTTCAACTCAGGGCCTGGGTAACTGTCCCTGAGCTGCTTTTGCTCAAGGCTAGTGCTCTAGCACTTGAGCCACAGCGCCACTTCTGGCTTTCTCTGTTTATGTGGTACTGAGGAATTGAACCCAGGGCTTCCCACATGCGAGGCAAGCATTCTACCACTAAGCCACATTCCCAGCCCTGTGGGAGTTTTGTGTTTTGTTTTGTTTTTTAATAGTACCTCGATAATACCTTTCTAGGCGATCGTTAGCATTTCACTGAGCACCTCCTAAGTGCTATGCTATTCGCAACTGTGTTACTGCTGATCCTTACAGTAATTCTGCATGGTAGGTGTTTTCTCTATTTGCAGAAGTAAGAGGCGCTCTGGGTGCCTGAGATTGCACAGCTCATAATACATGCTTGGATTTGTGCAGACTTTCATCTCAGTAGCCTGGTAATTATAAATACTGAAGACAAGCTCAATCTGAATACTTCTTCACCTCAGCCCTGGCCAAAAAAAGAAGTATCCACTAAAAGCATCTTGGGACCGCCCTGGTCTCCAGGGCTGTGGGACAGCTCTGCAGAGTCTGGGCAGGTGATTTATGTCTATCTGCTGTTCCAAGAGAGCAGAGTGTATTGCCTCGCTGGGCAAGGCAGTAGCCCAACTAGGCCCTGCTGCATCCCCATCCACTTCAAAGCCAATTACTGCTCTGCAGAAAATATCAAAAGCATTATTCAACTCCTCGTTATCTCGGGGTTCTGAAATTTCTTAGGTGCTTTTTCTTTTTCTTTTTTTTTTACTCTTAGCTTCTCAACACTTGAAAAAGACCAGCTTTTTCCTCTTAAAGAGAGCTTAATTTGCTGAGCTGTGCAAGTCTTTCTATTACGTTCTTATCATCCTCTCCCTATAGTAGGCGAAATGATAAGATGACACACACATCCCAAATAGTTGAAGGCTTTCCTTAGAAAAATCCACTAGGATGAAGGGGGGAGTGAGGGAGGGGGGAGGCCTGGGACTCAGGTGTTCTTCCAGGGCCTGGGAACAAGGCCTCCGGTGTCTGGCATTCACAGCACCACCCACTCCCCGGCTGGGGCTCAGAGTCCGGAATTGCCACCCCGGGGGCCTTCAGGATTTCCTCCACGGGTTTAGCTGGAGGGTTAAGCGGCTCAGAGGTGCCCCCCGAAATTCGAATACCGGTGGCTAAATGAACTTTGCGATCTCGAGGGCCCGAGGCCTAGGGGAGCTGACGCTGGGCGGCGAGCTTTGTTCTCGCGGCTCCTTTGGCTTTCTCCATCCCATCCTTCGAGAAAGCGATGGACATTTTTGTTTTCCTTTTCTTTCTTGAAGCTATTCTGGAGAGCTGGCTCTGCAAAAGCAACTTCAAGTCCCCTGGATTGCCCTCTTCCACCTAGATGGCGCCCCAAGCTCCTGTTGCCGGGGAATTCGGAGCTGGCATCTCCCGGAATCTTTTCCTCCCAGGATCCCCGGGATTCTGGAGCCAGCGTGCCAGAACTGCAGGTTCCCCGGGAAGGACGCCCAGCCCGCCGAGGGGCTCGCTCGGGATCCCCGCCCACCTAGTCATTCCCCTCCCCGGGGTGGGGGGGGATCCCCGCCCCCCGTGCCTGTCACTCTAGAAAGGGAGTTCCCGCCCCTCGAGTCCACCGGGGGGAGGGAATCCCCGCCCATCCCGGAGGCTCCGCGGATCCCCAGCGCTGCGCAGCGAGACGCGGACTCGCAGCAGCGCCGGGCGCGTGCTGGCCCTGCG
>NW_012267257.1:14960100-14985431 GCF_000151885.1 Dipodomys ordii | reverse complement strand
GCCCCCGGAGCCCCAGCCCAGCGCAAGCGAGCAGGTGAGGCGACCGTTCCGCGCGCACAGCCGAGACACGGGGCTTTGGGTGGGAGCCTGGCACCCCGGAGACCTGGGGCGCCCGGTAAAGTTCAGTGCTAAATAGGGTGCGGGAATCGCCCAGCGGGGTCCCCGCGTTGGACGGCGCTAAGTCTCCCACCGGGGTTGGGTGGACTGGGGGAAGATCGTGCGGGCGAGAGGAGACGGCGGGACCATCGGAGACGCGCTGCAGGGGATCCTAAACACAGGGCCAAGAGTCCTGATCCCGGGGTCTCTGGTTCCGCCCCCACCCCGCGCCCGGATTCGAGGCACGGGGGTGCTTTGGAGCCTCGAGCGCTGTCTGGGGACCGTCCTTTCTTACCGCTTTTACACCCCACCTGCCAGGGGAGACCGCGCGCGGGGCCAAGGAGGGGGCTTGGGGAGCGCGAAGCCAGGGCATCTTTGGGGCCATTATTGGTATCTGCCAGGGAGATGGAGAACGTTCCAACGGGGAAGTCTTTCTCTTCCTCTGAAAGTTCTTCCCTCTCTCCCCGCTCCCTTTTGCCCCTTCTCTCGTTTTTCCCCTTTCTCTCCTCTCTCCCTATCGTTTCCCCTGTCCCCTGCCCCCTCCTCTCCTTTTTTCTCTCTCTCTCATTTGCATTTGAAGTTTTGGGGCGCTCTTCTCCCAGGCTTGATAATCCATTAGTGTGGCAGGCTGAATCGAGTCTGGAAGGATCCAAGACTCCCGGTAGGTATTTGGCAAAAGCCTGCCCTCATCTGTGCAGAGACCTTGATAAGAACGCTAGAATGTGAAGAGCAAAGAACGAGATGACAGACCCCGGGGCATTCCAGAGTCCAGACTGGAGGCTGGAGGCTGGGCAGTGTTGGGGGGGGGGGGGGGGGAGCTGGGCTGGGGCTGGCCCCTGCCTGCTGCACAGGTGAAGTCTGTTGAGTAGATGATGAAGCTACTGGAGGTGGCTGCAGAGTGATCTGTTCTTGCAGACAGTCTCTCCTACCCCACCCCCTTCCCTTCAGGGCTCCTTCTCCAAGGAGATCTCCCACACTCAACCTGCTCTATGTTTGGGGTTTGGGCCTTACCATTTCTACCAGGCCAGCTTTTCTGGCCTGTGATTTCTGGGTAGAAGTCAAGGAGGTACAGTCTGGCAGGTGCGGTGTGGGAGGGCTGTTTGTGGGGGTGGAATAGAATGTCTCAAAATACACCCCTGTTTGTAGGTGGTAGTTCTGGCTACATCAATTCCTTCCTCCATTAGGACGGGCCTAGAACTGCTGCACCTATAAAAGTCACATAGTGTGAGTTCATGTGTTATGGAGGTAGCACTAGGTGGGTAGCTACTGAAAGAGGAAGAATTAGAACTAAGTGAACTATGTAAATGCGCCTCCCCTTACATCGTTAATATGCTCCTGGAAAAAAATATCGAATCATACTTGAAATCTATCATCGAAATTGATTTTTGCATGCACTTGATGGCAGTTTACTATTTAAGGAAACTTAGGATAATTTGCCTATTCATTTCAATCATTTTATTTTTGGAATACCCGTGGTTTGTAGGGCCCAGAGGTTCCAGGATGATGTGCATAGATGACAAAGGTTCTGACCCTGCAGTCAGAGTTTCAGTGTATCAGGAGAGAAGTCTATAGAGAACTGTGGCATCAACTTGGTACTCTGGGCGTGTAAAAGGTGCCTATGGTTATTGGCTGAAGGAATGCAGGGCTGAAGGAATAACTGAGATTGACGGTAAGTAATTGAACCGTAGTCCAAAGAAACCATTTTGGGAATATGGAGGAGGAAGAAGTCACTTTAGGTAGTTGAAGGAGCGCCATGGGATACCCAGTCCAGGTCCCACCTTGAATGGGGGTTCCAGTCCTCAGTGGAAGAGGAATATGCTCAGTCAAAGGCTGATCTTGAGGCCATTGGAGGGTCTAAGTTAAGGACGCTGTGGAACCTACTTTTCCAAATAGTAACAGTGTTTAGGATTTTTGAGCAAGGGACTTTCATGATCAGATATATGCTTTGAAGAAATTAATCTTTTGCAGAAAGAATTGGGACAGGAGAGAGGTAAGATGTGGAGATTCATGAGGCTCTTGTAACAAGACGGTAGGGGGAGGCAGTGAAGGTCTGAGCTGGTGGTCTCCAGCTGGTTGGAAGGAAAGAAAGACTCATCAGCTATGGGTAGGAAATGTGTGGTTGGATTTGGAGGGAAGAAACAAAGATCACCTGCAGGTTATGAGTGCAAAGTGGGTGGAAATAGGTAATTTGGGGGTTTAGCTTGTGGCAAAACAAAAAACTGGAGAAAAGACTTTCAGATTTCTCTTTCTTAGTCATTACCTCTCCTTGTACAACCTAAACATACACACACAGACATGGACACACACACAGACCCAGATACACATACACATGAGGTGTAGACTTCCTGATCTCCCATGGGTTCTGCTGCCCTCACAACACTGTTTTTTCTTGGGTGGTAATGATAGGAGTGGAGTCTTGGAATATCCTTTCTTTCCTGGTCATCCTGGGTGAGGCAGAAGTAAAACCCTGCATACCCTTGGGTTTTATTAATAGGTCTTTGATTGCATGTAGAAAGATTAAATGTTCTCACATTAGTGAAGAGGGGAGGGAGATGAGCACTTAACTTTATTTACTAAACACCCTGGATGTATGGCAAATTAAATGAAGTTTGGGAGAAATGGTAAGAAGGTTTTTGTTTTGTTTTGTTTTTTTGTTTTAAAGCAAACAGATGTGCATGCCAAGCACTGGTGGTTCATACCTGTAATCCTAGCTATTCAGGAGACTAAAATCTGAGGACTGTAGCTCAAAACCAGCCTGGACAGGAAAGCCTGTGAGACTCTTATTCCAGTTAACCAGCAAAAATCTAGAAGGGGAGCTGTGGCTCAAGTGGTAGAGCATCAGCCTTGAGGAAAAGTTTCAGGAACAGCAAGCACACAGGCTCTGAGTCAAAGAGAAAGAAGGAAGGCAGGAAGGAAGGAAGAAAGAAAAAAAAGAAAGGGAGAGAGAGAAAGAAAGAGAGGGAGAGGGAGGGAGGAAAAGAGAAGTTTAGAAAATTTTTCTCAAAATTATTCTTGATTTTCCACCTGGACAGTTTGCATATAGATTACATTCCATGTCCTTTGGCTTATTCATAGGTTGCATATGAAGTAATAGGTCCTTTTATAGCATTTAAAACTTTTAAATTCATGATCTCATTTTATATATATATATAGCAGAAATAGGGAGAGAAAGATGAATTGGGAAAGAATACATTTCCTATGGGGTCTGAGCAGATGGAGGATTGGATGCTAGCTACCTAGCGTCTTTTGATTCAGACCAAATATGAGCTAATGAGGTCTACCTTCTCACTGACAAATGGGTTCTAGAAAACACTAGGAGCATTTATAGTAGGAAGCTCAGTGGTTGAAACAGCCTTTTGTGGTGGAAAAAAGGCCAGGCCCTGGCTGTGGCATCTCTTGGATGCCATTGGCTCCTTCTCATATGCCCCTGCCCCACATTCCTACAGATCCTGGATGTTCCATGCTTGTTTTACCTGCATAGATGCATTCTGAGTGAAGTGGCTAGGCTGTTGCCTGGCAGAAAATCCAAGCTTAAGAGTATTGCCTTTCTTTGTGATGCAGTCTGATGAAGCCAAATAGCAGTGAACATCTGGCCTATGAAGTTACTTCTTGGATGATTTGTTTTTAGGTGACTGAGAGTCTCTGTGGCTTTTCAAGTGCAGTGGGACCGATGAAGAGGTTTTGGAGAAATAAGGTTAGGGAACTGAATTTTGTAGCAATGTGGATTCAGACTGCCACATGGTTGTTGCAAGTTTTGGATGAAATAATAGCAGAGAGATAGAGAAGATTTGTTCTGTGAAGCAGCCTGAAATGCCCAGATATCTGCAGGAGGATAAAAAAAAAATTTCAAACTCTTAAAGATCTAAAGATGCTGGAATAGCATAATCCAATCCCTGGCTTCAGATTGAAGTCAATTTAGCTGTGTTCAGATAGGATCTCTGCTGTTTTAGTAGCTTCTGTGGTATATTTGCCCTTAACAGAAAGATGCCCCAGACTGGGTCCTTTGAGGTGCTTTGGCAGGAATAGAAGTGGATTTGAGCAGAGTCATTCCTAGTGACATTTTTATCAGCACTTGGACACTTCTAGTACTTGCCTTTGCAAGCACTAGACTTTCACTCTGACACCTCAAACAAATCATCCAAGATAAAACGCACAGCCTGTTGTCCTGGCCTCCGAGGAGTGAGGCCCCAAAAATAGATGGCATTCATACCATGCCGAACAGGATTCCGACTTGTATTGAGGGACGTAATTGGTGTTGTGAAATCCAAAGCCAGTTCCTTGGCTGGCACCTGCCCATCCAGGCGGTAGTAGTTTAGCTGGGGAGATAGTGGGCAAGAGGCCACTTTGGATCATGGTGTCCTCAGTGTGGGGAGGGCTGCAGGCGGTGGTGTGAGCTCACAGGGGAGGGGCAGTGGTGTGAGCTCACAGGGGAGGGGCAGTGGTGTGAGCTCACAGGGGAGGGGTCTGGGCATTCTAGAGGAAGTTGATAGGAGTGGATGCCATGGAGTTTTGAGCTCCTGAGACAGTCACTCCCAAGGAGATCTAGAGGTTCTTAGGTGAAAGAATAACCAGCAATCTTACTCCTTTGGCCAAAGGCTGGCCTGGCTTATCCTATTTAAACATCCTGAGATGTTACTTTAAAAAAATGCTAGTATTCTGTAAGATTGTATTCCTGGAGGGAAGAGAGGCAAGTTAGCCATCACCTTGGGCTGAACTGTATAAATTTGAGCACCTGGTAATGCCCCACAGCCCTGAAGAATTCCATATGTACGTATGTACATAACTTCACAACATGACTCTGGCATACTATAGCATGAGGTAAGTTCTGCTACTACTTAGGTTTGCATGCAGGTGATCAAAGACAATTGCAAGCTCTCGAGTATTCCAATATCATTTTCTGCACCTAAGAAGATGAGACTGGAGCCAAGTGTCATAAAGCAAGATGTCAATAAACTGTATTTTTGTGTCTTGGCCGATGGACACATAAAATGTCTGATTTCAGCTGTGTTCCAGTCGATTTCCCACTTTTGGCACAGTATATTTTGCAGAGATTTTGGTAAAACTAGATTATGCTCTCTGGGTCTCCTGGTGGAGAAAATTAACTTTCAAGGCTAAAGTAGCCATGCAAATATTATTACAGAATCACTCAGCACACAAAATTAGCATGCCTTCCATCCACAGTTTGCCCCTGCCCACTCTCTACTCCTGTGCCACTCTGGTCACCAGTATTCCCAATCTCATTAGGCTAAAGGAAGGGACAGCTGTCCCCAGAAAATGTGCTCAGAGTATCTTCATTGTCTGAGTTCTCAAGAGAGAAGAGGCATGGAGATGGTATGAGGAAAGGAAGGTACCAGAAAGGATTGTGTTAATCGCTGTTTGAAGCTATGACTCATCTTTAAATACCTGAGCAGATGGATGAGTGATTGATGGCTTTACTGGTGACTGCTGTGGAACAACCCTCAGCAATGCTGTCAAGTGGGAGATGCACACGGCACCTGAGACTCTCCCTACCTTCTGGTCCCTCACCTGTTCAATTTCCTGGACACCATCTTTCTCTTGAGCATCTCATGATCTCCACTCCAGCACCATTACCAGTGCATCAATGGTTTCAGTGTTTACTATTTGGTGAGTGCTGATCTAAACACTTCATACCATTATCTCATTTAATTCTCATAACAACCCAGTGAGGCATACACTTTTATTATTCCTAGGGCTGCCAAAACAAATTTTCACTTACTTGGTGGCTTACAGCAACAGAAATTTATTTGTCCCACACATCTGGAGGTCAGAAGTCTGAAATCAAGTTATTGGCAGGGCCACAATTTCTCTGGGGGGAAACTTCTTCAGCTTCTGGTAGCTGCTGGCTCTCGGGTGGCTTCTTCAGTCTGTTCTCTGCCTCTGTCTTCACATCTCCTTGTCTGTGGATGTGTCCTTCTCTGTGTCTGCATGTCTCCTCTAAGGGCATTTGTCATTGGATTCGGGACACACAGTCAATTCAGGATGATGATTCTATTTCAGAATCCTTAATGGCATCTGCAAAGACCCTTTTGCTAAATAAGGTCAGATTGGCAGATTCTAGTCGGGTTCACAGATCAGATGGAGAAGTGGTGTTGCAGTGAGGTGTCATACTTAAACTGGGATTTAAATAAGTCACCAGAGCTTTTATTCTTGATGATTACTCTCAACTTCCTTTCCTTAATATGTTCAGTGATTGTTTATGGTATCAATTAGATAGATGAATACAAAGATGCTGATGACCACCAAGCCTGCTGGTGCACAACCATAATCCTACCACTCAGAAGACTGAGGCAGGAGGGTGGACAGTTCAGAGCCAGCCTGGGCCTCATAGCAAGCTCTTATCTGAAAAAAAAAACAAAGTGATGTTGATAATAGTTGGCTGGTAGTCTCCTCCTCAGTGTATTGAAAATAGCAATACAATATTCATTCTCTTGCGATCTTGCCCTAACAGAATCAACTCTGGGACATCTTCTCTGGGTATTCTTGAAATCTCCTAGATAGAACTTAAGTATTTCAAGGCTTTCCCTCCCATCTGTCTGCTATTGCCTTTCCAAATTTATGTCTAGCCTTGGCCTCTCCACCAAGTCCCAGATTCATGTTCCCCACTGCCTCCATATGAGCATGTTAGAGACTTCACAAATCAAATACATCCAAGATGACATTTCTCTTGTAGCTATTTCTTTCCTTTCCTCCATCTCAATGACTGACATTACCATCTACCCAAAGGCTAATCATTTCCCCACACATACAAACCAGAGACCACTCTTCCTGTATCTCTTCCCTCATATTCTCCATAAACCCTTCCTTCAGTATCCATTCTCTTCTCTCCACCTCCACAACTTCCCCTAGGGGAAGTTGTGCCCTCTTGTCTCTGCAGCCTTGATGCAGATATTTCCTGCTTGGAATTCCCAAGAACCTTTGTCCTTTTCTCCCAGAGCAACCAGAGGTCTTTTTAAAATGATATACATATATATTATTATTTTCCCCTATAGAGAGATTTTCCTCCATCCCATGTCTCATACATGCTTGGCTCCTCCATTGTAAACATCCTCCACCAGAGTGGTTCATTTATTACAACTGATAACACCTTGTAGACACATTGTTATCTCCAAGTCCCTAGTTCATATCAGAGCTCCTCTTGATCAGATATATAAGGACAATATCTTGCAGATTAGTTTCATTGCCTTAAAATCCAACCCATTTATCCCCCCCCCCCCGTTACCTAGAGGGACCATTTAAAAACACAGTTCAAATGATGTCACTCCCAAGTTTGAAAGTAGGGATCTTGCATTGCTATTTTCATAGGGTCCACCTCTCTTGGCCGGCCCATCTCTCCTAAACTTTCCTGTCTTTTCTGTGCTTTTCAGTCACGGAGCATGCCAGATCCTATCTCCCACAGTGCCCTTCCTAAATTCAAAAGCTTCGTCTCTGAGACGGCTGTAATCTGAAGTCACGATCTCTTAGGACCCTGTCATATGAGTCCTGTTCTGTTTGAAAGTAAGCCTTGATTCATTTCTTTTCCGTATTACCTATTGGAAGGTAAGCTTCATTAAAGAAAAGCCTGTTTTCTCATAAGACCATTCACATGGCTGATTTTCCTTGTTTTGTTTTGTCATAGGCGTGTTTTTGTTTTTGTCTTAGTACAGGGTTTGAACTCAAGGCTTTCTGCTCTTGTTCATCTTTTTTCACTTATGCCTGGTACGTGAGTCACACTTCCAGTCCAAAGACTATGTTTTGCTCATGTTTTTTTGGAGCCCACAATAGTACCTGATATAGTTGTTGAGCAGGTTGAGCATATAACAGTATTTCAGACATCATTCCCATTTATTTTTTCAGATGACGAAACATTTGCCCAGAAAGGTTAAGTGAGGGAGCAAGAATTTGAATCCAGGTCTGTCTGCCAGCCTGGGCTCTCTACCACTGTACCGTACAGGATCTCTGAGAAACCGGAATTATCCACAACTTCAGATTACCTCCAGAGTTCTGAGTTTCTGAGCTTTCTCCTGCTCACAAACCCAGGACACAGATTGTTAACACAAGTGGGGAAAATTAGACTTCCTAATGTTTTCAGAGAAATCATTTTCTCTGAAAAGTTGGCCTAGGACTTAAGCTCCAAGTGCTAAGAAGTTAATTTCACTTTTTCTTCACAAGTTTTCAAGCTCAAGGCTTTATTTTTTCTCTGATTCATCTTGAGACAATGGTTTAGACCCTTTTCCTTGAACCCTTAAAAAAAAAAAAGAGCAGATTGGGATTGGGGGGGGGAGAGGGGAGGCTGGGAAGGGATGTGAAGGGTAAACCAAAGGAGGAGGCTGCAATGCTTGGTAAGAAATGTACGCATTATCCTGCCCATGTAATTGTAACCCCTCTGTACAGTATGTTCACAAATAAAAAATAATAATAATAAAAAAAGAGCAGAGACAGTGAAGCTCTCTGGACACAGATGAAAGTGAACTCTACAACTTGTGGGTAGAGACGGAAGGGAGGCCTAGGGGAGCGTGAGGGAACAGAAGACACTGTACAGAAGGAAGGGTACTCGTTACCTGACTCATGTAGTTGTAATCTCCCTGTACATCACCTCATAATAACAATAAAGTAAATTAATTTAAAAAAAAGAAAAGAGCAGAGATGACCAGTTTGAGTCCTTAGGTGAGAAGTTAATCGTTCATGGGCATACAGAAGATGCCCTGAGGTCCTCTCCATTTTGGTGCTTTTTGTTTTTTTGTTTTTGTTTTATGTACCTGAGCACTTTCCTATAGTTTTCTAGTTTTCTCCCTCCCTCCCTCCCCCCTCCCCCTTCCTTCCTTCCTTCCTTCCTTCCTTCCTTCTTTCCTTCCTTCCTTCCTACCTTCCTTCCTTCCTTTCCTTCTTTCTTTCTTTTTTTGTCGGTCGTAGGGCTTGAACTCTGGGCCTGGGCACTGTCCCTCAGCAATTCAGCTCAAGGCTACCCCTCTACCACTTGAGACACGGCACCACTTCTGGCTTTCTAGTGGTTTATTCAAGATAAGAGTCCCATGGACTTAGACTGCCCTGTCTGGCTTTGAACTGCGATCCTCAGATCTCAGCCTCCTGAGTTGCTAGGATTACAGGCGTGAGCCACCAGTGCCTGGCTTGTAGTTTTCTCTTCTTTGCCTCGGAATCACTTCCCTGTTCATGGAGTTTTAGACTAAGAACACAGCCTTCAATTTTATGTTGGGTAGAATGACCCTCTCATATATTTTGGTGGGGAGGGGCTGGTCCTAGGGCTTGAACTCTGGGCCTGGGTACTGTCCCTGAGTTTTTTTGTGCTCAAGGCTAGCACTCTACCATTTGAGCCATAGAACCACTTTCTGAGTAGATATTGGAGATAACTCTTACAGACTTTTCTTCCCTGGGATGGCTTCGAACTGTGATCCTCAAAGTCTCAGCCTCCTGAGTAGCTAGGATTACAGGTATGGACCACAGGCACCCAGCTTAACCCTTTCCATTTTGAGTCTCCCTAAAAAGACTGGTCCATTGCTCTGTCATCAGCTTTGAGTAAATTATGGAAGAAGCCAATGACGGGTTCTTACCGGATGTGGAGCTTTGATGTTATAGACTGTAAGAATGTGAAAATAACTATACATTCCCACCTTGTTGAGTCCCTGCCCCCCTCCTTTAATACAGCACCTTACTAAGTCACGCAAGTTGATCTTGAAGGCCTGAGTTCTGGTGATTCTTTTGCCTCCGTCCCTTGAGTAGCTGGGACTACTGAGATATGCTACCACATCTGGCTTAGGCCTCCTTTTATATATAAAGTCCATCTTGAGACTATATAGGCATCCCAGTGAACACATAACAAACCCAAACCCTACTCTTTCAGGCAAATTGTAATTGTGAGAATGTCCCAAGACCCACAAATACTGTTTGAGCTTTTATTACTTGTTTTGGGAAGGACCACAGTGGCTGCTGTGGACATCTAGCAGAGAGAGTTCTTTCATGAGGGAAGGCGGAACTCTGGCCTTTGATAACTCATACCCTGCACCTCTGCTGTTGCTAGTGGGGTTTGCTATGGTAACCAGAACTTGCCTGAGGGTTGTGCCTGTAAAGTGTCACTCACCGAGAATGCCCTTTATTTTTAGCGTAAGGCAAAGGGGAGCTGCTGGTCGTTCCCATGAAGAGTCAGGTGGGCAGTCAGAATGGATGGATCTTACTTGCTGTTCTCATGTGCAATATCACCATCCACCTCAGTTCTCAATGGTTGGCTCAAGATACGCTTCTGGAATTTCATTGGTTAAAACCCTTGCTGGGATGTACGCACTAGGGTAGATAGCCTTACTATTTTTTAATAACTCTCAGCTGCTAGTCTCCATTTTTGTCTTGACACGGCATGTAAGCTTTGCTAACAATGGTGGTCCTGCAGGTAGGAGGTGGGCAGCTGCCCATAAAGCCACTGAAAGCTGAGAAAGCACAGCAAACGCGAGAAGAAAGTAGTATTTTTTCCTCTCAACAGGATGCTCAGTTTCTTCCTAGAGCTTGTACTTTGTCTTCAGTGCCCTCAAGCCAAATTTTCTCTTGCCCCTTCAACTAAAGTTTAGCGTGTGTCACACAGAGAGAAGATACGTACACTTCTTGTTCGGTGCATGAAGAATAAAGATAAAATTTAGATTTACTTGAGTTATCAATTGAATCAAAGTATTTTGCTGGCCAGAAGGTACTGGGTGATATTAGACTTTATGAAGGATGTGTGTGTGTGTGTGTGTGTGTGTGTGTGTGTGTGCGTGCATGCATGTGCACCCACATGTGTGCACTGGGGCTTGAGCTCAGGGCCTCATGTATGCCTCTCAACCACTTGAGCCATACTTCCAGTCCATTTTGCTGGTGAATTGGAGGTGGAGTCTCAGACTTTTTCTGCCTATGCTGGATTTAAACCTCCATCTTGCAGCTCTCAGCCACCTGAATAGTTAGGATTGCAGATGTATGAATGAAATTATTGTCCAACTGGCATGTCTGATGAGAGAGAAGAGTTTGGTTGAGCTCATTTTCAGGTTATACTTGTGGCTAATCTGTGAGGTCTGCATGGGCTGAAATGGCCCCGCCTTGGGAACATATAATCTACTGGAGAAGCAGTGCTAGTTAGGAATTAAGATAGCTGGATGGGAAGATGAATTCTCTGAAGCTTCCAAAGAGTTACCTTCATCAATAATGGCCTTTCCTAATGCAAAGGTTTTCATTTTGCACACTGATCATTTTAGAAGACTTCACGAATTCCCTATAGCACTTGCACAGCTCTGTGCATTCATTCAGCAAATCAAACATTTCCTTGAGACCGACTGTGTGTTAATCCCTTAGGTTCTACCAAGGAAGACTAACAATCATTATGTTTAAAGGTGAGCCAAGAACATGACCCCATAGAGAAGTGGTTTTCAACCCGGGTACATTTCCTTTTGCTCTTATCAAGTTTGTGCTTTTTTGATGATTAACAGGAGATAAGAGTCTCATGGTCTCTCCTGCCTGGGCTGGCTTTGAACTGCAGTCCTCAGATCTCAGCCTCCTGAGTAGCTAGGATTATAAGTGTGAGCCACCTGTACCCAGCTCATTTCTGAGACTTTCACTTGATCCCTTGCAGCATCCAACACTCACAGTTCTTCCCTCCATTACCCTGGAGATGCTCTATCTGGGCTCTTAGATGCCCTCCTTGTGCAGCCAGCATTCCTTCTGTTTTTCATGTCTGCCTCCTCCTCTTCTCGCTATCTCCTGAGCCATGCGGAGGGACCCAGAACCCAGAACTTGAACTTCTTTTTGCTTTTTGTCATTGCTCTCTGTGATGTCAGTGATCCTATGACCTTAACAGGCATCAAAAAGCCAAGAACTTCTGCCACTGCCCCTCCTTGCCTTAGTTACCTGCCTGAGCTCTGCTCAGTGGCTAATGGTCATCTCTTGAACCAAGTTCCGATTCTACCATGTCCCTTCCAGATGCTTCAGCTTGTAGTCATGGATGGCTCACATCTGTATTCCTACCTACTCAGGGGGCTGAGATCTGAGAATCAAGAGTTTGAAGCCAGCCCAGGCAGACAAGTCTGGGAGCCTTTATCTCCAGTTACCCACCAAAAAGCCAGAAGTAGAGGTGTGGCTCTCGTGTAGAGTGCCAGTCATGAGCAGAAAAGGCAAGTGAGTGTGCAAGGCTCTGAGTTCACATGCACACACACCACACACACACACACACACACACATCTAAAATCTAACCATCGCTCTTCACTTCCTTCCCCCAAGCTACCCTCATAGTTCAATTGAACTATTTTAGGAGCCCCTCAATTGCTATCTTCCTCCTTCCTCTCATAGTTTATTCCCAACAGAGCTGCCAGAATGATTCTAGGAAAATATAAATCATGCTAATGTCAATTCTTTGCTCAGGCCTCCCAAGAGATTCCCTTCTCTCTCATAGTAAAAGCCGAACTCCTCACAGAGCTTCGGTCCTTGCTGGACCTCTTCTTCCTTCGTCTTTCCTTGATGACTCGTCTCTGTCAACTTCTCCATCAGAGCTAGCTACACTTGCACACTTCTGCCGTAGGATCATTACATCTGCTGTTCCCTTTGCCTGCAGTTTCTTTCTGTAGTTGAGTTCCTTCAGGTCTGTTGCTGAAGTCTTTTTTGTGCCTCCACACTCTACCCTGAGATTTTATAACCTCTTTTTCTGCTTCTTTCATTTATTTTTTTTTTTCTGTTCCAGTAAGGTATCACATTTTATACAGACTGAATCTGGACTACAGTCTTCCTATTTACACTTCCTTTGTAGCTGAGATGACAGGCACACGTGATGACCACGGAGAACTTTTTATTGGTTGAGATGGGTCTTGAAAACTTTTTGTTTTGCCCAGGCTGGCCTCAAACTGCAGTCTTTCCAGTCTCTGCCTCCTGAATAGCTAGGATCATAGGCATGAGCCAGCCTGCCTGGCACTGTGTAATAATGATTTAATTTGCCTTTCTGCCTGCTTCTGTATACAATGTAAAATTGATTAAGGCCGGGATGGGGAGATGGTTCAATGGTAGAGTGCTTGCCTTGCATGCACGAGGCCCTGGGTTCTATTCCTCTGCACCACATAAGCAGAAAAATCCAGAAATGGCACTGTGGCTCAAGTGGTAGAGTGCTAGCCTTGAGCTGAAGAGCTGAGGGACAGTGGCCAGGCCCAGACTTCAGGACCCATGACCAAAAAAAAAAAAAAATTGATTAAGGCTTATTTTAGGGGTAGGGGAATATTATTTGGTTCATTGTTGCACTGTGAAACATTTAGGAAAATGCTTGGTTTGTAGTAGGCCCTTAGCAAGTATTTGTTGGGAAAATGAAATAGGATCATTGTGTTTTTAATTGAAATATGGGTGCCCCAGGGGTTGTGATTTAATTGGCACTAGGTACAACCCAGGCACCAGTGTTTTTTTGAAGGCTCCCCAGGTGATTTTAATGTGAAGCCAGAGTTGCAAACTGCTGCCTCATGACCTGAACTCTGTGTTGTATTTCTCCTTCTTGGAATTTTACCTCTGTGGCATATGCTGCTGAATTCCTCGAAAACCCATTTGTTTCCAAATTTAACTTGCAGTGAGTGGTTTTAATGAAACTTGTTCTGTGTTTGAGAGCATATTAGGATTTTAATTGGAGTACTGTGTTAGAGTAAATGTAGTGGCCATTCATCTCTGTGTGACCTTGGCTGACCTTTGATGTGAGGCCCAGACTCTGCCTTACAGAGACAAGTGTGTTCTTTGTTAATTTCCCAAGTGAGTGTCAGAGTTTTGTCTTTCTATTTCAAAAGGGAGAGGGGATTGGAATCTAGCTGATTATCAACTTCATTTGCCTAAGTGGACTATATACATTTATCCAACTCCTCCCTTCGCCTTCTAACATCCACCAACCCACTGTCTAGATTATTTCCATGAGGCCTAGGTGAAGTCTCACTCCTGTTGAGAAGTCTTTCTTCCTCCCCTGTTTGGCTGCTTCTCCCAGAATGCCTGGCACACTCACTTGGCATCCACTCCCTGTTGCTTTGGTTGGTGAATCCTTCCCTGAAGGTGTCTTTTTCTTCTCTTGTTTAAACCCTTCTCAGATTAGACCATGCCTGAGGGCCCTGAGCCATCCGTTCTACTTCTTTGTGTATCCAGTAGCCTGCAATAAGATGTTGATGAATTGTCCAAGCTCATCCTGTTTAAGGTACCAGCAGCACTCTCTCAGGAGGTCATAATTAGGGATTACACTTCATAAACATCCTGACACCTTTTCTTTAGTCTATTTTGTCATTGGTGCTCTACCACCTGAGCCACACCTCTGCCACACGTCGAGATTATTTTGGTGATAGAGTCTTCACAAACTCTTCTGCCCAGCCTGGCTTTGAACCTCAATCTTCCAAAGCCTTCTGAATAGCTAGGGTTACAGGCATGAGCCACTGGTACCTGGCTCACTTTATGAAATTTTAAAAAAAAACAATAATTGAATACATATTTTGTAAGATTTAAAACTCTTGGTTCAATACCTTGATTGGAGATGACATATTTCAGAAGATGTGAGCATAATGATATTTAATCTTATTTACAGAATCAGATTTTTCAGCCCTAAAAATATTAACTGCATTTTTAAGTCTGCTTGAAAAAGACTTCTCACCATAGGGAAATGGGGGCATTTGGGGGGCTCTCTTTGTTTGAAGCAATGACCTTCCTATTAGCATCTCATTACCCCAGTGACATTTGTCACTTCAGCCTGGGAGATCAGGTACCATGGCACATGGGAAGGTTTAGAAACCAAACTCTTAACACCTTTGTGGCCTTTTCGAAGCCCTTGGCTCAGGGAGAAGTGACATCATGGTGAGACACGATATCTTACAAAGCTATAAAAGGTCGTAAACCAGATTTCCATCTGGTTATAAGTGTGTGAGACACAGCAAGAAAAGCCTGTTATGATTTTACACAGAGGGGTTGGGCTGCCAGGGCAGTGTATTATGGGAAAGCTGTGGACAAGTGTTTGGGGACTTTTCAGCAAGACGCTTCAATGGTCACAATTTGTGGTCTCTTCCTCTGTTTTGGCTCATTTTCCTTTTGAGACAGGCTCTCCTCAAGCTGCCTGGAAAGTCATGATCTCTTGCCTCAGCCTCCTGAGTACAGAGATTGCAGGGGTATGTCACCACACTCAGCCTTTGTAGTATCTTGGTAGCAGGGTGCAGAAATTGGGAACAGCCAGAAGTAACAGCCTAGGGACATTTGCAGTGGGCCAGCTACCCTCCCCAACAGGAGTTAATGGATTGCTGTCCATCCAGAGAGAGGTCAAGAGGCACAATTATGCCGTGGACTTTATCCTGCCTCTGTTCACCATTTTTACCAACAACCTGAATAATAAAGATATGGGTGACGTTTGTCCCGTTTACTCATGACCCAGATCTGGGAAGCACAGTGACCTCATTTCATTTCCAGAGTTAGAATGGAAATAGACTTTCAGGATAGCCAAGTCTTGTGAAGAACCTGCACTTGGACTGGAAAACAAAGCCAACTGCACCGATGACAGGGTGGTGAGGAGCTGTTTGAACAGCAGCCTCTGTAGGGGAGTCAGGCAGTTCGTTAGACCAGGTGGTTAACGTGCATCAGCACTGTGATGTGGCTCTTACCTGTGCTATAACCAGGTAGGAGGCCCTGACACCGATCGCTGAGTTCTGCACACATCTAGACTGTCTGTCACTCTGGGCAACAAGGCAGCGTGAAGTGGCATTGTGCAGAGGTGAGATTCCCAAGGTGGAGGAGTCAGTGGAAGGATTGGCTGGCCTGATTTGGCTGCCTCCTAAGTCTTGCCCTTTTGTAGCCTCCAACACCATAGACCTTGGCTTCATCTCCCCTTTGCCAAGACCCTTAGTTCCCTATCTCTTTTCCTACAAAGTTGCTACACCTGCCAGTAGTTCACACCTGTAATTCTAGCTACTTAGGAGGCTGAGATCTGAGGATCACTGTTTGAAGCCATTTGGGCAGGAAAGTCCATGACTCTTATCTCCAATTTACCAGCAAAAAGCCATTAAATGAAGCTGTGGCTCAACTAGTAGAGCACCAGCTTTGAGAGAAAAAAACAACAAAAGTGCTAAGGCCTGGGACAGCACCCAGGCTCAGAGTTCAAGCCCTAGTATTGGCACAAAAAAAAAAACAGTAATAATTAAGTTGAGCCAGCTATCTATTTTTATCCCTGGGTCCTAGCTACTAAGCATTTCACAGAAGGAAAAACCACCCAACTGTCTTGGAGTGGTGTAACTGTAATATAGTGGTGTCTAACCTCACCAGACTGACTGGGTGAAAGACCCTCTTCACCACCCCGTTTCCCGCTCGCCTCCCCAGACTTCACCTCCTACCCCAAGCCTTCTCCCTGCCCCTCAGCAAGAGGCTTTAGAGAGAGGGGGAGGTGGGAGGAACACCTCAGCCCTGCACCCCAACATACAGATTTGCTACTTCCACTCTCCCTCTCCAGACTCTGAGGACATTTCTCTGCTTTCATCAGAGATTTCTTCCAGACTGTCTCCTCCTCCTCCTCTTACCATCGTACCCGACCACATCATACCAGCCTTTAACCTGTCTGTGACTGTGAGCATCTTGTCTTCATCCTGTTCCAACCTCCCCACTCCTTAGACCCCTGTGTCCTATATGCTCAACAACCAAGTTACTTGAAAAATTGGTCCCTATTGGCTGTCTTCACTTCTCTAATCTCTCATTAATTCCTCAATGGACTATGCAGTCTAATTACCACTCCCACGCCCATCCCCCCTGAGCCTCTCACAGCGAATCCAGTGGGAGTTTTTCAACATTGCCTTCCGTTATGAGACACTGTTCCCCAACTTCTCTGACTCCATTTCCCTGCGGGGACTCATCCCTATCTCTTCAGCTACTCCTCAATCTTCTCTCTAGGCTCCTCTTCATGGAGCCCTTTAATTAATCTTTCCAACAATCCTCCTAACCCCTTGGATGCTTTTGATTGAGTTTTATACTTGGTCCCTTAATCTTTCATGTCTTTATCTCTGCTCCCCACCCCCAGGAACTTTGAGACAGGTTTTCAGCTCACTCCACATCTGTGCCTTCAGCCCCCACCTCCTCCTGAGCTGTAGATCCAGAGGTGGCCCCCCTGCCAGCTCTGTCTAGGTGACTCAGTTCCTTGAAAGCAACATGCCCCAAATAATAGCTTCTCACTTTCCCCCTAGACCTTTCTCCTTCTCTTCTATTTCTGAAGTTGGCCAGTGGCATTCCCTGCTCAACCACCTGTGCCCCAGATTCAAAACCTGGATGCATTCCTTGCTTCTCTATGCTAGAAACCATTGCATGACCAACATAACGTATTCCAGTGGCTTTTTTTTTGTATAGGACCACCAAAACCTACTTCTGGTCCAAAGGCCAGAACAAGAGCAAAGCATTGACTAAGGGCTAGAGAAAGTCTCTCACAGTGTTCTCCAATCTACCTGGTTCCAACAGACACAAGAACATGAGGAGCTTTGGAGCTTCTTTTCCTTGCAGGTGTTGAGCAGGGTCTGCAGGACTGATGTCACAAGGTTGGGCTGGAGGACTTCTAATGCCTCTACCAACTGAGGTTTAATTCAGTAACTGGTAAGTTCCCTCTATGTACTTTGTCTACGCCATTCACACAGGCTTCCTGATAGATTACTAGCCTCATTTAAGGATGAGAAACCAAAGCTCAGGTGGACCACTACTGTTCCTACAGTGATCCAGCTGGATAGTCAGACTTCCACAGGAAGACATGGTCTCCCCAAAGCCTGCTGTTTTTAGTAAGCCACTGCCTTCCATTCGGCATTAGAGATAAACTTCAATTCAATCGAATGCAGTCAGCTGTATATCCTCATTGGTACAATTAAACCTCTGAGAATAATAGAATAGAGCAATTCTTTGATCCAGAGCTTAAATTCAGAGCCCGATTCTCCTAAAATATGTCCCCGTGTTTGTTGGCATGTTACGGTTCCCCTCCATTTCAACAAATGCCCAATGCAATTTTCTATATAGGCTACCCCCTCCCCCCCCAGTTTCCAAAGGCTTTGAAAGAAACGTGGGAGAAAGGATTAACTCTTCCCTTCACTTAGGAGGGCTTTTAATTAAATGCAGGACCTGGCTTCAGAGCCTCCTGGCTGTGACTAAAATAACAGCCTTGCTTGTGATGATGTGTAGAGAGGGGATCCATCCTGGATTTTCGGTTACATGCTGGAGAGAAAGGGAGATGTTATATATTGGGAAAACTTGAATTATGAAAAGGATCTATATGCAAATGTCTATGCAAATGTCTATTCAAATACATGTGCAAATATTGACTTCCTTTTTACTTTGTGCATCTATTACTTTGTTCTGGTAGGAAGCAGAGGTCTAATTAAAACAGTTGAGGAAAGGCGTCTTAATGGATAGTGGAGTCAAGATCTGAAACTCAAGCTATAGGCCTCAGCTTGCAGATAAGTTGTGAGTGGTTATTTTTGTAGTGTTCCTTAGCTGCCATTCTCAGAACTCTAAGGAGAACTTATTCCCTTACAGCCTCCAAGATGTACGACGCCTTTATCCATTTCTCCATCCTTCACTGGATCCTAGCTTTATTGTTCGAATGCACAGAGCTTCCTCAGTCTGGGCCCGGGGTAGGCAAGGCCTGAGTAATTAAAACCCAGCAATAACTTCTTACCCTAAAGACAGATCGAAATAACCTGCTATTCTCTCTGTTATTTCATTGTTTATTTTTAGAGCTCCAGAGGTACATAGTGGGAGAGGGAGGAGGTGGGTGGGAAGAAAAGATGACTGGGTTCAATAGCCAGTCCAGTGCTCTCATCCAGACACTGCCTCTCGCTTTGGGACTGGAGGGAACTCAGTCCTCCAGGACTGAAGGAAATGATGGCAGTCATTCCTAAAAGTCTCCTTAGTCTCTAAAAAGAAAATGTCCTTACACAACTAGGGTAAGTGTTGTAGTCCACATGATGTCTGCCTTTGTCCTATCTGGCATCAACTATAGGAACTTCTGTCTCACTGCTGTGGAGGTGGGAAGTGCAAGGTCGTTGAGCGCAGGTCCTGTGTTAGGTGAGGACTGTTTCTCAGGTTCATAGAACATGTCCTCCTGGTGGTCCTCACAGGAAGGAAGGGGCCTCTCTGTGGGGTCTCTTGCATAAGCGTATTAATTCTGCTGGGCACCTGTGGCTCACGCCTGTAATCCTAGCTACTCAGGAGTCTGAGATCTGAGGATTGAGGTTCAAAGCCAGCACTGTGAAGGAAAGTCCACGAGACTCTTATCTCCAATTAACCCCCAGAAAATTGGAAGTGGTGCTATGGCTCAAAGTGTAGAGTGCTAGCCTTGAGCAAAAAAGAACAGGGACAGTACTCAGGCCCTGAGTTTAAGTCCTACTCCAGACCCCGCCCCCCCCCCCATACACACAAAGAACACTAGTTCCTATCATGAGAGCTGAGATCTTAGGACCCAGTCAACACAAAGGCCCACCATCTCTCACCACCAAAGAGATAGGGGAGTGAGGGTTGTACACAGACATTCTGGTCCAGGGCACTGTTTATTATTTCCTGTCTCTCACTCCTAAGACCCTCTCACATGGACAGTGGCTTGGATCTCACCTGTCCCAGATGGATAAGTTCCTCTAAATAAGGCTACACAGAAAAAAATAATATTGGTTTTGTTAGGAATATGCTTCATAGATAGTAAAAGATTGGCAAAACACGCTTTGCCACTGAGCAGGATTTGTTCCTCAGGCCCTCCTGGTCCTCAGAGGACCAGAGAGACAAAGCAACTTTCCAAGGGTCACACAATAAAGATTTCTCCTCTTGGGACTTTCCCCTACTGCCCCAAATGGCAAGGTACAGATACTTGGAGTTCACTTTTTAAAAGAAAATTATAGCTCAGTGTCCAAGAGATCTATTTTTAGACAGAGAGACTGCTTTACCTTGGAAGGTTTTGGTTTTTTGTTTTTGGAAAAAAAATAAACAAGTGCACTCAATTTGTCCTTTTAAGCCAATTTAAAAAGTGTACCTTCTCTGTGCTGTTGAAATTGGCAGACCGATATCTTGCAGACAGACTGTTCTGGTCTATTCAGTGAGTTGTTATCCCAAACGCAAATCTGACTCATGGGTGAGATCATGAGAAATCTGGACTATTTTTCTTGATGACTTTTTCTTTCCTATTCCAATTTTCTTTTGTGGTATCTGGCTCTGGGTGATACCCAGGCTGGGCAATAGAACCAAACAGATTTGTTCCTCGGATGGTCTCTGCTGTCATATGAATCACAAGACAGCAGCAAGAGCAAGTTTGACCATGACTGGCATGTGGCTTTAGTGTAGAGACTTTAGGGCATGTTTACATATGACCTTTGGCAAAGAAAATGTTCTACGGCAAAAAAAAAAAAAAAGACTTGAGCCCTCCTAACAAGATTAACTATTCTCATTCCACAAGTGTATACTGAATAGTAGACCCCTTTTGCCAGCTGTTGATGACTTAATGGGACATCTACCTAAATTAAATAAGATCACCTGGTCTATACATTAGAATAATGATCACTGCCGGAACCATTGGACTTCCATATTTTGGTGAAAGTTTATATTAATTTCACACCACAAAAAGGTGCTAATGCCTGTAATCCTAGCTACTTAGAAGGCTGAGATCTGAGGATCAGGGGCCAGCCCAGAGAGCAAAGTTCATGGGACTCTTAACACCTGGAAGTAGAGCTCTGGTTCAAGGAGTAGAGTGTCAGGCTTGAGTGAAAAAGCTCAGGGACAGTACCCAGGCCTTGAATTTAAGTCCCAGAATTGGTGTATGTCTGTGTGTGTGTGTGCACACATGCTCGTCGCACACGCATGCACACACACACACACACACACACACACACACACCACTAGTAGGAGGAACATAAGAGATGGTAGAGAGAAGGTGCATGTACCTCTGAGGTGCCAGGGCTAGGAAGCAGTACCTAACCCTGCTACCCACATTTCAGCGGTGAGAACAGTCATAGTCCTGTGTCAGTGTTGGGAAACACAGCCCATGATGAATCTGTTTGTTGCTGGTTCCTATTGTACCTGGCTGGGAGGAGTGTCCTTGGGATGTACTTGAGATGCTGTACAAGCAGATAAGAGACAAGCAGATAAGACCTAATCTGATTTGTTGCCTTCTTTCATTTCAGCTCCCCATCCTGTCTCTGTGTCTTTCACACCATTGTACATGATTTTTCCTGTCTGCTCATTTCTCTTGTTCTTCCTTCCCCTACTCTGGCAAAGTCAGTATTATATCAGGGTTAAAGTTAGAAGGCATTTTCCCCAAAGCTAGAAGCCTTGCTTGGACTCATAAATGCACTTTGTAGGCATGGCCTTCTTGAAGGCAGGACAGGGAAATGTTGATATACTGGAGACTGAGAGCCCTTGGAAAGTACTTCTGCCAATCAATTCCAAGTCCTGCGGGGCATGAACTTCAGCACTTAGAAGGGAGCCAAAGAAACATAAGGACAGGAAAGCGAGGCACTGCTGGCTCACACCTGGCGTCGGAGCTACCAGGAGACTGAGAACTGAGGATCGCAGTTCAATACCAGCCTGACCAACAAAAAGCCAGGAGTAGAGTTGTGGCTCAGGTGGTAGAGGGCTAACTTTTAGTGATGGAAACTAAGTGACAGTGCTCAGGCCCTGAGTTCAAGTCCCAGTACCACTCCTCCTCCCCCCGCCCCCCAAATTCAAACAAGAATATAAGAAGTAAAAAGTGAGGAAGGGAACATGGATGCTCTTGGGAGGGGGAGGGACGGCCGGAGGAGAAGGCTGGGCTTTCAGTGGCCTACACTTATAGCGGTTGAACTCATGGCTTAGTCCCCAGTGTTCCTTTCTGGAGACCTACCACCTACCACCTACATTGGCACAGGGCCTCCGCTCAGGGACTGTGTCCTGTCCACCAGAGAGGAGGTGCCAGCCAGCCTCAGGCTGAAGCCCAAGCTGGAGGGAGAGTGGAACCCTCCAGGATGGAAGGGATTGTAGAATGCATCCTCCTGTCCCACCAGGCCCCACATCTTACAAAGGGACGTGACATGGGGTCTTAATTGGGGGGGGTGCAAGAAAGGAGCATGTCTCTCCTGCAGCTGACCTTATCTCCTTATGCGGAAAGGATTTTCATACTAATTATTTTTAACGATTTTCAGGAAAAGTGCCTTTTGCGATTATTTTGACAAGTTCATACATGCAAGGACCTGGAAACCCTGCATTTATGAGGTGAGGCTGCTTTTGTTGTTGAGGTTTCTATTACCTAAAAATAGACTGGTGAACTGGATGCCTTCAGAAGAACACTTAGCCGGATTGGTGAGGAAGGGGATGGTGCTAACCCCACTGGCTCTCGACTAAAAGCTATATGCCTGTCTGTCTGTCTGTCTGTCTGTCTTTCTGTCTGCTGTCTCTCTTCATACCCACTTCAGTCTAAAGGCTTGGTTTTCTGAAGAAGCCACAGGCTAGGCCAAAGTGCTGTAGTTTTGTTTTGAGGATGCATCTGAAGGCAAAGTACCCAAGGTAGGGGTAAATCTCTAAGGTCAGACAGGTTGGTGGCCTTTCAGGACCTCCAGACTCTCTCCCCTCAGGCAGTCCAAGCCCAGACCTCCATTCATTCACTAGTTCCAGTCACAAACAACTGACAGCATCTACTGCATGCCTGGCACCCTTCTAAGTCTTCTATTAGGAATTAAGGGGTGAATAAGACACTTCAAACCCATGATTCACGTGGTGTTCTCTTTCTCAGAAGAGAGTGACACAGAACAAACCGACTAAAGCTTATAGAAGAAAATTTCCAGGAGCGAAGTGCTTCTTGAAAAGCAATAATGACAACAATAAAAGCTGAGCAGTGGAGGGCTGTGGAGTGTGAAGGACCTTGCTTCAAATCGTGGTGAGGGAAGTCTGCTCTGGGTACATGGAGCCAGGCGGGCACTGATAGGAGGAAAGGGGAGTTGCAGAGAAGGGACAACAAGCGCCAAGAACCTGGGAGCAGGTGCACCAGCAGGGCCAGTGGAGAGGCACAGAGTAGCTGCTCACTAGAACCCAGCCTCCTTCTCTTTCCTCTGGGTCTCCCTAGCCCTGCCCTGCCCTGCCTCAGCTTACCCCTGATTGGCCAGTGTGCCATCCCTGACCCCTGATTGGCCAGTGTGCCATTCCTGACTCTGACCAGCTCTAGAGATCTGTGGCCAGCCTGTACAAGAACTTCTTTTTTGGTATAAAGGAAGGATGAAAGAGGAACTCAAGCCAATCATTTAGAGAAAACCATTTGTAAGTTGATGAACATTTCTTTCTGCTCTGCAGCGAGCAGTCAAGCCTAGTGAGGTTGCTTGACCTTAACAGAGACTTGTGCCTCATGTGCCATTGTACAGCAACCTTGACCATGGCCTGGAAAAGCCTCAGTCCTGTCTGGTCACAGTTAACAGTAGCTGTGTTGTTGATAAGCCCTTTGAAATCTGCCTTTGTTGGGTTTTATGACATATTTGCATGTCAGGATCATTTAGGTTTTGGAGTTTGGGTCTCCTGCTGTTCCTAATGTCATAATTGGAGAGGGATAAGCCGGGAGAGGATTATGTTCTGGGGTTGTGAGTACATGAGCTTTAAAAACATCCATCTTATTTGCAGGCAAATATGGCTAATGATAGGCTAGGGGAAACAAAAGAATTCTAAATCTGCAATGAATGCTTGCTTGTTTCCAAAGAGCTTTTTAATGAAGCTCAGTGGAGAATGAAGGACATGAGGGAAGAGGTTACCTAGGAGAAAAGGTAGAAATAGGTAAGAGTTTCTTCAGATTTTTCCAGGGCCGTTCTGATAAAAAGTAGACCTGATTAAAAAAAACAGACCAACCAAAGCAAGAGAGGCTGCTGCGTGTGTGGGGCTGGGATTGGACCGGGCTGTCTGTGGGTTACCAGTTCTCCACCTGGCTGTTATCACCCCAAGGGACGTTTGGCAATGGCTGGAGACATTCTGCCATTTGCTAGATGTGGCAGCAGTGTGGAAAGGCCAGGAACTCTGCTGGGCATCTGGCAATGCACAAGCCATATCCTCTCAGCCAAAAGTGATCTAGCCCCCCTGTCATCAGGCAGGGAAAGCAGTAGCTGTCCCCGCTCTGGCCTAACCTGCAGTGTGGACAGGTTCTCACCCCTACGGCCCCACGCTGGGGGAGCATCTCCAATAAGGGCTGAAAGGGACCTTAGAGATGGCCTAATGCGGATGTAAGTTTTACAGATAGAACTTCAGATGGTGTTTCCCACATCCACACAACATTGTGGCTCAAGAATAGAAAGAGGTTTGTATGAGTATTTGCCAGAGAGAGAGGGGGGGGAAGAGACGAAAGAAGAAAGAAAAGAAAGAAGGAAGGAAGGAAAGAAGGAAAAGAACAAGGAAGGGTTATAGATCTCTTAGATCCTCAGTCCGACTTCTGGATTATTCTTTTATTGGTTCATGCAATAATTGTTGAGTATCTGTTATGTAGCTGGTGTTCTGCTCCTATCTGACACTTGAATAAACATGCTGGCTGCCTAAACTAGGCAGTGCAAGAATAGTACTAATAATAATAACATTGAGGACATTCATTGGAAATTTATTCTGAGCCAGGGATATACTAAATCCTTTGTCCCATGAATTCTTCACAATCCTTCAGACAGGTTGGGTAACTATTCCTATTTTGCAGGTAACAAAACTGAGGCTTGAAGACTAGGAAGCAACAGGTGTAGGAATTCACACCCAATACTACCAGATTCCAGAGTTGGGGCTACTAACCACTGAGATCTCCTCATATTTCCTATGTGTCAATTAGAAATTAAATGGTTTCTGTCAATGATGGACTATTCTTTTCTTCTCTTTTCCCTTCCTGTCTCCCTCCCTGTGTTTTGACCAAAAATCAAGAAGAAGCATACAGGTGTTCTGACATCTTCTATCACTCAGATCATGGTGGGGGGAGAGAATGTTTCTGGGTTTGTTTGTTTTAAATTCTATTGCTTTTGGATTTTTTTGAGACATTTAAGGTCTTTAACTCCCGTAAGTGTGTGTGTGTGTGTGTGTGTGTGTGTGTGTGTGTGTCACAGAAATAGCTAAAAATTGGGAATCCAGCCGTGAGCAAATTGTCCTAGTTTGGTTTTCCCAAAAGCAGACCCTGAAGAAGTGTCACTGGAAGGAAAGAAGCTGAGGACAGATGATGGCTGTGCTCTTGGCAACCACTGTGACAGCCAGGGCTCGCTCCCTCCGTGGAGCTCCAAGAAAATCTGTGGAAGGGGCTGGGAAGG
>NW_012267257.1:14907847-14959255 GCF_000151885.1 Dipodomys ordii | reverse complement strand
TAAAATTCTAGGAGATCTAGAGGGCTGGGGGAGGGGTTGAGAAGGTGGTTCTCAGACGCAGCTGTAAAGAAGGGATAGAACAGGGAAGTTGGGAGGCAAATGGGGCTGGAGAGGAGGCCTCTCTTTACATACCACTGAACCCCAGGAATTCTCCTCTTAATGAAACTCTTTGCAGTCTTTTGGAAGTGCTGTCACTTTGCCCATTGTTATTTTTAGCCATTGTCTGTTTCCTATTGTTAGGAGCAGTAAAAATTCTTAGGAGACCTTTTCCACATGCTTTTGGTGGGGAAGGTTGGAGAAGTTGTGAGAAAAGAGAGAGAAGAGGCTGGCTACCATCCTGGGCAAGTCCTCCAAAGCAGGCATTCTGGTGTGGGGGCAGGGGGAGCAGCAGGTCGTGGGGGCCTATAGTGCAAGCAGTGTGTGTGTGTGTGTGTGTGTGTGTGTGTGTGTGTGGAGTGGGGGGTGTATGTGTGTGCTGGCAGAAGGAGGGTCTTTCTTCTTACTATACATTTCTGAGAGAATATATTCAGTTTTTTGGCTCTGTGTGTGTGTGTGTGTGTGCGCACATGTGCGCATGTGCCAGTCCTAGGGCTTGAACTCAGGGCCTTGATACAGTCCCTGAATTTTTTTGCCCCATGCTAGAACTCTCTTACTTGAACCATAGCTCCACTTTGGACTCTTTAGTGTTTAATTGGAGATAAGAGTCTCAGAGAGATCACTGCCCTGGCTGGCTTTGAACCCCAATACTCAGATCTCAGTCTCCTGAGGAGCCAGGATTGCAGATATGCCCCACTGATGCCCATTTGTGAAGTTTCTTAAATAAACTCATATTAAATACCAATGAATGGACTTCCAGATTTGGAAGCTTAGACTCTCTTGTCATTGACGGAAGTATGGTGCTTTTCAGTTATATTTATTTAGTATCTTAATATTATTAGCAAACAAGTTTGAAACAGTTTTGTTCCAATAATAGCTTGCAACTTTTTTTATTGGTCTATAATATCCACATGTCTAGAAACCAGTGACTAGGACAATTGAAAAGGGGATGAGCGACGTTAAGGGTCTAGACTCAGGTAGAAGCTGCAGGAGAGGAGGGACTGGGACCAGGCCGAGGCCATACTTGGCCGGCTCTGGGCAGATGGATGCTTCAGACTCTGGACATGGCCTGGATGGGAACTTTTATAGCATGTGGAAGTTGGAGTAGGAGAGAGCCTAGGGACAGATGGAATATATGTGAGTCATATTCATGAAACCGTTTATGGCTGCTATTTGTTGAGGGTACAGGATGGTGAGCTCCAGTTCCATACTTTCCTTTAATCACTGTGAAGTCTCTGCTGTTAAGTCCATGTGCAAATGGGGCCAGGGAGAGTCGGCTGTGTCCTTGGTACAGAGGAGGGGGTGTGGATGATTCAAATGTGGCACTTTGGGAGTCAAAGCCCAAGAAGGTACCGAGTCACTATCCCATGCTATGTCACCATCTATGGGAGAACTGAATGCCATAGCATAAAGGGAGGGCGGGTTACCAGGGAGAAAGAATGGATGGAGAGAACAGATTCAGAGAGTATTTGGTCACAGCCAGGTATCAGTGACTTCCATCTGTAATCCTCACTACTCAGGAGATGGACATCTGAGGATTATGGTTTGAAACCAACTCAGGCAGAAAAGTCAGAAAGATTTTGTCTCTAACCAGCAAAGCCTGTATGTGGAGGCATGGTTCAAGTGGTAGGTGCCAGCAATGAGAGAAAAAAAAATACAAGAGAGCTCAATGCCCTGAGTTCAAGCCCTAGTACTAGCATGAGAGAGAGAGACAGACAGAGACAAAAGACAGGGACAGAAAGAAAGTGGTCAGGAGACCCAGAAACCCCAGATCCTGTCTCTGAGTAGACAATGCCCCTGAAAGCAAGCCCAGTCTGTGTAGGGACATGAACAGTCAAAGGGCACTATGCGCCGTTTGGTTCTGGTGATGTTGACCCACATCCCACTGTGCAGCTGTGTCCGGGCTGGAGGTGGACTGAAGACGAGCAGCAGGTGGACTGATGGATCCTCCTCCCTGCCCTCCAGGCTTGGCTCTGACACTCTGACCGGAGATAAAGACTGTGCAGGATGTGCCCGCCCTCAGAAAAGAGAACTTAGAAGCACTCTGGCCAGGCTGCCCTGCTTGGGCTTTCTTAGCTTTCTGCCTTGCTGGGCTTCCAATCCCATCAAAGGAATTATAATAATAGGATCAGTGGTTCTGAGCCAAGCTTTGTGCCAAAGACTTTATATGGAGTAGGAAAAAAAAAAATTCCAAAACAGAAGCAAGCCAAGAAAGCAGGCATTCTAATATAGGTGTTCCTTCCTTTAAGACCTCACTCGCCAGACACAGATGGCCTTGGTGTCTTCAAATCTACCAGTCTTGATCAGCTTCTTTTGGCAATACTGGAATTTGAACTCAGGGCTTTATATTTGAAAGGCTGGGTAGGCTCTATCATGCAAGCCATGTCTCCAGCCGTTTTTGCCCTGGTGATTTCTGAGATAGGTGTTGCTTTTTATCTGGGCCAGCCTGGTCTGTAATCCTATTTATACCTCCTTCTGTAACGAGGATGACAGATACACACCACTGTGTCCAGCCTTTCTGTAGAGATATGGTTATGCAAACTTCTTGTCTGGCCTGAGCCTTCATCTGTGAGCTTCCTGATCTTTAGAATCTTCATGAGCTTCTCATATAGATAAGATGACATAGGTGAGCCACCAGCACCTGGCCTGATCTACTTTCCTATGCCTTAAAAAACTTGATGACAAAGTATGTGTCCTCCACTCATCCCAACAAATGCCCTATTTTGTGCACTAAGTTTACCCTTTGCACAGATGTTGGATCAGTTTTGACATCTCTTTTTCATTTATCCATTTGTCCTTTCAATCATTTATTTACCTTGTAAATTTATCAGTCACTATAAGTCTATAGTACAGAAGGTGAAATAAAATAGTATCTGTATCTGGTATGGCTCTTTGTTTTTTATTTCTTTATTTATTTTGAGATAGGTCTTTCTAAATCGCTCAGAATAGTCTGGGTTTGCTATTCTCCTGCCTCTGCCTTCTGAATTACTGCAGTTACAGGTGTGTACTACCGTACTGCCTACTTATAACCGACTTGAAAAGACAGCACTCACAAGACTGATAGAATGTTCTGTACTGACATGAACACTGAAGGTCTCAAAGGTCTAGAGTGAATGACCAGTTGATAAGAAGGACAGAGAGAATTAGATAACATGGATTTCAAGTAGATATGAGCCTGAAGAGATGGCAGGGGGTGGGGGTAATATGAGGTAGGGAACAGGGCAGAATACAAGGTGAATGTCATCAAAATTACAAGAGTGAAGGGAAGGAACTTGTAGGAAAATTTCAAATGACCCTCCATGCCATAGAGATTCCCCCAATAGGGGGAAACAAAAAGCGAAAAACCCGGGTTCCCCCCCCTTCTGGTGGCTCACACCTATATTGCTAGCTATTCAAGAGGCTCAGACCTGGAGGACTACAGTTCAAAGCCAGCCCAAGCAGAAAGATGATACATCATCTCCAGTTAACCAGCAAAATGCTGGACTAAAGTTGAAGCTCAAGTAGTAGAGTACCAGCCCTGAGCAAGAGAGCAGAGCAAGAACTTAAAAACTCCAGTGGGAGTTATTGGGAGTTCAGAGCTCACAGGAGAGCAGTAGGAGGTGACAGAGGAAGAAGTTGGGCTGTAACACATCCCCTCTTCCTCTGGTATGAGTGGGGGATGGGTGCATGTGTAGGACAGCCATTAGGAATTGTCCTGAGTTGTGTTTTAATTATGTCAAAAGGAGGCTTAGCCGGAGTCCCTCCTCACTGATAGCAAAACATGTTGTGTCAGATGGTTTGGGGAAGGGTGAGGTGGGTCAGAGGTTATCTGTGGCCTCTCTTGTTATGGATGGGAAGCATACAGGATAATCCTGTCCACTCCCACCCCTCCATCACAGTTGTTGGCTTTTTTTTTCATTTTTAAAAGTTTTAGTGTGCAGGTGATATATAGAGGGGTTACAGTTAAGTCAGGTAATGAGTTCATTTCTTTTAGAACAGTATTACCCCCTCCTCATTTTCTACCACTTTCCCCCTGACTCCCCTCCCTGCAAGTTGTAAAGTTCATTTCCAACATGGTGTCTAGTGAGCATGGCTGTTGCATTGGTTCACCCTTTGCCCCACTGTTTCTGTGATTCCCCTTCCCTTCCCCAAGTCAGATAAACTTATATACAAGACAAAGGGTACAGAAATTAAAAACAGGGACAACTGGAAAAAAGGACAACGGGAAAGGAAAGAAAGGAAGAAAGAAAGAAAGAAAGAAAGAAAGAAAGAAAGAAAGAAAGAAAGAAAGAAAGAAGGAAAGAAGGAAAGAAAGAAGAAATAACTGCACAGTACACTAAACAAAAACCCTCGTTTCCGTTTCTTGGAGTTTATTTCAGTAACAGCATTTCATATGGTCATAGGCACATAGCCATTGAGCTATTGTGATCCTTGCCTTCTGTAGTTTCAGTTGAGACCATCCTTGTTCTTATTTGATTTATCTCTTTCAAGAAAGATACCACATTCTCTTCATTCTCATTACAGTACCTTGTTACCAATGTTTTGTTTTACCATTAGTTATTACTGGACCTGATTTATAGATTGCACCTGATCACAGGTGTGTATGTATAGGAAAAGGCATGTATCTACAGTTCCAAGTCTGTGGAGGCTTACAACTTGGGACCCCCAGATAAGGGGACTGGGCATCTCAGCGCTGTCTCTTCCTACTGGGACAACTTGACAAGTGTCATTCTTCCCCTTGCACTTGACTGGAAGATTGCAAATTTTCTGGTGCAAAGTGAAATATTGTTTCACTTTTGCAAAGCAGCTTATGCTTAACGAAAGACTTTTCCAGTTGCTTGTACCTTTAAGTTTCCTTCTTGCAAACTGGATTCCCCCCACCCCCCCCCACGTGGGCTTCTTGTCTTTCACCTGTGAGCCAGCTTCTGGGACAGTCATTTGCATTCCTCTGAGGTATCATATGGGCTGCTATGACCTGAAACATTGTTGCTGTTCTTCTGTATTTAGGGGTATCCAATTGTATGTTTAGGTAACAGGCACTTAGCTGGTGCTTGCTGTGAGCCAGGCATTGTTTGTTCCCTGTGCTCACCCATTAGCCTATTTTCTTTTCCACAACCTCATGAAATAGTTATTTGTCATAAATGTCTGGCCTCTAGAGAATGGATTATAAATTGTGTTTTCTTTCCATGTGTGTGCGCATGTGCATACACACACAGGTGTTTTAGTACAGGAACTTGAACTCAGGTTTGGTTTTTCACTGAAGGCTGGTACTCCACTTCCAGCTTTTTGCTGATTAGTTAGAGATAAAAGTCTCTTGGATTTGTCGGCTGGGATTGGCTTCAGAATAGGATTCTCAGCTCTCAGCCTCCTGAGTAGCTAGATTGCAGGTGTGAGCCCACACGTGCCCAGTTTACATCAGAGTTTTTAAAGTTCTCTTTCTGATGAAGTCTCTTAGATCCAGTGTAAACTAAAGATCCTTTGGGACAAACCACAACCAACCTCTGAGCCAGTTCTTCCCCAGATCTATCTGGGTCTAGGAGACCAGTCTGGTGGTGGTGACTATAGCTTTTGCAGCAGATAGAAGAATAGAGCAGGTTTAGGGAAAATGGCAAGTCTTTGTTGTGATGGTTGTTGTTGTTGTTGTTTTAGCAAACATTCATTGTATAAGGGGATTTCATTGTGACATCTCCACACATGGATATATCAACTTCACCCTCTCCAAGATTCTCTCCTGTCCTTCTCCTTCTCCTTCAGACAATTTCAACAGCAAAACTTGCTTTTATAGACATTGCCAAAGAAAGACCTCCAATCATCCTTCAAATCAGATTGGAAATTGGAATACTTCTAGGTCCAAATCAAATCTTTGCAACCAGCTTCTACTGGGCGGTGAGAATAGGCTGGTTTTGAGATCCAGCCTCCTGAGAGCTGGGGAGAAATTTTAATTAGGCAAGGTGAAATGGAAAGCTGGTTTAAAAAAAATTATCATATTCCTATTCATGCCAGCCTTAGAAAGGGAAGACTTGCCGCTCCACTGTGAGGGCCTGGGATCCATCTGCCTGTGGCGCCCACATCTGAGGCAGACCCTGTGCTGAACGTAGCCGACCTTCAGGACCAGGCCAGTGCCTCTGCAGCCTGTCCTGCCACCTTTCTCGTCCCAAACTGTGAGCTTCATTGCTCTGCTGCTCCCTGGAAACCTTGAGTCCCTGACCAGGTCCCAAGCCCTGCTGGCTGTGTAAATGCCTCCTGTCGTGGGCCCAGGGAACCTGTGCCCAATCCAGGAGCTTGTTTCCCTCAAGTCCTGAGAGTCACTCCTTAGCAACGAGGCCAACTTGTTCCTCTGGCCAGTCTTAGCTTCTTAGAGGACGATTGACTGTTGACGCCCATTTTGGGAATTGGCCAGTTCTGAATTCCTTCCCAGGACACCCTGAGCCTTCTTGCCCTCAAGGTTAACACCTGTAAAACAATGACCACCCTATATGTAAATGAATTTACTTTCTCCATGAGTGGAGTCTGTTGCCATATTCTCACTAAATGCTTTGGACTATGGAGCCACTGTTTGGGTGGAAATTTTACTTCTGTTTTCTTTCTTCAACATGTGATAAACGTTAAGGGTTTATGAACATTAGAATCTCAGTACTTCAGAACAGCTGTCTTATTTGTAATGAAGTTTTTTAAATTGTTGAATTAGATTTACAGGAAAGTTATAAAGACAGTTTATGCTTTCCTCCCCTCCCTGTTTTTATTTATTTCTTTATTTGTTACTGGTACTAGGGCTTGAACACAGACTTATGCCCTTGTGTAGCTTTTTCGTTCAAAGTTAACTCTCTACCACTTGAGCCACATCTCCTTTTCTGGCTTTTTGCTGGTCAGTTGGAGATAAGAGTCTTTTCTGCATTTTTCTGTGAAGGCTAGTTTCAAAGGCTCAGATCTGAGCCTGCTGTATGGCTAGGATTACAGGTATGAGCCACTGGCACTCAGCACACTTTTAATTTTTAAAGATACATTTATATGTACACACACACACACACACACACACACACACACACACACACGGATGTAGGCATTCTCAAAAACGAAGACACTGGGTTTCATATTACTCACCTAGTGTAATGCGTGTGTAAGTATTTGTGTATGTGCATTACATATGTGTTGTTTATGATACACACATGTCAGAATCACCCCCCCATCTATCTCTGTCCCCAGCAGCATCTGCCTGTCCTGCCATAACTGAGTCACAAAATACCATGTGCCATGTTTTCAAACCTCTATGAAGCTCTTTTCAAAAAGTAACCCAAAGAGTAAGGAGTTTACCTTCAAAAGAGTTAGGTCACGTATTGTTCCAAAACATGTTTCATCTGATTCCTGTTCTTGTGTGGCTGCCATGCATGGGATGCTTTTGGAAACGATAGAAACTCTACTCAAAAGCCCTGGCTTGCCAGAACTAGTTTCTCTAAAGAACAGAAAAACATATTTAAAAGAAAGCATCCTAGAGAAGTATTTACTCCAACTAAACATATTGTAGTAGCAAAGTTTAGATTCTGTTACCAGAGGCAAAAAATACATAGTATAGGAACAATAGAAAGGTATAATTTTTTTGAATACCACATTCTTTTTTCCTCCCAAAGGCCCACAGAGATAATTATATATTGGGAAATTAGGCCCCAGAGGCAAGCTTAAAGGAGCTGGGACAGGAGAGAGTAAGGGACATAGATATGCAGGTCTGCATACCAAAAGATAGAGTATACAACTGGGGGGTAGGGGTGGGGAGGCTGGGTTAGACTTGCTCACCAGAGGGGTCAGTGCTTGCATGGGCAGTTCTTGTGTCTGTGGTCACTTTTAAGGTTGGGTGTGCAAGGCCTATGTTCATCATTTGACTTGATACAAGAGCCCCTACCTACAGTGAGGGCAAAATGTATCCAGAGAGAACACCCGCACCTTCACGATAGCTTTGCGTGTCTGGAAGCCTGGCTTCCCGTAAAGGCAGTTAATTAGGAGAGGTGGAACGGCCCACTCTTGCTTGCAATTAAAAGCAAGGCTTCATTACAGCAAACGAGGCTAACACTAGCTGATACCATTAACTTCATATTTAAATAAGGCATAAACTTTTAAAGGCTAAAGAAATGTGAAAGTGGGAGCCAATTAGGTACCTCCCTTCCCCATTTAAAATTCCTAATAACCACCTAATTGAATTTTTTTTGTTTGTGTTTCTCCTCGCAGGTTTAATAGAACTAGTATATTCAGTCTTTAAGCCATGTGTGCACATGTGTACATGCACACATGTGTTCGTGGTTCGGGCATGTGGGGATTTCAGATAGCTAAACCTTAAAAGCCCCACAGGCAACCGTATTCATTCTGCAAACTCAGATCTTCCTTTTCCCCTGACTTTTCCAGCCTTGAGTGGAAGGAAGTATAAAGACCCATCTTCCATTCCGGCAGGACTTGGGTGTGCCAGCTGCATGACCACCCCCTGCCCCCCAGTCAGATGGGAGTCATTTGTCTTCCTCAGGACCTGACTTTATCACTTGGAGGCCATCTCCTGCCTGACCCCTGCCATCTGGTGTTCGCTAGGAATTTGCATTCGACCCCTAGGTTTTGCTCATTAAACACTCTTGTTGGCAGCTCTGCAGCTCCCCTGGAACTTTTACAGCTTGGCCTTGGGTATAGGCTGCTTCCAGCAGAGCCTGAAGGCACAAAATCTCAGTTAGGTCAGAACATTTAAGGAAGAGAAGAAGAAGAAGATCGGAAAAAGAGGTCATAAGATTTTCATGCAGATTTGAAGTGATTTGTGCAGGCTTAAGAAGGTAGAATATAGAACCATATTCTTTGACATGTTTTTTTTCTTTTAATAACTTTGTAGGTACTTTTTAAAGAAATACACAAAGAAAAAGTGTAAAAAAAAAAGATGATCAGTAATTTCACTGCTCCGATCATTCTTACTGGTATGGTTTTTAATGAAAAATATGCACATAGTTACAAAACTCAAACCATGCTGTATGATTAAAAAGGAGAAATGAAAAGACTATTCATAGGCCTATACATATTTACATAGAATTGTAATAAAACACATAGGAGGTTCTGTTTGCAATTTTTTTTGTTTTTTGTTTTTGGTTTTTATTTTCTAGTACTGGGGCTTAAACTCAGTGCCTGGTTACTGTCCTTTAGCCTTTTTCTACTCAAGGCTAGTGCTCTACCACTTGAGTCACAGTTCTACTTCTTCTTTTTTTAGTGGTTAATTAGAGATAAGTGTCTCATGGACTTTGCTTCTTGGGCTAGATTTGAACTCATATCCTAGATCTCAGCCTCCTGAGTAGTCAGAATTATGGCATGAGCCACTGGTGCCCAGCTTGTAATTTTACTTAATATGCCTTGGAGAAAACATCAGCATGTAAAGATTTCCTCCACTTTTTTCTATCACCTGCACACTAGTCCATCTTACAGACACATGATCATTCATCTAGCCAGGCTCCTGTTGAGGCATGCTTTATTTGTTTCTAATTTTTCACTATAGTAATTCTGCAGTGCATATCCTACTCAGGTCCCAAGAAATTCTTACATGTTTGTTTGTTGGATTAATGACAAAGTTGCACAAATTTATACCCTCCAAGAACAAGGAAGAAAGCCGGGTGCCAGTGGCTCATGCCTGTAATCCTAGCTATTCAGGAGGCTGAGATCTGAGGATCACGGTTCAAAACCAACAAAAGGCCGTGAGAAAGCCGGAAATATGGCACTGTGGCTCAAGTGGTAGAGTGCTCGCCTTGAGCTGAAGAGCTGAGAGACAGCACCCAAGCCCAGAGTTCAAGCCCCATGACTGACCAAAAAAAAAAAAGAACAAGGAAGAGCCATTTGCCATGTACACTCTGTGTGTGTGTGTGTGTGTGTGTGTGTGTGTGTGTATGCGCACACGTGCACGTGTGCGTGAGCCACTATTTGGATTTGAACTCAAGGCCTCTGTGCTGTCCCTTAGCATTTTTGCTTAGGCTGAAGCTCAACCAGTTGAGCCACTGCTCTACTTCTGACTTTTTGGCAGCTAATTAGAGATTAGACTCTCATGGATTTACCTGCCCACACTGGCTTCCAACGATGCTCCTCAGATCTCAGCCTCCTGAATAGCTAAGATTACAGGCAGGAGCCACTGGTGCCCAGCTAGCTTCTTATTTCTATTTTTAAAAATTCTTTTGGAAGTTGTTTTGCTCTAAACTGAAATGTTGAATTCAGATTTTTTTTCCCCTCCAAATGCAAAACTGCCTGAACACCAATCCTCAAGCAACCTCTACTTTTTCTGTTGACCTTAAACATCCTTTCTCAAATAATTTCCTTGGTGAACTCCATCCTGGCCTGGCTATTGTGGGCAACCACCACTAGCAGCCACCTGCCTGTTGACAGGCAGCCTCTGATAGGTATCTCCAAGTGATTGATGGCTATGACACTGGACTCTTTGATTTACTTTCCCATTGCCAAAAGCGTTTCTGCTTCACTTCTCTTTCTGTTAACAGTCCTGTCATCTAATCTCTTGGATCAAAGCTCTAGGAACCATCCTTTCTTTTTCTCCTCTTTTACTTCTAACTCAGCTAGCTGGAACTAGGTCAAAGGCCTATCCTACCCCATCACTTTCTCCTTGAGAATACCAACAGCACCTCTCAAGGTGACTACTGCGGAGTTTCTTAATCTGTTTCATATTGCTATAACAGTGCCACAAACTGGGTAATTTATAAGGCAATTCTTTTACTTGTTAGTTCTGTGGACTGGGAAGACCTAGATAGAGAAGTTGCTTCTGTCCCGGGCCTGTGTGCGCTGACAAAGGTATCTCCTGGTAAGAGAGCAGGAAGAGCAGAGTTAGGTCTTCTCTTCTTATAAACCTGCAATCCCATCTTGGGGGTCCCACCCCCAAGACCTCATTGAATGCTAATTACCTCCAAAAGGCTCCTCCTCCAGAGACCATCCACACTGGGCACCAGTGCTCAGCTTCAGAATCAACTTTAAGGTTTGTGAAAACAGGTTTTCTCTGTCCAGTGCCCACAATCTCTCTTTTTTAATTTTCCTGGCTGTTATATTTTTGCAGAGTAACTTTCTGAAAACAGTTCTTGTTGGCATTTTAGTTGAGCTAACAATGAATTTATAGATTTAACTGGGAAATTATCATGACTTTTTTTCCCCCAGCATAATAGTGCTGAGTTAGAAGTCAAGGCCTCAGGCTTGTCAGGCTAGGGGGAGATGTGCTGAACCACACCTCCAGCCTTGCTTCTTGTTATTTTTAGAATAGGGTCTCACTTACTGCCTGGGCTCCTGCCTGAGCTTCAATCTGCCTACTTTTAGGCTTTGCATCTTCACTGTGATCACAGATAAGTGCTATCGTGTCCAGCTTCCTTCCATGGAGATGGAGTCTCAGGGATTTTTCTTCCTGTGCTGGCTTTGAACCATGATCCTTCCATTCTCAGCCTCTCAAGTAACTGGAATTACAGGCGTGAGCCACTGGCATCCAGCTCACAACCTATTTTAAATTCTAAAAGCAAGCTAGACAATTTCTCTTAAAATTTCCTTCCAGAATTGTCAGTATCCATGGAAGTAGTGAGAATAGTAAAATGAACCTTCTGTATTGTCTATGCAGTCTCAACACCATCAGCTCACGGCCAATGCTGTTCTTCTTCACATTCATACTCACCTCACCCTGAATGCCACACCATTTCACTGTGGATTTGTAAGCGATGAAGATTCTCTCTCTTTCTTTCTTTCCTCTTGTTCGTTCTTGTGCCAATCTTAGGGCTTGGACTCAGGGCCTGACCTGTGTCTCTGAGCCTTTTTCCTCAAGGCTAGTATGCTACTACTTGAGCAACAGCTCACTTCCATCTTTCTTGGAGGGTAATTGGAGATAAGAGTCTCATGGACTTTCCTGCCTGGCTTGGCTTAGATCCACAATCCTCAGATCTCAACCTCCTGAGGAGCTAAGATCATAGACATGAGCCAGCACCAGATGTCTTTATTTCTTAAATATTACTGTGATACTATTATCATACTAAAAAATAAACAAGACTTTTCAATAGCTTTCAAGTTTATCAGGCATTGTCATACTGAATGTTGATATATATGGAAATGTATATATAGTACATATCAAAGCGTTTAATTTTTTAGTAATTTTTTAGTTATCTCAATAGATGAAAGCTTTAACTTTTTAGTTTCTATTGAAAATATTCTTATTTAATGTTAGAGCTATATAATTATATAGCTATATAGAGCTATATATTAGCTCTATAATCTGCAGCCTTCTTATATTTTCCTATTGTTTCTAGACTTTTCTGGTCTTCTAGAGAATAAGTGTGATAAGGACCTATAAAGACTAGGACCTGCCCACCTCCCATGCACAAAGGGCTGTGAGGTCAATGGGGTCCAAAATAGGAGATTAGACAGTGGGATACAAAAAGAGACCAAGCAGTGAACTCACCAAGTGTCCGAAGTTTTAAGAAAGGAGCAAGGATCCAGGCGTGTCCATAGCAGGGTCTGCTTAGGGAGTGAGGCTTTCAGCAGGTGATGGCTCCAGTCTGGCTAGACACACAGGAGCAGGTGTTAATCTGTGCCAGCTGCCACAACAAAACATAGTTTAGCCAAATTTGTTGCCTTTCCTCCGGTTTCTAAGCATATATTCCTGATTTCTTTCAAAGACCTTAGTACAATGACCTATAAAGTTCAAATTTATCCCAGTATTCGATTCATGTCAATCTACACCTTTGTCAGTATTCACCTCAAAACCCTTTAAGCATCTGCCCACTTCCCAAACTATTTTCTTATTTTTAGGTGTTAGTTACAGAAACAGCCCTCTTCTTTAGTACCAAAATCTGTGTTAGTCAGCTCTAGCTACTGTAACAGAATACCACAGGCTGGGTGACTTAAATGACAGAAATGTATTTCTTACAGTGTGGAAGCCTCCTGCCTTCTCATAGTATCCTTGAACACAGAGAGAGTGAACAAGCTCTTATGCCTCTTCCCTTCTAAGGATTCCATCCTTATGACCTCATTTGACTTCAGTCACCTCCTGGAAGGCTGTCTTTTGTGTCTGTGTGGTGGTGGTGGGGGCGGGGGAAGGCTCTATCTCTATCTTAATGCAATCACATGGGAGGAAGTATTTGGATTTTGACATAAATTTGGGGAGGAAACAACTCATTCCACCCAGACCTAGAACAACACATCCAAAATTCCTGATTGAAACTCCTCAAGGCCAGCTGTGGCTTAGAACCCAGCCTCTTGGGGATCTTGGGAAACGTTGTGTGATGCGGCTTCATGAAACACTTCTAGTAGGGTTTGAACAGCGCTTTGTCATCGAATGAGTTCTTCAGCAGCTCTGTCTAGGATTGTTGAGCAAGCAGAGCAGCCTGGCCTTGGTTGGCTTTGCTGCCTTGTGCCTTACAACACACAGTCAGTGGCCAAACCTATGTATTTGAGCATAAGAGGGCTCTGTTGGTGGGATTAAACAGACCCTCCTCGTGGGAAGCAATGAAGAGAAAACCAAGGCTGGCTCCCTTTTCAAATATTGGAAACCCTTGAATGAGTGGATCTCCCAAGGTCCCGAGCCCTTAGCGTCTCCCCTTAGGGCGTACCAGCACCTTAAGTTTGGGAATAATCTATGCTCCTTGCTGCCCCCTGCCCTGCCTTGTGGAAGGCAGCTGACCCTGGGTGACACCAAGCCTTTTTTCCCCCTTACCCTTCCACTTCCCAAGTAACCCAGGCGAGATGCTGGCTGCTGCAGTACAAGCCACCTACGCTGAGCCCTGGGTGAGCCCTGAGGTGAGGGATGGCCCAGAAGGCTTCTCACTCCACAAAGCTGAGGAAAAGCACTTCAAGGCGTTGATTGTCTTTCAGGATTCTTTCCTTTCTTTTCTTCTTAATGAAGTTGAATGAATACACTGCCATGGTGATGTAATGTTTGCTCTGCTTGAGAGAATTAGGTGTCTTTAAAAAGGGATGGGTGGTAAGCCAGATCCCACCAGAGAAAATTACTGTCCATGCCTTGTGTGAAGATTATGGGCCTCCCTTTGGTAATTAGAATTTTTGATTACCCAAGCCGTAACATCAAAAGCATCAGAATGATGCTGGTGGTTGTCTGGTGGTAGATACTGGATGGCCCAAATTGTGTAGAATTCAGAATGGACTTGTCCAAATCATATTTCCAGATGGAGCCATAGCCAGATGCAAGGGTGCTGTTGCTCAAGCGAGACTATAAATCTATGCATACAGTCCATGTATATGCGGGGTGTCCCATAAGACAGGATAGAAAGATTGGTATTCAACTCAGTTCCTATATTTCCCATTCTGAATTGACTGGTCACTGTCATAGCAGACTGCAGTCCTTAGTTTGGTGGTGGAGTCAAGTCTGACCTCTAAGAATTTTTCTCTCTGTACCCACTGAAGGCAGGGATCTTCTCTGGTGTACTGCTTACTGGGCCAAGGAGACTTCTGGAAACTTACAATGTTCTCATATGAGTCCAGTTTACATCATTTGAGTCTAGTTTATTATAAAAAAAAAGAGAGAGCAAGCCTACTTGTACTCTTTTTCTGCTCTGATGGTTAGTGCTTAGGTGTCTTGGCTTCAAAGTGTATCCTTAAGAAGGAGAAAGAGAAAGTCCCAGAAGCCCATCAGAGTTACTGGCAAACCCATCAAAAACATCATTCAGGTCATTCGAGATGTTGTCTCCCATCCTCACTGTTAGTCATTTCCCTGACTTTTAGGAAGAGCCAAACCTCAGAGATAAGTCTGGTAAAAATATCACTTGAGATCGAAAATAAGTTCAATCCTGTGTGCAAATTCCTAAAGTGGCTGCAAGAAAGTAGGACACTGTCCAAACAGTTACGGTGTTCTTGTTAAGACACGGCAGTCCATGTACGGTTACATTCCAGCTGCGTCCCAACTCACTCTTGGCCAGTTCCTCATGGAGTCTGCCCATCTGATGGGAGGGGTGGTTATTGGATGACCTTGCACACTGCCCAGTGCCTGAAATGTGCTAGACATGCTCCAAATATGTTCAGTAAACGCTACCCGTGATGGTGATGGCGGTGCACAGGACGCTGTTCAGTGCATTCATTTCCTGGAGCTTCTGAACAATGGATCATAAACGGGGCAACTTAAACCAACAGCTATTTAATTTTTCTAAAAGGCAGGCTTCAAACCCCAAGTCAGAGGGATTAGGCTATACTGCATCTGAAGGTCCTAGGAGTCAATCACTGCTTCTTTCAGCTCTGTGTTCATTTGCGGTTCTTGGCTATGGCTCGATCACTCTCCTATCTTCAGCCAAACCCATCTCCTCTGTCTTCTCTGTGTCTTGATCTGGTCTCCTTCTGCCTCTCTTACAAGGGATAAGCATCACTGCATTCGGGGAGCACCTGGGTACTCCAGGGTGGGCACCTTCTTTCACTTCATATCTACAAAGAGTCATCTGCAGATAAGGTGACAGTCACAGGTTCCAGGAAGTTGAATTTGGACCTTGGAGGAGGGCCACCATCCAACCCCAGTTGCACTTAGCAAGGACCCCCTAGGATGCCATGATGATGATAGTTGACTTGTGCCACCTGTGGTGGGATGGGTGGTGAGAAGGACTGCGGTGACATGGGAATGACAATGACAGTGCAGTACAATACAGAAGTACAGGAAAATCTGGGAGAGAGGGTTGGGAAGTCATCAGAGGTGGCACCACCGAGCCCAGGGGGCTCTGGCCCGTCCCACTTTCCGCCCTTCTCTGCAGTACTGGACTTGCATGCCACACAGGCCCATCTCTTCAGCTCTGACCTCCTCATACCTTTCAGGCACAAGATGGCTAGGCTTACTAGGCTACTCACTTCAGCCAGGACCTCAGTTGCCTCCTGTGTGAGGAATCTGGGCCCGCCAAGCCAGGCCCCAGCATTTGCAGCTGAGAGGAGCCATGGTTCTGCTGGTGACCTAGCATTGCACCCAGCTGACTTCCACCATTGCCTGGGATTTCAGGAGGCCTGAGAGAGTCAGCCCTGAAGAGTAGCTCTCTCTATTAGCTGAACACTGTTGTCCATTTGGCCACTGTTGGCTTAGGTTTGGTGGCCTGTTTATTTTATAACTTCAGGGTGGAAACAGGCAGCTTTTGGCAAGGCGCTGTGTGTGTAAAGTGAAATCCCCCAAGGAGAAGCTGCAGCAGGATCACTGTGAAGGATCAATTAGAGGGAGGTTTCCAGGCCCTCTGCTTACTCAGAGGCTGTGAGTGGAGGAGGGAAAAGCAGGAGCTGTCCATCTTTTCTGTCTCTTTCATTGAGGAAGCTTGTGGCTGAATAGTCTCCTAGACCCCAGCAGGGAACTCTGAATGACCCCACTGTGTGTGTATTTATTGCTTCCAGGGACCATCAGCTTGAAGACAAGAGTTGCTTTCCTAGCCAAGTTTAGATGACATTGGAGAGAAATGGCTCTCCTGTTCGCTTAATCATTCCCTACCCACCAATCAACGAAGGAACAGTCGCCTCTGCCCAGGAGTTGGGAGACTCAGACTTTAGTTCCAACTCAGCTAAAAAACCACAGCAATGTCTTCAATGCTGAGTTTCAGATACCTCACCTGGCAAAGGAGAGGGGAGAGACTAGCCCAGCTTGCCACCCAGGCTGCAGACAGAAGCAAATGCATTTCCTGTGTCAGTGGCTTTTGTGAACCAATCATCCTTGCATAGGATTGAAATTGTATCCTAATGGGGGGGGGCACCCAATCTGGGCAGCACCTGAATAAAATGCTTTTTGTATTGATGGTGGTGTTGAAAATGTCAGAAAAAAAATCAATGGTCATAGAACATTGATAGAAACAACCATATGGTTATTTTTAGCTAGGAGGTGTCTGGGCTTGGCATGAGCTCTTAGGGGGTCAAGGATTGTGCCTTCTGCATTATCACATGTTTCTGAACCCATACTACCTAGCACGGGGAATGTGCTCCAGAGTGAGCTAGGTCCATTGGGAGCACTCAGAATCATCTCACCCCTGGTACCTCATTCCTGAAGGTGGACCTTCTTTTTTTTTTCTGGTCAGTTATGGGGCTTGAACTCAGGGCCTGGGCGCTGTCCCTGAGCCTCTTTGTGCTCAAAGCTAGTGCTCTACCACTTGAGCCACAGTGCCACTTCCGGCTTTTGAATGGTTAATGGGAGATAAGAGTCCCATGGGGACTTTTCTGCCCAGGCTGGCTTCAAACCAGGATGGCTGGATGAAGCCATTCTTTGGTTAAGGGAAGAAGGAAAGGAGGAGGAAACGTCCTAGGGCAACTGACTGCAACATCCCAGTTTATCCAGACTGGCCCCATTTTAGCATTCCCCAGAGACCCTGCGTCCTTGGAGAGTTGGTCGCCTAGGCTGCTTCGTGGGGGGTTGGGCGTCAGGCTTGCCCTGAGCTGCTTGGCTTCCTATCCCCCAGGGGGAGAGGGCTACCCTGTCATGGGCTCTGCCTTGGTTCTGCCATAGCTTGCCTCTCTCTGGCTGTGTTTGAGAAGGACAGGGTGCCTCTAGTGTTAGAGCCACCTGCTCTGTGTGGTCTCAGTTGTGAAAACATAGCAGGTCTTCCAAAACTGCGTGTCTGCCCCCTTTGTCCCTCTTACATGGAGAAGGGGCAAAGTTGAGAGCAGAGGAAGTACTGCTCCCTGACCCGCTCAGTGACAGTTCTGTAGCAACACACACAGGCGTCTCTGCTCACAGTCCCTTCTGCAGCCACAGCCCCAAACGCCGCCTTCTTGCTTTATTTAGAAAATCCAATACCTGGTCTAATCTCCCAGAGCCCACCGTGTGCACGGGCTGCCAGTGCCCACGGCAGCTTTGATGTCACACATCTGCATCTGGGAATAGAACTGTGGTCCCCGCTCCCATTTGGAAACCACAGGGATGATGAGCAGATGCTTTTCTAATAACGAGAAGATGTGCAGGCGCCGACACCCAACATTCGTTTCCAGTCCATAAGTGAATTAGCAAGCTGGGGAGCCCAGATAAATAAAGCTTTCTGCTTCCTTTCCTGCAGCCTAAAAATCTCAGATCTAGAGGTTCCTCCCTGCTTTGTCCTGCACCGTGACCACAAGGAATGGTGGAGAGGCATTTCAGTGCCTGGGTTCCGGCAGGAGCACAGCTCAGGAACACATACTCAATTCTCCGTTATTTACTGACAGCTCACCTCTCTCCCCTCCCCCACCTGGCCTCATTTGTTCTCTATTTCCCCAGATCCTGATAGCAGCATTCGTCAGTGCAGATTTAGGATAGGATTCCTGGAGCTTTTATCGACTAAGTCCTCTGTTAGTGGCACATTTTTTAAAATCCTTAAATCTTCAGGCAATCCCATGAGGGAAGCATCATTTCCCACACTGGACAGATGGCAAACCGATGGCTTAGACAAGTTAACCTACTATAGCGCCAAGTTGAGGGGGATGGGGGGTGGGCGCATGGATTTAAGGCTGCATTTGTCTAATGATAGAGTCTATGTTCTTCACCACTCAAGTTGAGTGAGTCCCAATCCTCCCTAATATTAAAGGGTTCAAGCAAGACTCCTACCTGGACAGGAGGTTCCCAGGGGGAACTTGACCTCAGGGCAGTTGGGAAATGCTGGCCAAACTAGTACAGGAAGCCAGCCTTCCCAATCTCCCATCCCACACCACTCCCTAGGCAGTGTGCCAACCTTCTCTTTCTCCCCTGCAACCTGTCTCACCGTTTTTTTTTGGGGGGGGAGGGGAGGTTGGTCGTGGGGCTTGAACTCTGGGCCTGGGCTCTGTCCCTGTGCTCTTCAGCTCAAGGCGAGCGCTCTGCCGCTTGAGCCACAACGCCACTTCTGGTTTTCTAGTGGTTTATTGGAGATAAGAGTCTCATGGACTTTCCTGCCCGGGCTGGCTTTGAACCAAGATCCTCAGATCTCAGCCTCCTGAGTAGCTAGGATTACAGGCGTGAGCCACCAGCGCCCAGGTCTCTCACCTTTTAAGAGTCTGCCCTGTTGTTGATTTTCTCCTCTTTAAGAAATGGTAAAAATGGACAGTGTCTTCTTTTCAAGAAGTCAGAGATAGTCAGAGAAATGTCCCTAAACAAATGATAACTAAGTCTGTGTTTCTTTGAAACTATGACCCTCAGAATCGGAGACTTGGAAGTTGAATGAGAGTGTTCCCCTGGTTGATGTGTTTACTGAGTTCCAGTGTCTGTTGCTAACCATGCTTTGAAACAAGAGGCATGTGTTTTTAATCGAGCTGCAAAGTTTTATGCCTTGTTAAAAATATCCACATGGATACCGGCTGAGGATTCTGGTGGGCTGTGCAAAGCAGCTATGAATTCCAGTCTCCGCCTGCAAGGACCCAGGAGAGGAAGCAGGGAAGATGGCCTGTGCTCTCACATTTGCTCAACTCTGTGCAGCCCTCCCAGTTTGCTTTTGGAAATGATCACTGGCAACCAGCTGGTCGGCTCAACTCTGCCCCTATGAGGAGTAGCCATGGGCCCATGTTTGCTTCCAGGGAAGTTTTTGCCTGAAAGAGCATCCACTGGATTTTGTGGAAGACAGAATTGCAGTGTGTTTGAGAAGAAATTCTCCCCTTAGTACTTCAAGGAGCATTTTCTGGATTGTAGCACGAGGGGTTAGAGCCAGACCTCACACAGGGTGACTGGTGATTCTCACATTCCCAATGTCACTCTCTGAAGAGACACAGGAAGCATCCCTTGACTTCACAATGTGTGTTCTTCATGTTCATTTTCAGATTGTAAGAGAAATAATTGTATAAAAATGAAATAAATGTTCATCAATAATTTTACCACCCATAGATGCTATCCATTCCAAGATGTTTTCTTTTTCAATCTTCTTTTCTATGAAGATGAACATATATAAATAGAAGGCCCACAAAATTAGGATCATACTCTATATTTCATATACTTCATATACTTTTTTTTTCTCCAACATGACAATACATTGTGTGTATCTTCCTGTTTCATTAAGGAGCCTTCAAAATGTGTTTCTTTAAATAAATGAGAGTACAATGCTCTATCCAATGAAGGTACCACCAGTGATTTAACTGGTGTGTTTTTTTCCTTTAAGTATTTTGACAGCAGACTTTTTTCTATTGCAGAAAATGCTGTAATAGTCTTCGCCTTGACTTTTAATTATGTGAAATGTTTCTTTTGTTTGAAGTGTCATTGCTTTTCCCCCCTCCCCTGTTAAATGATGGATGTGCTCTAGCAATGTAAATCAAATTACCTTTAAATGTCCTTAAATGACAAACTCTGCTCAACCCAGTAAAGGAAGCATGTATTGTTTGGTAGAAAGGGCCAGATTTTATACTAAAATAGTGAGGACAGGAGAGAGAATGTTTACATATTACTTCATCTTTTATGTAAACCTGGATTGTACTATGTGGATTAAGAATGCAGAGTATAGGCTACATTCACTCCAGAAGTTAGCTAGCTGCCACGAGGAAACCTAATTTGCACATGAGAAAAAATTAGAGAGTAATCCATGATGGGATATTTTAAGGAGTCTAAGTATGTGCTGGATGAATATATACTAAGGGAAGACAGAAAGAAAGGGAAGAACTTTGCATTTTCTGGTACCATTAAAAACTTCTGGAGAGAGATAGGATTTGGGATTGGTTTTAAAGAATATCTAGGATTTAGAAAAGTCGAAAACTGCTTAGACTGAAGCCCAACAATGTGCTTGGTATCTCATATATTTTACCTAATTTATTCCATACAGTGGTTCTATTTATTGTAGAAAGTAATTTGAAGCTGGACACTAGTGGTTCACGCCTGTATTTCTAACTATTCAGGAGGATAAGATCTGAGGATTGTGATTCAAAACCAGCCTGAAAAAAAAAATCTAGGACACCCTTGTCTCCAACCAACAAAAACCTGGAAAAGGGGCTGGGAAGGTGGCTCAGTGGTAGTGCTTGCCTTGCATGCATGAGGGCCTGGGTTCCTCAGCACCACATAAACAGAAAAAGCCTGAAGTGGCGCTGTGGCTCAAGTGGTAGAGCGCTAACCTTGAGCTGAAGAGCTGAGGGTCAGCGCCCAGGCCCAGAGTTCAGGCCTCACGACTGGACCCCAAAAAAGCAAAAACAACAACAACAACAAAAAACCCTGGAAAAGGAGCTGTGGCTCCAGTGATAGAGTACCAGCTTTGAGTAAAAAGGCCATGTAAGAGTGACAGGCCTGCCAGGCACCGTTGGCTCACGCCTGTAACCCTAGCTACTCAGGAGGCTGAGATCTGAGAATCACGATTCAAAGCCAGCCTAGGCAGGAAAGTCCATGAAACTCTTATCTCCATTTAACTACCAGAAAACCAGAAGTGGTGCAGTGGCTCAAGTTATAGAACTCTCTCCTTGATCTGAAGAGCTGAGGGACAGCGCCCAGGCCCAGAGTTCAAGCCCTACGACCAACACACACAAAAAAGACTAAAAGGCCCTGAGTTCAAACCCCAGTATATATACACACACACACACACACACATACACACACACACACACACACACACGCACACACACACACACACAGAGTCATTTGGTTCTTACAAAAATAACAATAAGATTACAGATTTATAAAATATAATAAGAGTAATTGTGAGCACAAAATATTTGAAATAGACACAGTACTTTAAATATTTTTAAAGAATGGACAAATAAGAGGGGAAATCTGGAGAGGAAGAGAGAAGGATTGTTTGCTGGTTTTGTTCACTGATAGATCCCATACAGGTAGATTAATGACTGCAGATAGTAGGTGTCCATCAAATATGAGAGATGTTTGTCATATGGTTCTGAGTGTACGGGGAGTGGCCACATGTTGTTTGATTCTGACTTCCCTTGTAGACAAAGCACATAGGGAAACATGTTCAGAAAAAGCCTCACTCCATATAGATGGAAAAAGTTTAGTGGCAGATGGGACAGAACTTGACCTAGCTATGTGGGGCTCTACTTCAAGGAGCTGGACTTCTGGGTACCCGGTTTGAAGGGACAGCTGCTGAGTAGAAAAAGAAGACCTGCGTATGGGATGTAGAGATTTTGGCAGAGGGCATGATGAGCAGCAATGAGAGAGAGAGAAAGAGCTTGGGCAAAAATCAGATTCACTTCATGACAAAACAATCCTGTCATTTCCTTCCCAACCGAGACCCCCTATAAAGGACTGAATATTGGCTCTTCCTTTTGCCAAATTCATGGGTTAAAGCAGTAATACCCAGTATGTCGGCATCTGGAGATTGTGCTTATAAGGAGATAATTTAGGTTAAATGAAGCCAGAGAGGTGCAGTTTGTACAAAAGGATTATAAATTCCTTCTAAGAAGAGAAAAGGATACCTGCACACAGGAAAGCCTGGTCCTGGACTTGAAACTTTGGCCTTGGCCTTCCAGTCTCCAGAACTGTGAGAAACATATATGTGTCATTCAAGCCACCCAAACTGTGTAGTATTCCGTTATGAGCAAATGAATATATCCTTTATAGAAAGACAGAAGTCAGATTCATACCCCTCTGGAGACTAGAGGAAAAGTTAAATTTAGTCCCAGAACCCTGAAGCATCATGGAGTTGTGCGTTTTTAGAAGAAACTTCAAGCATGCTGAATTTCTGTTACTGTTCCTGCAATCTTTGCAAGCAGTGTCACTTCTTCCGTTGCGGCCATCAGGGTCAACGGAGACACCATTCCCAGAGGAATTGAACAATGCAGGCTGGGGTGGCAGGGACACCACGCCCATCTCATTTGAACCTTTTGAGTGCCATCTCTTCCATTTTGGTCTGGCATTATTCCACTATCTCTTTTATAACATTTTTTTAAAAAAAATTTAAATCCCTGGCCTAACCCTCTACATCCTGATCACAAATAGGACTCAGCCACAATTACAAATTAAACTGCATGTGATGGGCATGGGGGACAGCCATGGTCCCTGTGAACCCTTTATTTATGGCATCTGGTCCCAACCGTTAATTTCCCAGGGAAGCTAGGTCCTTAGCAGAGGTGCCACATGGCAGGAGCCTGGACATTGGTTTTTCTTTGGCAGACTCCTGGACTTTAGCTTCTGGAGCCCCTAGAGCTATTTTTGAGGCGAAATTGATGCCTCTGTTTTATAATAAGAGGAAATACTGTCTCGGGAAAAATCATTATTTATAAAACTGAGCTGCTGTACACAGCATGAGCACTGGTCAGTTCATGGTGCTAACGATCACCAAGTCGACGTCCTGTGTGGAGTCTGCTAGAGTAGTGTGGTACTCCGGGTCTGTGTCTGGACTTGAAGCAGTATCAGGCCAAGGTCAGTTGGAGGCCACTTGTCATTCAGGCCTAATCTCATTTTCCTTTGACCAAGAAAGCCCTTGGTTTTGGTCTTCTTTCAACTCTCTTACTAAATGTCTTTGAGCCTGAGTGTCCTCCTCCATAAATAATAGTGATTTAAGGACTCATCAGGTTATTGTGAGACTTAAGAAGATACACCTGTTTGCCTAGCATGGCACCCAGCACTGAGGAAAGAGTAGTTGTCACAGCAATTTTCAGAGAGACTCAAGGAAGTAACTGCTGTTTGAGGAGCTCTTGTCTGCTGTGGAGTCTTCCTGGGATTCTGCCAAAGCTTAGTATTCAACTTGGGACCTGAGCAGCCTCGGACATGTCCACATGCAGGATGTTCATCTGTGAATGGATGTGGGCGAAGGGATCTGGGCTGCGCTGTTTGCTAAAAACAAAACCAGCAACGCTCATCCCTTGGGGCATTGCATTAGAACATGACATTTACCCTAATTAAAGGGCAGAAGAAACACATGCACACCACTAAGCCAGAAAATGTACTATACCCTGAATTACTCTGTGTGTGTGTGTGTGTGTGTGCGTGTGCATGCATACGCAAGAGCATGCTTGAGTGTACAAAGAATTTTTTAACGCCAAAGGCTTTTTCTTGCTTGTGTCAATGAGTTTTTTAATTGAGCTCTTGCATAGAGACCTGTATTTGCCAGCTTCATGTTACTACTACAAAATGCCTGAGGCAACTAACTTAATATAAGGAAATCATTTAGGTCACCGTTTTGGAGACTCAAGCCCAAGAGGAAGTAGCACCATTGGTTTGGGCCTCTAGTGAGAGCACCGGACAGCAATGGCAGGACACATCAGAGCAAACAATCACAGCTCAAGCCGTGACACAAAGAGAAACTGAGAGGCTGCAGTCTCTGACCCCTTTGAAGTTATGCCCCAGACACCTAAGGACCTCCTAGAAGGTTCTGTATATTAAAAGCACTTTCTCAATATGACTACCCTGACTCTGAGCCTTTCAATGAATCCACATTGAAACCATAGCAAGACTCTGCGTAGCAGCAGGCTTGTGCTTGACTATGCCTGGATGCCTTCATCTGAAGCAACCTGAAAGCATTCACAGCTAGAGAGTGTGCAGAGGAAGCATCTGCCCATAGATTCGTAGCCTCCTTCCCTTACCTCCATGTCTGTCCACACAAGGCGGTGAAGGGAAGAAGCGGATCATCCTACCTGTGACTCAGGGACTGGGTTTGGCACCATCCTCACCATCTTCTCTGACCCTGAATTGGACACATCTCATGTCCCCTGCCTCAGTGTCTTCAGAAGCAGAAGGAGCCAGTTGGACCCTGTGAGCTTGAGAATCACAGCAAGTGATCCTAATTTTCCTTTCTCCTGGCTAAAGCAGGGCAAGAACACCTATAGGAGCTTTTGGGGCTTTTTCCCGAGGACTGGCCCAATGCACTTGGCAGTTGATATCCTGGTTGGTGGCTGTTCTCAGCCTCAGAAGGAGGAGGCGTTTGCCCTTTGTGTCCCTTAAAAATAGAATAACAAGCACACAACCCTTGGAACCTTTGAGCCTTGAAGTCAGTAATTAACTTGGGTTCCTAACAAATTGTACATGTCATCCTACAGGAGAAGAGTTGGCAGTGAGTGAGCTGAGGTTAAGGCTGCGGGTGACCAGAAGTGTGGTATCTGCTCCCAGAATTCAGGTCCTTGACTTGTCCTGCACATGGTAAGGCCCAGGGGACTTGCAGGGATCAGAATGAAACCCAGAGTAGATCTGCCCATAGGATGGGTAGGGCCTGGGAACAGAAGATCCTGGTTATCTTTTGCTGCTGTACAATTTATTTCCAACTTTGGGTTGAGAGAATAGTCATTTTAAGGCTTATGATCCTTTGAAACCAAGAATTTGGGCAGGATTTGGCTACACTGTTTACTGCTTGATGTGGCATTCGTTTGGTTCCCTTGGTGGGATTCAGCTTGTGGTGGGCTGCTCTAGAGGTCTGGGAAGACTTAGCTCTTACATCTCAGCTGGGAAGAACAAGAAGGCTGCTTTCAGTTGGGGTATTGAAGCAGCTGAGCCTCTCTCTGTCTTTCTCCTGTGGTCATGTGGCCTCTTCCTTGCCATTTTGTCTCTCCATGTGCTTCCTTTAGCCAAGTCACCAGACTCTTGCAACTCAGCTCAAGGCTCCCAAGGAAGAAAAAAAAGAAGCAAGATTGCTAAGCCTATTAAAGGTGCAGGCCAACACTAGCACACGGTCACTTCTGCCAAATCCCACTGACAAAGCAGTCACAGATTCTGGGCTTTCTCTTTGTGTCTCACTAGGAAGTGGCACGTATGCCCAGGAAGGGAAGGCATTGAAAACAGCCGTCTTTCAGATAAGCTACTACCGGGGCCTTCTGGAAGAATGGGAAAAGATTTGAAGCCTTGCATCAAATTGCATGTAATGAAGAGCAATGATGCCATTGTACCTCTGCCAGGTACAAGGGCATCAGCTTGAGTGCCTCCAGAAGAAAAATATTATCTCACTCACTAGAATAAAAGATAGCCATGTGAGCTTTCTTTGGTCCTTATACCCAGGAAGCAAGATAGACAGTCATGCCCAGATTTCCCCGCCCATCTGAGGCTTACTCCATACTCTCTCAAGAAGAGTAAGGTAATTTCTGTCATGAACATGAACAATGAATAGCCTGAGGTCCAGTGTTGAGAAGGATTCTGAGACCACGTTGAGCCTCCGTGCCATAGTGTATTGATCATATTCCCCCTTGAGAATTGAGGAGTGGCATCACTATGGCCGTTCAGATCTCTTATGTTTCTGTCTAGTCATACTGTGTTCTTTCTGGGAGGAAGTCAGGTATATCCATTGGCCTCCAAAAGTGTACGTGCTTTCCATGGGCTGCACATTCTCTTCTCAGTGCATGTCTAAAGTCTCTCCAGGCCTTCAAAGCTTAATCTCTTCAAAAGCCTTCCCCAGACTTTGCTGGGGTACCCCAGACTTCCAAATTCCTACACCTTTAGATCCAGTAGATTTCTTCCTTTAGATACTCCCAAATGCTATTCATTACCTTTTCATCTACGTGCTAATTATTCTCATTTAGGCTGCTAGATAATTGAAGCCTAGACTACATCCTCTGACTCAGTGGACATTGTGATTCAGGATGTCTACTGATGGGTTCATGTATGCCCAGGCTCTCTTGGTGCCTATTGTTTGAATTGCCAGCCTGAGATGCTTCCTTCAATGCTTTGCATTGTTGCATGGAGGATGTTTAAAGGTACCTGAGAGGGAAATATTGTGAAACTTTGGAAGTCTTCTGAGATGGGAGCAGGTGCTTCTGTGTCCCTATTTTTCAACCTCACACCTCCCCATGAAAGACTTTGTCCCTCTTTTTTTGCCTCATTTATCATATGGTTTTCCCCCCACACTCAAAACTGTGGAAATGGATCCTGCAGAATTCTTTTGAGCAGTGTACTGCTGATTTTAGGCTTGTCCTTTGTGAGCATATAAAATCTAAAGAGAGAAATGTGACAAAATGGACATCACATGGCTTGATTCTTTATTTCTAATAACTAAAACATCTGATTCTATGGAAACTAGGTAGATCTATGGGTGTGAGGAGTGGTCAATATGCAGTTCGAAACAGGGCTCTTAGCCACCTGTTTTCTTGTATTGCCCTCAGGTGCCTAGTGGAGAAAGATCTGATAGTATTACTTCAAGATTAGAACAGATCTTGCCCAGAGGTAAGCATGCATACTGATGACATCTATTAGGCTCCATGGATTTATCACGCTTCTTCCTGGTCCATAATTCTCTGGGTTGCCCAACATCCTCAGGGAGTCACCTGTGTACATTTAGGAACCAGATAGCATTAAAGATATATTTTATGATTATTAAGATAAAGAGACAATCGATGTTATTGATAACATACCAGATGCTGGGTGACGTCTTAAAGTGTATTCTGAATCCTCAAAGGAAGATGAAATTATACATAGCCCAGTCATCTTATTGACTTATTGATAATTAGCCACCTAAAACCGTTGACTAGAAAAGCCACATTGCAAGCCTCCCTACTAGTCTCCAGGCATAATAGCAACATCCAATACATGTGTACACAACAACACACAACAATCCACTTGGTTTAGTCACCCACAATCTCATTGCAGCCTTCTGGGTTCATGAGCGCGTCTGATGCCACTGTTAGGAAAGGAACATCATAAAAGACGTCTCCTTGGTCTCTTTGTTTTGTTGCTTGTATAGCTTTAATAAAGTTGTTCCTGAAAAGGAAGGTGCTTGGCTTTGATGCAGGAAGCTTTGACTGGATCGCCCTGTTCTGGGTGCTGTCAGCCTGCGCAGGCTTTGCTGGGCACACAGGAAAGGCCTGTCCCTGTTCCAAACCTACAATCCCACGTTGCACTGAAGACTGCCTGCTTAGGAATTTGGCCCATCTTCTCTCTCACTTTCATTGCATTTGAACATAATGACAAATAGCACTAACACCTCCCTTCTCTTGAAGAAGAAGAAGAAGATGTACTTTGTACTGCTTGGAAGGAATCCGTTGTTAATTTACAGTTACTTAATGCTTTTTTCACATTGAGCCATCTGTTTAAAAATGTACCCGTGATCTGTATGAATCAGGTAATGGTAAGACACTCAGACCCAGCAATGCCTGTCAAGGAAGCAAACTTTTTGTTTATATTCACAGTTTCTAGAGCCAGAAGGCAGAACATGCCACCCAGAGCCATGGGGCTATTCAGGAAGTAGAAGAGGGAATGTAGTTAAATGTCTTTATTGGGCTGGGAAGGTGGCTCAGTGGTAGAGCGCTTGCCTTGCATGCATGAGGCCCTGGGTTCAATTCCTCAGCACCACATAAGCAGAAAAAACCTGGAAGTCGTGCTGGGGCTCATGTGGTAGAGTGCTCACCTTGAGCTGAAAAGTTCAGAGACAGTGCCCAGGCCCCAAGTTCAAGCCCCATGGCCAACAACAACAGCAAAAAAAATGTCTTTATTGTGGCTTTTGAAGAAAGGCATGGGTAAAGCAGGCACAGAAGTGGTTGATGTGAATAATTCCAGTTGGCTCTGGGGTATAGGACTGTGCCTAGATGTCTGGTGCTTGGCTTTGGGGTGATTAGGGATGGAAATGGCAAAGGAAAGTTCAATAAAGAAGGTGTGGGGTTATAGCCTCTCACTGATTTGGAAGAACTAATTAGCCCTGGGAGAGGCTGGCTCCTTCCAAATGAAAATCAAGAAGACAAAAAGCTGGGCACAGGTGGCTCATACCTGTAATCCCACTACTCAGGTGGCTGAGATCTGAGGATTGCAGTTAGAAGCCAGCCAGGGCAGGGAAAGTCTATGAGTCTGTTATCTTCAGGTAACCACCAAAAGCCAGAAGTGCAGCTGTGTCACAAGTAGTAAAGTGCTAGCTTTGAGCACAAAAGCTCATGGACAGTAAACACCTAGATCTTGAGTTCAAACTTCAGGACCAGTACAAAAAAAAGAAAAGACAGTCAAAAACATTTAGTCAAGAGACAGTAAAGTGCCAGCTCAGCCTGTGGCCTTTGCAATTCTAGATCCAGTACTAGGCACATCGTCTGTCTTCTGTGAATATTTAGTGTGAAATGAATATTCCATACTGGCTACAGCAGAGGTGTGCCCAACGCACCCACTCTGCTTGCAAGGAGAGTGCAGTCTACCCTGAGAAGAAGGCATAAAAATGGTTGTTATAACTTGATAGTTGCTATTAACAACCTAGAATCATCTCCAGCCCTACTCCTCTATGGTCCTTGTCACCAGAAAATGGCCTGAGGTCAATCTAGCCCTAGCCAGAAGTAAAGCCATCTTTCCTTAGTGTTCTTTTCTCCCTTCCTTCCCCACAATCCCCACCTCTGCAACCTTCATTCTACCTTCTAGAGCCCCTTGTCCACCTCCCCTGACTCCTGTGGCCCCCACACCTCTCCTAGCCGCCCAATCAGAAGAGGGTGCCCATCTCTCTTGTCCTCTGTGACACAGCAAAACTGTGGGTGCTAATTCAGAGCAGCTGTGCCCCAGCGGCTGGCGTGCATCTAGGAGGGGCACGGCATGGGAGCGACCCCTGGCAGGGTAAAGCAGGAGACCTCCCAAGGCCGGAACCACCCAGAGAGTCCCTTTTCAAATGCTCTCTTGCTCCTAGAAGCTGCTGTCCGTAGAGGGGGCTCGGAGCCAGCACGGGCCCAGAGACATTTCTGAGGTAGACAGTGTGCCTCCGTCCCTCCCACCCCCTCTTGTGTGCATCTTGCTCTCCTGCTAACTTCCCCAGGGCCTTCCAAAGCCCTGGCTGTGCTGACAGCTCTTCTGCAGAACTCGTTCACATTAGTAGAATTCAAAGGTCACTCTTCTTCTTAGTGTCTGTGCTAAAAAAAAAAATGAGCCAAAGAAGAAAGATGGGCTTCTGAGCACAGCCAGAGATAGAGGATAAATGGAGGCAGAACTCCTGCCTGAGGAAGGAGGTTTGGAATGCTTCGGCTCCACTGCCTGTTTCTGCTCCAGGTTGAGGCTGGAGGAGGCTTGCTTTGGTGACCATAGCAAAGTACCACAGACAGTGTGGATTCACCGAAGATCAAGGGATGTGCAGGTTTTTTCCTCTGAGGTCTCTGTCCTGGAGTGATGGAAGGCACCTTCTAACTGGGTCTTCACATACTGTATGGGTGTCAGCATCCTGGTTATCTCTTTCTCTGCTAAATGTCCCCTCTTCTAAGGACACCAATCTCATTACAGTACAGCCAAACAGACTTATTTTAAGGTCCCATCTCCAAATTGCAACCACAGATTGAGGTGCGAGGGGAAAGAATTTTAACATAGGGCTTAGAAAAAGAAAAAAAATTGGTGGGGGGTTGAGGGGACAGAAAAATAGAGTCCCAATTCAATCTATAGCTGAAGAATTACACAGTGGTGGGAAATGCAGCTCCAAAAAATATTAAAAATGTCTAAGTCTGTGGTGTCCATTCAGAAAATGTTGAATCATTGGATTCTTTTATGTGAACTAGGAAGAACTTCACTAGCAGAAGATGTGATGGTGTGTTAAGTGTGCAATCTACAGTTCCAGCAAGCAAAACAGACACGGAAGAGGAAAACTGTTGACCTATGCAGACTAGTGGCTTTGAGTTTTTGCTACAGAATCTGCTTACTTGCATATTTGTTTTTTTCATCCAAAGCACCTGCTGACTACTCAGTAGCAGGTGCCACTGTTTTGAAAAGTTTTTAAGTAAAAACTTGAAATGGACAAAATTCCTTGTATGAAATAAACTCTCTCCATGTATGTAAGGAAGCTCACCAGTATTCAATATTTGCAGTATTCTAAAGGAACACAGCTTGAGAGCCATGTGGGAAGTAAAGTCTCTCTGAGTCTTTGCTGATTAGCCATGAGATTTAGGAGACAAGTCAGATAGATAGAGATAGATGGAGGGAGAGAGAAGGGAGAGGGGATAGATAGATAAATAGATTGATAGATAATAGAGATTGGTGTGTGGGGATATGTTAGGCAGCTGCTCTACCAAGGAACCATACCTCCAGCATTTTTCTGCACTGTTTTGGTGTTTTGTTTTACTGGGTTTTTTTTTTGCTAGTCCTGGGGCTTGAACTCAGGACCTGGGTACTGTCCTTGAGCTTATTTTTTGCCCAAGGCTAAGTTCTCTACCGCTAGAGCCACAGTTCCACTTCTGGCTTTTTCAGTGGTTAATTGGAGATACGAATCTCACGGACTTTCCTACTTGGACTGGCTTCAAACCACTCTTCTGAGATCTCAGCCTCCTCCCAAGTAGCTAGGATTACAGGACACAAGTGCCCACCTTGCATTGGTAATTATTATTATTTTTTGTCAGTCATGAGACTGAACTCAGGGCCTGGGCACTGAACCTGAGCTTCTTCGCTTCTTCGCTCTACTACTTTGAACCACAGCAGGTTTTCTGGTGATTAATCAATTGGAGATAAGAGTCTCACCGACTTTGCTGACCTGCTGGTTTTGAACCACGATCCTCAGCTATCAGCCTCCTGAGTAGCTAGGATTATAGGCGTGAGCCACCCGCATCAGCGTGCACTGGTAATTTTTAAGTTAGACAGAAGATGTAGCTCAATGATAGATTGCTGGTTTAAGCAAAACAATACTTTGTTCAAGCAGCTGCTTTGGAAGCAAAATGGCTGCTATAGCTTGTGCCTTGAATGTCTCCCAAAGGCTTCCAGCCTGTGGTGTGATTGGATGATGGTGGAATCTTTAGGAATTGGGCTTTAGTGAGGTCATTAGGGGTGTGACCTCTTTCTATTTTGCTTCCTGGCAACCATGTGATGAACTGGGTATTCTACCACTGGCCATGGGCTGGAACCTCTGAAATGGTGACCCAAATACACACACACACACACACACACACACACACACACACACACACACACACACACACACACACACCCTCCCCGCCTCACACACACACACACACACAACCATACACACACACACAACACACACACACACACACACACACATACATACATACATACATAAAGTTGGTTTAATACCAGGCATTTTGTTACAGTTATGGAGAGCTGACTAAGAGCCAATGAGCAGTGCTCTGTTCCAATGGAAAACCTCTTGCTCCCATTGGTGCATGAGCAGCAATGCTTAATTAATGTCCTTGCCATTACCTTAATTACTTGTGCTAATGCTTAGCACAAGAAACTACCTTCAGATGGCTTAGCCCTTTTTCTATTGCTATAATAGACCAGCTGAGATTGGGAAATTGATGAGTAAAGCTCATTTGTGTTCATGATTCTGGAGGTCCAATAGTATACATGACTCTGGCACGTGCTTGCTTCTGGTGAGGGCTTCATGCTGCTTCAACACGGGACCTAGAGAACAGAGTGCCCAGGAAAGAGAACTCACGTGACAAGAGAAGAAACAACAGAAAGCTAAGGAAGCTTTAGAACTCACTTTAGAACAACCCACTCATTCGGTGACTAATCCAGTCATGTAAGAGGAGGCACACACTAAGTCCTGCATGATGGTATGCATGATTCTATGCATGAGGACAATGACCCCAGGAACCAAACACCTTACTTACCCTCATACCCCACTTCCCAATGCTGGTGCATCAAGAAATTAAACCGCAACCCAGGTGTCTTGAGAGCAAATCATATTTACCCCGAGCAGAGATCCTCTGTTCTTGTTGCCTTTGCAAGTTGGGTATCTAAAGCCACCATTACCACTTCCAAAAGACCGCAGTTTTTTCATACTTCTTTTTATTGGCAGGGCCCAGGTCACATGATGTACCCTCTCAGAAACATAAACTGGGAAAGAAAGTTCCTGGCTTCCGCTTTGAAAGTTGTGTGGCTCCTGAGATGGGAAATCCTGCAATGTCAAAAGGCATTGTGTAGCAAAACAAAACAAAACAAAACCCCAACAGGTGTCCATTCTAGGTCCCCAGTCTAATGGAAGAAATGAATATGTTTTCATGTAGAACATAGCACAATATAGTGGGAATATAGTGTAACTCATGCCTCCACAAAGGAGCTACTAAGGGCCTAGGGTGATTAGGGAAGGCTTTCTGGAGGAGGTGATTGATGGCTGAGTTCATCTTAATGGGTGAAATAACGTGAGAGGCAGCTGAGAGCGACATAAGAGCTAACCCTTCCTCTCTGACAGTACCATGCCTCCACAGGAAGAGTACTGGGTCAGAGAAATGGAAACTAAGATGAGCACTAGTGACTCACACTTGTAATCCTAACTACTCAGGAGGCTGAGATCTGAGGATCGTGGTTCAAAGCCAGCCCAGGGAAGGAAAGTCCACGAGACTCTTATCTCCAGTTAACTGCCAGAAAACAGGAAGTGGCGCTGTGGCTCCAAGTGCTAGAGTACTAGCCTTGAGCAAAAAGCAGCCAGGGACAGTGCCTGGGCCCTGAGTTCAAGCACTGTGACCAATGAAAAAACAAACACACAAACAACAAACAGAAACCAGGGAAGCCAGCGGAAAAGGCAGATTGGAAGCTGAATGTGTGTGTGGGACACACATGAAAGCTGTCTGAAGAGCGCCCCAGCCCCTTGTATAGGCCGTCTGCGTGGCTGACTTGGCTTGTGTCTTTTCCCCTCCCAACGCTGCTTCCTTCTGGTGTCCTCACATGCTGTGGCTTCGGGTCGGAAAGCCCTCCGATCAGCAGGATTCTTGGGATATACCAAGCCTGACCCCAAAGCAGTACTTCTTTTACTTCTGCTGCTGCTTCTTTTTTCTTTTTTTTAAGAGAATTATATTATGAAAGTGATAAGCAAAGTAGAAAGTGGAAAGTACAAACCCCTCCCATAATTAGCACTTTTATATTTATATACTGTCTTTTTCAAAAGACCTCAAATGCAGTCAAGTTATGCCTACCATGTTCCACATTTTCCCCACCCACCCCCATTTCCTCCTGATTCCTTTAAAAGAGTCTTAGAAGCAATGCTTTGAAATTGTAGTAGGTTGATAAATAATAACGGGGAGCCTAAGGATATTTTAAGGCTGAAGTTAGGGTGGAGAATTGAAATATCAGACCCTCTGCACCCCGCCCCCTGCCCCCAAGTCAGTTTCTCCTCTAGGTTTCCCTGGCTCCATAAATATTATCTCTTAGTAATTGCCTTAATTCAGAGTTATGACCATCAGCCTCCCCCTTCAATGCGTCAACGCACAGAGCAGCGGTCATTGGCCGGTCCACAGGCTCCACGGGTCTCCACTCTCACTACCATGTTCTTGTGCCCAGGGACTTTCCTCCAGCCTGGATTTCTCTACATCCTTTCTCTCCCTGTAGCCAAATCAGATTTCAAACCACAAGTGTCTCTGTGGCAGAAAACTTTCCAGGCCTGGTTTCTCACTGCTCCAAGATGTAATTATGGCCTTGCTTGTGTTCCAACCTTGACCTTGGCTTTCCTTCCCTAGGGGCAGGCCGGGGACCTTCCCGCCATACCCCAAGCCCACCCAGTCCTCTGCACTGCTGGTTGATTCTCTGCATTCAGGTTCCAGCTTCAGTGTCATTTCCTCCCAGAGCTTCTCCCTTCTCCTTTGTCAACATAGGGCCCTCCTCTCTTCTCACCCTTCCCTAACCTGGTATCTTCTTCTTGGAACGCTCTGTTTCTCTTCTGGCACTGGACATAATCTGTATTCTTTTTTTAGATTATTGAGTGTCTCTCCCTCTAGAATCAAAGTCCTGAAGCTGTAAACTCTTCCTAGCTTCATTCCCAGTCAGTGTTTCATGCAGGAGAGAAGCAGCTCAGGACCCCTGAGCCTTCTGCCGGCTCTTTGCTTGCTTCCCTTTGAGGAGACGTTCTGTGCTTAGGGAGGTCATCACCAGCCTCAGACTCCCCGCAGGCTGCCCATCTCCCCGAAGCAGACCCTAGGGGACCCCCAGGCTCTGAGCATCCTCTTAAGTTGCAGCTGCCCCTAGGGGATGACCCACATTTTACTCTATGTGTGTCAGCAAGACCCAGCTGCCTCACAGGTGCTTTCCTCCAGCTGTCTGGGCTGATCTCCCTGCCGCATGAGTAGCAAATGATGGACCAGGCTCTCCTGGGCTTTCTTGCGGACTCAGTGGAGTGGAAAGAGCTCTAGCCTTGGAGGTGGAAGCCCAGCTTTGGAGCCGTCCTTCCTCCCCTTGGCTGTGTCACTTTAAGAAACCCTCACTGCCTGAGCCTCCTTTCCTCATCTACAGAACAGGAGCAGAGGTCCCTACTCTAGGTTGTCTCAAAGCGCCCTGAAGTTGGTGTTTGTGCCTGTCTGGGGCCAATTTAGTGTGTAACAGTACTGTATTGTACAGTGTGGTATGCTTTCATTTGAAAAGAGAAGAGCCAAATTGGAACTGAGAACCAAATCCAAACAGTTTAGACAGAGACTGGGGAGGATTGTGCCTGGGGAGGGTGGGCTCCTGTGGAAAGCACTGCCACACCACGCTGGGGCCGGAGCACAGGTGCAGCCCAGAAGAGCGGAGACCAGGCATTGACTTGGTGTCTGCTGACCCCAGCGACAGTCTTCAGGCTTCTCTGAGAGAGTGACTGATTGAAATTCTCCTTTCCTAAGTACTTGAAGCCTGGCTCTTGTTTTAAGATCAACTAGGAGATAGTTACAGATGATCTATGGCTCAAAGAAATCTAAGATCCCTTCTCTGTCCCTAAGGCAAGAATTGTCAACATCAGCACTAGTGACATTTGGGGCAGGATAATTCTTTATTACAGAGGCAGGAGACTCTCCTGTCCTTGTAGAGGTTTGGCAGCATCTCTGGGCCTTTATTCACAAGGTGACAATAGCACAGCATCACAAGTCCCTTCTACACACACACACACACACACACACACACAATTATGCTTGTGATAATACATCTCCAGACATGATCAAATATTTTGAGAAACCAAAATTTTCCTCCCCCTCCCCGCCTCACACACACACACACACACACACACACACACACACACACACACACACTTCCCGTGGAATCACTGCCCTAAAGAAATAATGAACAATATACAGAATTCAGAGAAGGAGGAGAGAGATGAATGCTCAGATACACGTCACCTGACTGCTTGGAGACTGGTTCCCCGGGTGAGGTAAGGATGCTCACAGCCAGACATGATCTGATGCTTGTTTGCAAGGTTTATCTAGCCTGGGAAAATTCAGATATTTACATGAATGCTTCAGTGGTTGCAAAGATTAGTTTACTCAGATAATGGCAATGTCGGCCAGGCGTGGTGGTACACTTCTGTAGTTCCAGCACTTGGGAAGCTGAGGTAGGAGGAGCACATGTTCAGGCCAGCTTGGGCTGCAGAACAAGACCCTATCTTAAAAAACATAAATAAATAAAAGAAAGTGTCCATGAAATCACATTATGTTTATAAAATTACTAACAGTTGGTGGGAGGATTGGGAATGCTGTAGGTAACATATACAGACTCCACTTTATAACTTTTGTGAATTATTATTGTTTGGGGGGGCAGGGCTTGAACTCAGGGCCTGGGCGCTGTCCCTGAGCAGCTTCTGCTCAAGGCTAGTGCTCTGCCACTTTGAGCCACAGCACCACCTTCAGTTTTCTGGTGGTTAATTGGAGATAAGAGTCTCATGGGGCTTTCATTCCCTGGCTGGCTTTGAACTGCAATCCTCAGATCTCAGCCTATAGGTGTGAGCTAGTGGTACCCAGCTGTGATTGATTTTTATATCATCTGATTTCTGTATGCTATCATATGGTGTGCATCTTCTATGGTCAACATGCATCATTTGAAGCTATATGTGACATTTGATTTATATAATATTTTATAATATGCTTATATATGTATTTAAGCATTAATTCATATAATATGTATTCAATTGTGTATACATTTATATAATCTATATATTTAAGCATTAACACATGGTAATATATAACATGTATGAATATAACATACAAATACATGCATATACATATATGTACATATATGTGTAGTTTTACGCTCACAATCACCTTGCCAGATAGGTAACATGACACTCATTTTACAACAGTGGAAGAGAGAGGTTTGGGAAAAGCCAGAGTCACACTGGCTGTCCAAGGTGGAAATAGCAGAGATGGTATTATATATATATATATATATATATATATATATATATATATATATATATATATATCAGATATAAACTCCATGGAAGGAAATGAGGCTAGAAGTCAGAGATCTGTCTCTAGCATTTCCCATCACTCTCCCAACCTAAGAACTATTTATTTTCATCTAAGGATTGTTTTTACAAAATAGTTATATCTGTTTATGATATATGTAGCTTTCTAGAAATATATGACAGCCAAGAGGACAGAGACAGCCCCTGGCATTTGCCCCCAGGGATTTGGTGCTTTAAGACCATTTGCTGTTTGATTTTCCCTGGCACCTGTGTTCTTCTGGTGAGAGTTATAATTTGAGGAGGGATTAAAAAAAACTCTTCATGGCTCTTAAGGGATGGAAATTTTATCTTATGGCATAGCTCAAGAGATAACTTATTTATTGTTGTACTCTAATTTTAGACCCCATAAAAAAGCAGCAGTTTTGAGAGGATCCTTGGTCAGAACCAGCCCTTGTGCACATCCCTTTCTGCCAGACCTAAGTACATGAGCATCTTCCAACAGGACAAGCATCTCTCTTGGGCTGAGTCCCAGGGGAAGGTCAGCTCTGCCCTGCGCTGTATGGGCAGAAATAATCTACTCCAGGACACCAAGCTACCAATGGAGAGTCAGTGTGAGAAAGGGATTGGTGTGAGGGAGAAATCTCACATCCAATAGACCTAATATCAGTATTTTAGGGGAGGATGGAGGGCATTCTAAAGTGAGTTTCAGAGTGGTTATATCAGTCATTGAGGGGTGAACCATGAAATTCTTTTCATTTGAATCTGTTTAAAAAACACCTGATATATTCTTGCTCTGAGAAGAAAAGCAAGTTTGAGGAAAAGTCCGAAGGGTTTGGATGTTTGGGTGATAGTTCTCAAGACCAAGCAATTGATAAGTAGACCTAAAGAGTTGTTTATGAGCCCTGTGATAGCTGTTATGTCTTCTCTAGATTGTGCATTCATAATTATCTAAAACAAATTCCTTGGCTATCTCTCCAGTGGAAGGGAAAATTTCTCCTCTTGTTTACTTGAAGCTCCCAAGATGTTTTCAAAGCCTAAATTTCTTGGCCCTTGAATTTGCAAGTACTTGTTATGTGTCTGTCTCTACTGTCTAGAGTTACTGATCCACAGACTCAAGAGCCTGTGGCTTTTGTTGAAGTTGCTGTGTTCTTTCTTTGAATTTTCTAGCTCTAGAACATGACTATGGATTGAGTATGTCTGGGTCAAAGGTCCAGAGTGACAGGGCCCCCAGATTTGCCAGGCAACCTGGATACCTCAGGATAGCACAGCCCCCTGGCCACTTATTATTAGTTTTATTTATGTACTTTTTTTTTGCCGGTCCTCGGGCTTGAACTCAGGACCTGGGCACTGTCCCTGAGCTTCTTTTGCTCAAGGCTAGCACTCTACCACTTGAGCCACAGCGCCGCTTTCAGTCTTTTCTGTTTATGTGGAACTGAGGTATCAAACCCAGAGCTTCATGCATGCTAGGCAAACACTCTACCACTAACCACATTCCCAGTCACTTAGGTACTTTTTAAATTATCCGTTTTAAAGTGTTCATGCTGTGTTATTTTTACATTCATAATGTTGGGCACCTGTTATTCTCTCTGGTTCCAAAACTTCTTTATCATCCCCCAAAGGAGACTGTGCGCGCTCTCTGTGTCTCTCTCTGTCTCTGTCTCTATCTCTGTCTCTGTGTGTCTCTCTCTAGCTAATCTGGATAATTGATACTAACTGGAGTCATAAAATATGTAACCTTTCTTGGTCTGGTTTCTGTTACATGTTTCGTGTATTCATCTGTCAGACAGTTACATCAGATTCTTTTCCTGTGTATAGCTGAATGATATTCTGTAGTATGGAGAGAACTCTTTTTCTTTATATATTCATCTGTTGGACATTTGTTTCTACCTTATGGTTGTGTTGTGCACATTCAGATACAAACATCATTTGAGTCCTCTCTTTGGTTGTCTGGGTATAGAGATTGGAGCAGAACTGCTCAGCTGTATGGCCATTCTGTGCTGAACTTAAGGAATCAGCCTTGTTCTCCATTGGTTCAGCTGATTCAGGCCCTTGGTCTGCTGCTAGGACCATTAGAAGCTTGGTTTTACCAGCCTCATGAAGTCTTGAGTGCTGGAAAGAGCCTTTCTGCCTCTCAGCCATTGCACAAGGCCTGTCTGTAACAAACCTTAAGGATACCCCTCCATCTTCTGCATGCAAAAGAAACATGGCCAGTGCCTCACATGGGCTGTTTGCACTGCCCATGACCTTGGCCACCTGTGGTCGGCTGGAGATGCTGAAATAATTTGCTATCTGGAGAATGTTTCCTTTGGAGAGAAGGCTATTTCTGAGAGAGCTGAGAATGTCCTTGGAAGTTAAACAGTTTATGGCGTGAATAGAATGGGAAAAATATACAGGCACCTCATTCTTTTTTTCTCACTCTTTCTCTCTCTCTCTCAATAAACCATTTACTGAAGTATGGTACACATAGGAAAGTACACCATCACAAACTAGCACATACCCTGTGATTCCTTTAATGTGCAATACAATGGTGTTAGAAATCAAGCACCTTTAGGTGGGTTGCACCTGGGAGGGCATAGGCAGGCTGGCCTGAGGGGATGGTCATGTTCTGAAGCTTGAGTGGAAGCAACTCCATGTGAGTTGACAGAACTCCAAACTGAGATGTCCTGGAGGTTAGAACGGTTCAGGTGAGAAGCCTTGTGTTTGAGGATGCTGTCATTTTCTGTCTCGCTGGCCTCCTTCACCCCTTCTCTTGCTATGGAATGGGCCTTCTCTCAGTCCATGAGCTGTGGGTCATTCCATGCACCCTCTGCCCCCAGAAGGAGTCACAGAAAGTGAGGGACCCATTGAGGGATAAGTATATGATAAAAATCAGACAAGGAATTGGCCCCTGAGACTTGTACTAGATCCAGTGGGAAAGAGCTGGCATTTCCTACCAGGGAAGCTGGAACTGAGAATGGCAAGCACTCACCTGTTTTCTCTGGTCATGTGGAACTATTCATCACACTTCGGTGGAACTGTGTCTCTCAGCAAGTCCTGGTGGGTGGGCTTGGTACCAGTTCCAGAGCGGAGGTAGGGCTGGTGGATGAAGGGATGGGGGCTTTCAAAGTTGTTGCTGAGATGGTGGATACACTGAAGGCCCGTTGGCATGGTCCAGCGTGTTTATTTGGGGGTGACATAGTGGAAATGCTTCATGCTGCCATTGGGTTACTGCTGCCTCCTGAGAGTCCATAGATCTTGATGCTTTAAAAATTAGTGCTGTGATTTTCATTTAACAATGTTTATTCTTCAGTTTAGGGCTTTTTAATTTTCCTTTTTATTGTTATAAAGGTGATTTGTTTAGTAGGGTTACAAGCACATAAGTTAGGTAATGAGTACATTTCTTTTTAGAAAATGGTACTTCTTCCCTCACCGTCTCTGTTTTTTTCCCTCTCATCCCCACCCACAAGTTGTCTGGTTGATTTTCATCAGTGTCTAGTAAAGACACTGCTGCATTTGTTTACCCTTTGACTCTCCATTTCTGTGCCCCACGTACCCTCCCAAAGACAGACAAATGAACAAACAAGACAAAAAGAAAAGAAAGAAAAACACCAACAAAGGAAAAAAATCTCAGGTTTCATTTTCTGGGCTTCATTTCAGTGAGTATTATTTTATATGATCAGACTATTCAAAAATCTTTAAGACAGAGGTACACACAGCAAGAGAATCTCACTTCATGGTAGCTTGCCAATGTGAGAGCCGAAAAGAACCATTATCTACTTTATATCCGTTTTACATCAACTCTGTATTCCAAACATGTTCCAAGCTGGAAAGCACACAAAGGGTTCTGAGGTAACAATTTAGGAGTAAAATTGTTAATGTGGACCTTTCTCTCTCTCTCTGGGTCTCGCTTAGTCTCTCTCTCTCTCTCTCTCTCTCTCTCTCTCATGTGTATGTGGATATTTGTGTGCATGCACATGTAGAAATACACTAAATCAAAATCACCTAAAATTCTAATTTGCTAATTGTGCCATGTGTTTCGCTGTATGGATTTTCAGCTATTTACTGAAAATATTCTTTAATAAAACATTTAGTGAAGGCAGACACTGGTGGCTCACACCTGTAATCCTAGCTACTCAAAAGCTGAGATGTGAGAATCACTGTTCAAAGCCAGCTTGATGGGAAAGTCCATGAGACTCTTATCTCCAGTTAACTAGCAAAAAAAAACAAAAAACAAAAAAACGGTGGCTCAAGTAATAGAGTACTTCCCTTGAGCAAAAAAGCTAAGGGACAATGTCCAGGTCCTGAGTATAAACAGGCTTTGCTGCTTTGGGCTTTTCCTCCTGCCATAACTCTCATTCTCTTAAAGGTCCCACAGATCAGTAGACATGATCCTATTCATTCCATACCTGTTGAACTGGTCTAGTTCCATGCAGAACTCCTGCACAGAATCTCACAGGTCTCCCAGCTACCATGCGACCCTGTTTCCTACCATCCCAACTGGTTCCCCACGTGTGAACAACAAAAAGAAATGCCTGCAAGTCCCACAGGGAGGAAAAATATATTTTTAGGTCTTAAAATTACTTTCAGGCTACAACTATATATGCTTGTATAACTGAAAAGAAACCTAGAGATGAGTCAGTCCTTTATTTTACCAAGAGGGCAGTGCCCAGTGGGGCATGGTGGCTCCTGTCTATAATCCCAGCTATTCAGGATGCTGAGATCTGAGGATCATGGCTTGAAGTTGGCCTGGGCAGGAAAGTCTGTGAGACTCTTATCTCCAATTAACCACCCAAAATCCCAAAGTGGAGCTGTGGCTCAAGTGGCAGAATGCTAGCCTTGAGCACAAAAGCTCAGGGACATTGCCCAGGCCTCTGAGTTCCAGCCCTGGACCTGCACACACACACACACACACACACACACACACACACACGGCAGACCCAGGCTGGACCAGGTCTGGAATTGCTGCCTTAACCTGCCTTCTCAGTACGCCTCGGGGCTGGACTCTGGGGTTCCATGGAGCAGGTTCCAGAGAGGTTGCGATCTGCAGACATTCCTGCCGCTGCACTGCGTCCCACTCAGGACCGCCCTGGGCGGTCTCCATGTCCTCTTGAGGCACTAAGCAGGGACTGCAACAGCCACAAGTCATTCAATAATTTCATTTTTAGCTACAATTACAAATTCCTCCTCTGTGGCTTACAGGAATGACTAAAATAATGTGGATGCAGTCTTCCAGTTTCACCTCCTTTCTTTCTTGTCCTTCCTCGGGTGGGCAGCGGTGTCCAAAGGAAATGCATCCTGATCATTTATCGTGGGGCAAATCTGCTTTGGAATGATCCCTTGACTATAAGAATTAAAATTAGCATTTGCTTGGGGCTCTTTTATAGACCAGGGGTCTGCTAGTGCTTTTATGGATTATTTCACCTAGTTCTCCCCAAACCCGGTGGTAGCAGATGCTACCAGGATCCCCAGTTTTCTGGAGAGGCTCGCAGTGGGTCAGGTGACTTGCTCGGCATCGCCCAAGCTCAGTCACTCTGGGAGACAGCCATGAAAATGACCTTTTTGGAATGACAGATCACAAAGGTATGAAATCCATGATGCATGATGGGAATTTTTCCCAGAATCATTTTTTGAAATAATAGTCCACCCCCCCCCTTCAAGTCCCCCCCCCCACGGAGTCCTTGGCTTCAACCTTAAAACTTTCTCACATCTGCAAGGTTTGATAACAGACATGTTTTTACCACAGCAAGCAGTTATGGCAATCTCTCTCAAGGAGTTCTGGAAAGAGCTGGGCCCCTGTTGTACATTTGGGGGTGTTGGGGGGGCGATGTGCTGGGTCTGTCAGTGGAGGGTGCTGGGAGTTAAGCCGGCTTCTGAGGGCTGCAGGCGGCTTCTTGGGGAGAGGGCGATCCTGTAGTGCCAGTTTGCTTTGCAGTTTGTTCTGCACTTTCTAAAAATATTCCTGACAAACAACTAATGGGCATTTTGGCCACACAGCCCTAAACCACGGCTGCCATTTCCAATGGAATGTTTTTCCCCTCAAGCCCGCTCATCTTGATTTATAGGATTGGGATAAACCCAGACGTTCATTTCATGCAACTTCACAACAGCTTACTCACCAGGCTCTTTCAAAGCCTAGAGTGCATTTCTAGCTCTTTCAGCAAGCGTTGCATGCTTATTTGCTAGTCAAAAGGAAAGAAGAAATTAAAGGAAAGCTTCTTTGGGAAGTGCACATCCTCAGTCATTGCCTAAGTATGGCTTAGTGGGGAGAAACCTCATCTCTTCCGAAGAGTACTTGGTCCTGAAATTAAAGAAGAAGATGCAAATAGGCTGGGCACCATTGACTCACGTCTTTAATCCTAGCTACTCAGGAGGCTGAGATTGGAGGGTTGTGGTTCAAACCCAGCATGGGCAGACAAATCTGAGAGACTCTTATTTCCAATCAACCACCCAAAAGCCAGAATTGTGACAGCCTTTTGGGGAAGTTTGCATTATATATGAAGAAATTCGGTATGTGCCCTGTTACCTGCAGATCCAAGTTCTACAAATTCTTGAATAACTCATTGATAATTTGTTTAAGGTTGGTGGAATGGGAGGCAAATATTGAGGTTTGAACTCGGGACCTCTCACTGATACTTGTGTGCTCAGCTGGCACTCTACTAATTGAGCTGTACCTTCAGCCCTGCTTTATGCTGGTTTATTGTGGTCTCACAGACTTTTCTGCCTATGCTTGCTTTGAACTGTAATCCTCCTGATCTCATCCTCCTGAGAAGCTAGCAGTACAGGCATGAGCCACTGGTGTCTGTCTGAAAACAGAAAATTTTATATTCATCAGAGCTTTAGTATAATAGTGAAAAATGGCCCCTAACCTCAATTCTAAGCAATGGAAGTAGTGCAATAAATTATGGTGGTTCTTTTGTCACAGTACTATGAAGTTATTAAAATGTTAGTCTTTGAAGATAATGATATAATAAAATGTTTAAGATAAAAGAAGTGAAATTACATGCTTAAATTAAATATGTAGAATGATCTCAATCTCCGCCCCCCCCCATTCTTCTTTCCCTTCTCTCTGTCTTCAGAAAAAGAGCTCCAAATCTATAATTATCTTCTATTGGTGACATTGTGGGGTCACTGTTTCTCTTGGGTATTTCTCTAGTTTCCCCCTACTTTTTTTTTCCTGTGAAAATTGATTTTATTTTATTTTTTTTGTGGGGGGGGTCCAGTCGTGGGGCCTGAACTCTGGGCCTGGGCGCTGTCCCTCAGTTCTTCAGCTCAAGGCTAGCGCTCTTATCACTTGAGCCACAGCACCAGTTCTGGCTTTATTCTTTTTGCTTATGTGGTGCTGAGGAATCTAACCCAGGGCCTCAGGCATGCAAGGCAAGCGCTCTACCACTGAGCCACCTTCCCAGCCCTGATTTTATTTTTGAGTCTGGATTCTTTTTTTCTTTTTCAAATAAATCCCCTGTCAGAATTTTCTTAGGAGTCTTTTATGTGGGCTCCTTGGCTCCTTCGTGTATTGGAACCCAGAGCCCAACAGGTGTGAGCAACCTGAGTTGCTATGGCCACATGCAATAAAGTGGACTTGGGATCTGAGCCAGAGTTCTTTCTCAAACGCCCCTGACTTCCCTGGCTGAGAGCCTTGGGGAAGCACTAGCTGATCTGTGTTCTGCTCACCGCAGAGTCTTGGAAGAAGAAAAAAACATGGGACCATTTGTGACAGTTCTGGGCAAATCTGTGACACTGACAGAGGCATGGCCTCCGCTTCCATTTTGGTGTTTGCGTTCCCCCCACCTGGATGCCCCTGTCTGCTGTCTGCAACCCTCTCCTAAGGAGAGCTGGTCTTCAGAAAGAATTGGATTCATTCCTTCACACACACACTCTCTAAAGACAAGATGTCTTGACCATGACTCCATCGCTAACCCACAGCCTTGCTCAGAGAGGGTCGCATTTTCGTAGGGGATAGGAAATGACTTGCATGTCAGAGGTCAACTCTCCAGCAAAACAGCCAGGGCCTCTTGGCCAATGTGGAGAGAGGCCAGTTTTGCTCTGCAGGGCAGACTTTGCACTGAGGGCCTCTTCTCGTAAACGGGTGCGTTTGCAGATAGCCATGTATTTATTCTCTGAAACCTTCATGGATTCTGCGTGCACACATCAGATGTAGCATTTCCTTCATGGGGTTATGGTGGGAACCATGAAGGAATGCAGAGGAAATCATCCTTGGCAAAGAGAAGAGGCAGAAGTTACCCTATGTGTGCTTGTGTGCTAACCTTGTTACAGAGGGTTTTGTGGGGTGGACAGGGGGATCACTTTTTACCTCTTGAAGACTGAGAACTGTTGGTGATTGAAGATGAATTTTGTGTTTAATAGTATTGATTTGTTTAAAAGATTTGAGGTTTGGGGCAGTAGTGGAGATGAACGCAGGGCATTAAACTTGCTAAGCAAATAGTTTGCCATTTGAGCTCATCTTTTTGCATGTTCGTTTGGCTTTCAGACAGGAAGGGTCTTGCACTTCTGCCTCCGCTTTCCTCAGATACCCAGTCTCTTGCCTCTGCCTCCTGAGTAATTGGGGCCACTGATACAAACCACCGTGCCAGACTTGGTGTTTTATTTTTTGTTTTGTTTTGTTTTTTGTCGGTCATGGGGCCTGAACCCTGGGCCTGGGTGCTGTCCCTTAGCTCTTCAGCTCAAGGCTTAGCGCTCTGCCACTTGAGCCACAGCACCACTTCCAGCTTTTCTGCTTATGTGGTGGTTAGGAATCGAACCCTGGGCCTCATGCATGCAAGGCAAGCACTCTACCACTGAGCCACCTTCCCAGCCCCCCAGACTCATTTTTTGAAACAAGAGGTCTTATTAACTTTTCACCAGACTGGCCTTAAATTATGATCTTCTCATCTTTACCTCCTTTTTTTTTTTTTTTTGGTCGGTCGTGGGGCTTGAACTCCGGGCCTGGGCGCTGTCCCTCAGCTCTTCAGCTCAAGGCGAGCGCTCTACCACTTGAGCTACAGCGCCACTTCCTCATCTTTACCTCCTGATGAACGTTTGTGGTTATCTATTAAACTTCTTTAGGTCTTCCCGTTCTGACACGACACTGGTTTGCTGGAGGCTGGTGGTGGCTGTTCACTGTCAAAGGAGCCCTGTCAGTTCTGTGCACTCCCTGTGTCCTGGTAGGAAGGGCTGAGGTTATGGAGTCAGAACTTCCTACCTGGAGTTTTGGCTCTACCATTTTGTGACTGTGAGATTTCCACCAGCCCCTAGAAGTTGCAAAGCCCCAATTTTATTGGACTTTTCCTTCATCTGCACCATGGAAGATATGAATACCTTTCTCAGAAGACTGCAGCAAGGACACCTACACACGGGTGCACACCGGTGTCTGAGAAGAGTTAACCTCTTCTGCTGGAAAATGTGAATGAAATAATAGTTGCTGTTTCTAATATCTATTTTTTTCTCTCTCTCATAGATTTCTCTACCATATCTTCTATCTTTATTTTTATTTTTTGGTGCTGGTCCTGGGGCTTAAAGTTAGATCTTAGGTGCTGTCCCTGAGCTTTTGAACTCAAGGCGAGCACTCTACAACTTGAGCCATAGCTCCTCAACTCTGGATTTTGGGTGGTTGATTGGTAATAAGAGGCTTCAAACCATGATCTTCACATCTCAGCCTCCTGAGTAGTTAGGATTACAGACATGGGCCGCCAGTGCCCAGCTCTCTGCCATATCTTATTTGCTAGTTGTAAGTGAAAAAGTAGGCTTGTAGTAAGTTCACAAACTTGGAAATATTGAACTTAACCCATCCCTCCTCCCACTTGGAGGATGTGAGATAAAGAGCCTTTGCCCTCAGAGAACTTACCTTATGTGCACTGACTTTGACCTTCTCTCAGTCACTTTAGCATTGAGTCTACCAGCGACTTTTGTATGTATTTGATTATGTCCTATAGCTTCTTGCTGCCTGTATTTCTTTCTCAACTACTGTGAACTCTGTCATATTTTTCTGTTCTTCTATACTGTATGATGTGTAATGTATTTAAGGTAATCAATAAACTGCTTGTGGAACAAATAGCTAAATGCACTGCTAGAGGGGAAGAAAGGGCAGATAGCTGGCTTCAAGACAAGTACAATGGTATCCTGGTTCTCCTAAGAAAAATCGTTCATAGCCATGACATTCAACTGACCCTTCACTCAACTATCTCTGCACATTGAGAGGCTGGTAGGTGAAAGAATGAAATAAATATCCCTAGACTCATTTAATTGGTGCAGGCAATGTCAAATGCGGACTTTATTTTCTGTCCCAAGCTTTCCATTTCTTACCCTTAATTGCGCTTGTTTTATAACCTTAAGCACAACTAACTGCATACTGATGCAGTCACCGTCTGTGAACTGGCTTTGCCTGGAACTTTCTGGGGTCGTTTCTTTGTTTCTTTCTACTGGTTTTATAGGTAGAAGTTTTTTTTTTCTTTACGTAGTGGAGCCATGGTGAGGTGTCCTTTGGGGACCATGGCTTGATTGTCAGTGAAATACTGTCCTGACTCGTGACAATGTGGAGAAAGTTTTATCAGTTCCTTGTAAATTTGGCAACGTTCTTAGTTTAGTTTCTCTCAAAACTAGGGTAGGGCCAGGAGCCTGTGGCTCACACCTGTAATCTTAGCTTATTGAGGAGGCTGAGAGATCTGAGGATCAAGGTTCAAAGCCAGCCCCAGCAGACAGATAAATTCACATCCAGTTAACCAGCTAAAAGCTGGAAGCAGAGCTGTGGTTCAAGTGATAGAGTACCACTTTGAGCATAAAAGCCAACCAAGAAGGTAAAGCCCTGAGATTAAGCCAGAGTACCAGCATTAAAAGAGAGAGAGACCAAGGCAGAGGGATCTAAGTTCGGACTTCCCTCACCCACATTGACTAACCACTTACAGAGGAGATAATAACACCTCCTGATAATATAACAAACACAGTCCTTTCTGTAAGAGTTGGTATCCAAGTGAGGGTGTTGATTCACTTAAAAGAAAAAGAAACCTAAAGAAAAGAGCTTGTCTGAAGAGTGCTTTTTGATATTGATATCATTTGAATGAATCATACAGTCTTTTTTACTTTTGACATTTTTTTCCTCTAGTATTATCTCAATGTTAATTCTGGAAAAAATGTTCCCCTTTGTAATTTGAACAAGAAAGAATCATATTGTAAAAACACTGTATTCTCTGTCTCTCTTTTTGTATGCATAGTTATTAAGGCTAAGGATATATTCAAATTCTTTCAGAAGTTTTAGCAAACTTGCTAAAAAGCTTAAGAGCGCTAAAAAAAAAATCTTCTTAACAAAGTCTTTGTTGTCCATGCTAGATGAAACAGTGGATTATGAGACATTTTTTGCTTTGAACTCCCTTCCTACCTAACATATATGCAAGTTCATGTGCAGTGGCCTCATAAGGTAACTAGAGAAGTCCGGCTTGGTGTTTTTTGTCCCTGCCTTCATAATTCAGTAGGACACATACTAAGGGTGTAGAGACCCTGTTGTCTCAGTGCCTTTGTTGTTTGTTTGTTTTCCCATCAGTTATGGACTTGAACGCAGGACCTGAGCGCTGTCCCTGAGCTCTTTTGCTCATGGCTACCATTTGTAGCCATGGTAGCTTGTGGTTACCATTCTGAGCTACAACTCCACTTCCAGTTTTCTGGTGGTTAATTGAAGATGAATCTTGTGGACTTTCCTGCCCTGGCTGGCATCCAACGTCAATCCTCAGATCTCAGCCTCCTAGGTAGCTAGGATTATAGGTGTGAGCCATTGGTACCTGGCTTCACTGCCTTCTTTTTAATATTCAAATTTTTCACATCAATAAAGAAATTCATATTTATCACAGAAAAGTTAGTCAATATGGATGGACCCAATAGGAGCTAGAGATCAGTCATCTCACCCTGTGGATAAAAATACTCCTAATACCTCTGTATATAGAAGTATATGAGTGTGGTGTGTGTGCTGAGTTTTATTCCTGTTTTTCTTTATCCCCAGCCTTGAGAACAAAGTAAGTGCTCAATAAAATGGTTGTTCTCCCTCCCCCATCCCTTTGGGAAAAAAAATGAATCCCAGCAGATGTTGGACTTTCGTACACTAGAATCTCTGACACATTCAGCCCTGAAGATCCTTCCTTCCCTATGTCTCTCTCACTCTTTGACCTGAACCCCACAGTTTTCACCCCATCAAACTCAGCTGCCCACTCAGCTTGCCATGACAACATGGCTCATGTCTGGTCCATTTCTGTAAAAGCTACTTTTAGATTTTTAGCCTTCCTGTTTGAGTTCTTTGCCTCCCCCCTTCCTCTCTCCTCCCTCCTACCCCCAACGGGAGATGAGGCATTTCTTTGTAAGGTGTTCTGTTGCCTTGTCCTGACTCCATGAAAATGCTCCGTGTTCATTAGATGCTTGTTTAATAAGACCTTTTTGAACCCATGGAAGTCTATTTTTCCCTCTAAGATCAAAACATGAAGTCTAGGAAAGGAGCATGTTAAATTTGAGCAGAATTGCTCTCAGTTGAGCCTTCAAGCACTGCCAAAAATCTGAGTGGGGAAAGGAAAACTCATGAAACTTGATCTGCAAACCAAGTGGCGGGCCTAGAATTACAGCAAGCCACTGCATTGATTGTTCCTTAGAGCAATATAAACAACCAAATACATGGCTCTAAATAGACCTGTGGAGTTGCAGCTGCCTTGTCTGACTGAAAGTCAGGGACTGTTAGTTGGCTTCTGGGTATCCTGGGCAGGAGTCACTGCCAATCCCCAAAGCAATGAGAAAATGATCTTGGCTTCAGCCAAAATACATGCCGAGGTACAACCAGGGCAGGATTTGGCTCTGCCCTTCCAGAGCAGCTTTCTAAACAGACAAGGTATGAATCAGTGAGGGAAGATTGTCATCAGTCCACACACTGGTCCCTTTTCTTAACTGTCCAGAGGAGTATTTTGAGAAAATTCTGTGGCTTTTGTCTAAGATCAGTGGGAAAAGAAGCTGTGATCTATTAATAATGCCTGCTGTGAGTAGGGTAGTGGGAAGTGGGCTGTGTCATCGTTGGTATTCTCTAGGGAGTGTGTGTCAAGGTAGTATTTTAGTCCATTGTCCCTGGAAAATTATATTACAAAAGCCCCTCTGACTAGGGTGGCCACATTATTATTATTTTTTTATCAAATTAGGATTTTTTTTAGAGAGGGGGATGGTGACAGGAGAAGGATGTTTTCTGTAGACTAAGGAGCCAGCAATTACCTAGAACACTATGTTTACTCCACATATCCCTCCAATGGGAAAGTGTTCTGTATATCCTAACCCTAATGTGAGGGGCTTCTTGAATAACCTAGAAAGGAGTCAGAAAATTTCCCTTCCCACTTCCACTTGCCCTGCAGTCTTTCCAGGGGGCCATTTGACTGAGATGAGTTTGGAAAGATTTTGTTCTTACCCATTCCTGGATTGCCTCTAACAAAAGACAAATTAACAAAAGAATAGCCTAACTTGAGAAGACTGACTGGTGGGGATGGGTTTAGAAGCGAGGCTATGTGGAGAGAGGAGAAAGATGGAAGGGGTGGCATTGGTCCAAATGCCTTGGACACATATGGGTATGCTGAATTGAAACCCCTTGGTACAGCTATCAACGATCACAATAACATGTTTTTTAAAAAAAGAATAGCCTATAAATGTATATATTTTTACATGACAGAAATGAAAACACCTTCCTCCCTCAAAAAAACCCAGGTAAACATGTACTTTTGTGCTAGTTTTGATGAAGAATGATAGGGTTGAACAAAAGGAGCATGCTGTACTGACAATAAAGTAGGTGTGTGGACTTAGCCAGACTTGTCACAGATTCTTCTCCATGTCCTCATGTCTCCAGAGAGGAGGACGTTCGATCCCTCCAGCTATGAGGAAGTCACCTCATGAATGAGGGCCTTGGACCTGTTTCAGGGCAGAAGGGCAGGTGGAGATGAGCAATGTCTCCCTGCTTCCGTTGTTCTCAGATGCTAGGTAATGAGACCTGCACTCCATAGGTCTCAGCTCCCCCATTTGATGATGAATGGCCTAGACATTGTTTTCAACACCGAACACAAGAGTTCTCAGTGATTGCTCCCTGGCTGATGACTTCTGGAGATTATGTCAGGCTCCCAGGGTATCTTCCACATTGTAAATTCTGCCCCCTGGCGGTAGAGCCTGGGTCCTGAACTCTTGGTGCCAGAATGCTTGCCCTTGGTGCAACGTATGGTACAAGCTGACCTCAAGTAGCTGCCTTCCTCCTGCCCAGTCCACAGGCTGTGCATGAGAGATGGACAAGGTGGGGTTTCCTAGCTATACTGTTGGGTTCTGTTGTTGTTGTAAAATGTCTGTATAAGTCCCACACACTAACCAACTGTGCCACTGAAGGTCCATTATAACAAAAAAAAATCTCTGAATCTTACTCAGAAAACTGAGATCTAAGGATTGTGGTTCAAAGCCAATCCCAGGCAGGAAATGTCCATGAGACTTTGATCTCCAACTAACTAGCAAAAAGCAGAAGTGGAGCTGTAGCCCCAGTGGTAGAATGCCAGCCTTC